>NW_012116821.1:7924854-7958716 GCF_000951035.1 Colobus angolensis palliatus | reverse complement strand
CAGGCTGGAGTGCAGTGCCACGATCTCGGTTCACTACAACCTCCACCTCCTGGGTTCAAGTGATTCTCCTGCCTCAGCCTACTGAGTAGCTGAGATTACAGGTATACGCCACCATGCCTGGCTCATTTTTTGTATTTTTAGTAGAGACAGTGTTTCACCATGTTAGCCAGGATGATCTCGATCTCCTGACCTCGTGATCTGCCCGCCTCGGCCTTCTAAAGTGCTGGGATTACAGGCGTGAGCCACCACACCCGGCCTCCTTTTGTAGATTTTCATAAGAGATAAATGAATGCACGATAGGCTAACAAATGCCAACATCATATAAATATATATACTAAATATTAAAACTCCCTGTTCACCACTCTTCCCTCTTCCCATCCCTCTTCCACCTTCTACTCCACCTCATTCCTACTTCCCTCCCCAGGAGTAGCCACTATTAAAAATTTAGTTTGTATCTTTTCAAGCATTTTTCTTTACATTCATATGCATACATATCTCTATATATGTCCAAACATATAGTTTTGTTTTGTTGTAAGTTAATGAGGGTGATATATATATATATATACCTTAGTCTGAGTTATACTTTTATCCCTCAGAGATATCCTAAAGATCTTCTGATATTAGATATATCTCAATCTCATTTTACATTTTTACATTTTAAATTTTTAATTATTTATCTTTTTGGAGATGGTGTCTTGCCCTATTGCCCAGGCTAGAGTGCAGTGGTGTGATCATAGCTCACTACAGATTTGATCTCCTGGGCTCAAGTGATCCTTCTGCCTCAGCCTTCTGAGTAGCTTGGACTACACACTTGGCTAACTTTTTTATTTTCTGTAGAGATGCTGTCTTGCTGTGTTGCCCAGGCTGGTCTCAAACCCCTGGCCTTATATGATTCTCTGACTTCCTACTCTGAGTTTTAAATGCCTGCATTATTATTTTAAAACTAATCTGCTATTTTTGTATACTTAGGTTTATTCTAGTTTACTCTACTTTTCAAGTAATGCCTTAAAAATATGTTTGCAAATGCATTTTTAGTGCATAAGAGCTGATATTTCTGTAGATTAGATTTCTCAAAATGGAATTTTTTTTTTTTTTATTTTTGAGATGGAGTCTTGCTCTGTCACCCAGATTGGAGCGCAGTGGCATAATCTTGGCTCACTGCAAACTCTGCCTCCTGGATTCAAGCGATTCCCTTGCCTCAGCCTCCTGAGTAGCTGGGACTATAGGCGAAAGGCGAATGCCACCACTCCCGGCTAATTTTTGTATTTTTACTAGAGACAGGGTTTCACCATGTTGGCAAGGCTGATCTTGAACTCTTGACCTCAAGTGATCCGCCTACCTTGGCCTCCCAAAGTGCTGGGACTACAGGCGTGAGCCACCACCCCTGGCCTCAAAATGGAATTTCTAGGTCAAAGGCTCTTGCATTTAAAACTTTGCTAGATTTTGTCATATTGCTCTTTACTTGTGTATTAGCTAACATTAAAAATTAAATTATAAAATTAAATTTGTAAAAAGTTATATATTTATATTTCAATAGCTTTTGGGGTACAAGTGGTTTTTGGTTACATGAATGAATTGTACAGTGGTGAAGTTTGAGATTTTAGCGTACCCATCATCTGAGTAGCATACATTGTATCCACTGTGTAGTTTTTTATATTCACCCTCTGTAACTACTCCATCTTCTGAGTCTCTAATGTTCATTTTATTACTCTCTATGCTTTGCATACTGATAGCTTAGCTCCCACTTGTAAGTGGGAACGTGTGGTATTTGGTTTTCTATTCCTGCATTACTTTACTTAGAATAATGGCCTTTACCTCCATCCAAGTTGCTGCAAAAGACATTATTTAATTCTTTTTAATGACTGAGTAGCATTCCATGGTGTATATATACCACATTTTCCTTATCCACTCATTGGTCAGTGGGCACTTAGATTAGTTCTACATGTTTGCAATTGTGAATTGTGCTGCAATAAACATATGCATGGAGGTGTCTTTTTGATGTAATGGTTTCTTTTCCTTTGGCTAGATACCCAGTAGTGGGATTGCTGGATAGAACGGTAGATCTACTTTTAGTTCTCTGAAATCTCTATGTTATTTTCCATAGATGTTGTACTAATTTACATTCCCATCAGCAGTGTGTAAAAGTTTCCTTTTTACCACATTTATACTGACATTTATTGTTTTTCAACTTTTTAGTAATGGCCATTCTGGCTGGGGTAATGTGGTACCTCATTGTGGTTTTAATTTGCATATCCCTTCCTAAATCTTTACATTACTTCCATTTTATGGAGTTAGGATATTTGTCTTGCAAAGCCCTTTACGACCTGAGCTCTTGCCAGCTTCTATAGCCCCATTTTGGGCCGCTCTTAGAATACATGCAACTGAAAGCATCCTAATGCTTGAACTCTGCATTCTTGGTATGCTGAACTAATTTTAGATCCCCAATTCGCTAAGCTGTCGTTTGCATCTATATATGTATAGGTGTTATTTCTTGAGTTTGAAACGTTCTTTCCTACATCTTCTCCCTCACCTGCTAAATGAGGCTACTTGCCACTTTTTTGGGGTTAGTTATTACTGTTCAGTGTTCCAGAACACCCTGTTCTGATTCTTAACCATCTGTCTTCCTTGCTAGACAGATGTTCTGATCACCTCCTATTTACCCTGTCAGTAAAGGAGGGATCCCCAATCATATAGTGATTAAGATGGCGAAGCACAAGATGCCAAGCATTGGACAGACGAGATTGGCAGCAGTGTATTAGTCACATGAACTCACACCCTGAGGGATAGGGACATTATACACATAACGATTATAAACCAGAAGGGGCTATGGGAGGTAGGCTTTGTAGTAAGATGAAGGTGGGATACAGCTGGTCTGGCCGATAGGGATACCGGCCAGGTAGGGAGACTTTACCTCTAGGCATGGAAACCACTGGGTGTATCTGACAAGAGCAGGGAATGGCTCTGTGAAGCTAAAAAATGTCAAGGTAGCACCTGAGTGTTTAGGACTTACAAGAGGGCTGGGCACAGTGGCTCATGCCTATAATCCATTACTTTGGGAGGCTGAGATGGAAGGATCGCTTGAGGCCAGGAGTTTGAGACCAACCTGGGCAGCAAAGCCACACTCTGTCTCAACAAAAATTACAAAAATTATCTGGGCATGATGACACATGCCTGTTGTCCCAGCTACTCGGGAGGCTGAGGTGGAAGAATCGTTTGAGGCCAGGAGAGAAGATGTTTCCTGTTATAGACTCGAGTGTGTCGCACTCAGGATGTGGGTAGTGAGACCTGATGATGAGTAGGTAGAGATGGGCTGTGAACTCCAGGGTGCAGTCTTTCCGAAATCCTGCCGTTTTCTCAGTTGCTGACCTTATAACTGGCAGAGCATAGCTGGAAGAATGCTTCATTTTGTCATAAAAGCTCCTTGAGAAAGGGACTGCACCAGTTGGCTTCTTCTTGTAGTTCCTAACATACTAACTTGCACTAGAGCTTTACACATATGTGTCTGTTAATGGTTTGTTCAGTTGATAAATATTTACTGAGCATTTACTATGTACTGTGTGCTAGATACGAACTGCTGTAGAGACAGTGATGACAAAACAGACATAATCCTGGCCACATAGAACTTACAGGCTTGAAACCCAAATCTGTCTCTGCAATCTCATTCAGTATAGAAAAATTTTGTTGTGTTGCAGTATAATATATAACAACTACACAAAGTCTGTAGAAAGCTGCCCCATATCATTTATGTATGAGATTAGGTTTTTTTTAGAGTCTCACTGTGTTTGTTGCCAGGCTGGAGTGCAGTGCCACGATCTCGGTTCACTACAACCTCCACCTCCTGGGTTCAAGTGATTCTCCTGCCTCAGCCTACTGAGTAGCTGAGACTACAGGCACGCACCACAATTGTCAGCTAATTTTGTATTTTTAGTATTCCTGAGCATATCATGGGCTATGATGAAACACCAGAGCCAAAATGCCTGTGTTTGAATACTGGTTCTGTCACTTTTGGACAATTGTTTGACAATAGACAAGTTACTTAGCCTCTCTGTGCTTTAGTTTCTTTATCCATTTGTAAAATATAATAACAATAATTTCTATCTCATAGAGTGGTTGAAAGAATTAAAAGGATCTTAGAATAGCCCCTGACACATGGTAAGCCCTTATACCAGTATTTGCTGTTACCATGGCGTCTCAGTCCAGGCTGAGAAGTCTAACATGAGGGCACCAGCAGATTTGGTATTGGATGAGTACTCCCTTTCTGATTCCACGATGCTACCTTCTAGCTGTGTCCTCACATCATGGAAGGAAGGAAAAAACAAGCTCGCTCAGCCTTTTTTTTTTTACAGAGGCAGTAATCCCACTCATGAGGGATCTGCCCTCAGGACTTAATCACCTCCCAAAGGCCCTACCTCCTAACATCTCACTGGAGATTAGGTTTCAACATATGAATTCTGGGGGGACACAAATACTGAGACCATAGCAGATGATGCTGATGATAATGATGGACTCATTTATTTACACCTCAAATTCCCTTACCAACTTTATGCCAGGTCTTATTATGGGACCTATTAAAATGTGAGAGTAATTATCATGTGTATTTTGTGGAAGAGAGTAATTGTCAGAGATTACTTTATACTTTTCATTTTTGCACCTCTGAGAGAGAGAGAGAGGAAATCATCATCCTTGTTAGACTCTCGTCTGCTTTGAAGGGTCTGTGACTATATGGTACTGTGCAGGATTAAGAGGCAGTCCTGCTCTTTTGGAGTTTGCTTTCAAAGACTGACGTCCTTGGTTTAGATGATCAAGTGAAAGCCGTAGGAACAGTGGACTATGAGTGGAGCAGACATTTTAGATAAACATAGAAAATGTCCTATGTAATGGAAATTTACTGTAATGCAACCCATTATAGTATAGACTTTAATGTGGTACATTTATCTCATACATGGTTTTGGACTAAATACCTAAAGGAAATCATATAAAATCATATTGTATGGCCCCCAGAAGAGTAATTAACATATTTACACTGTGCAGAGGTAATTAATTTGAAATGGGAGGGAGAGGTAGAAGAGCAAATATGAATTACGTAAGCTGTGTAAGACTAAAGAAAAATGATCCTGTGGCTACTGTTGAATAAATCAGTGTGACATAGTGGGAGGACCATGGATTTGGTGGAGGCCAGATTGTCCTGGTCAAATCACAGCTCAGCCACCTACAAACTGTGTGGCCTCTTTTTGGACGCACTGTGAACTGTGAACGTACTGTGATGTTTTCTTCTGGCTATGGCTTCAGAAAGAGTCAGATTGTGACTCACCTCACAAGGAAGTGTATGGAGGTGTGCTTTTAGCTTCTGTCCTGGCTTGCTTGCTTGCTTTTTTGAACCTTGCAATTATTCTTTCTTTTTTTACTTTTATAAAATGCCTTTTTCTATGCTTATTACTGGAGCAAGGTAGCATATTGGTGATTGTATTGGTTTATTATAACTGCTAAAACAAAATTCAACAGACTGGATGACTTAAACTACGGAAATTCACTTTCTCAGGGTTCTGGTGGCTAGAAGGACAAAGACGTTGGCAGGTTTGGTCTCTCCTGAGGCCTCTCTCCATGACTTGCAGGTGACCACTTTCTCGCTGTGTTTTCACATGGCCTTTCTGTGGGGTACACACATAACTGTATCCACATATCCACATTTCCTTTTCTCATGAGGATACTAGTCAGACTTCGTTTTAACTAAATTAAAGGCTCTGTCTCCAAATACAGTCACATTCTGAGGTATTGAGGGTTAGAGTTTCAACATAAATTTTGGGGAGATGCAGTTAAGCCCATAATAGTACTTTTTTTTAAAGTTACCTTTCTGATCCTGTGTTTCCTCAACTGTAAAATGGGGATTTAAAAAAGTACTTCCTTGCCCTGGGGATGGATATTATGAGGAAGATAAGAGATAAAGCCAAGTCAGTTGCCTAGCACATCTGAAGCACATAATAAGCACTTTATGATGCTTAAATATCCCCCTTCCTGCTTTTTGGAAGGAGAAAGAAATTCTGAAACTGCTTAATAAAAAGAAGGGATACAGACCTTACCTAATAAGTAAATTGTGTATGGGTATTTGAAGTGTGAGACAAGTAGGGTAGCTAGGGAAGGAGGAGTGGGAAGATATGGAAAAAGGTGTTTTTGATTTACTTTGGGATATGAGATGATCAAGAAAGCAAAGGAGGCTGATACAGCTTGAGGTAGACTCAGGCCTTGCGGTCTGCTCTAAAATGAGATAAGCCCAAGGAAGAACTCAGCCCTGAAGAGCCCTGAAGTGATAGAACTTCAGCAATAATGTTAATTTTAGAGCTTAAAGGGATCATAATCAATTCCTTTATTTTGTAGAGGAGAAAACTGACATCTGGAGAGGTTACATAACAGGCTAAAATCACACAGCATGACAATTGGCAGAGGACTTCTCAATTTATCAACTTGAAAAATTATGTCTATGATTGAGAGAAGAAAATGATAACTTGAACAAATAGCTGATTACTACCAGACTGTCAGAGCAAAAGCTGTATCTTATTCATCATTATATCTCTAGTAACGAGGGAAGTGCCCAGCCTGTAGTATTCAATTATGTTTGTTAGGTTGATCCAAAATAAGTATTAAATTTGGAGGGAACTTGTTAAACCATAAGTGCACATTTTTGTGATATAAAACAGTGTGGCGTATTTTATGAAATACATGAAACACCTTTAGTATCATCCTGATCTTCCATGTAGATGGAAGAATCTCACAGACATAAAAGAACCCTATCACAAAAGAATACATACTGTATGATTTCACTTATGGAAAGCTCCAGAAACAGGCAAAATTCTGTGGTACTAGAATCAGAATAGTAGTTACCTCTGAGGAGTAGAAGGTGATATTAGGGGGGCTTCAGAGATGCTGGTGATAATCTGTTTCATGACTGAGCCGGACACTTATAATTTGTGTACTTTCCTATATTAAGTTATACTTAAATTATGAAAACCTCAAAATATGGAGCAGCTTATATATTGAATTTTCTTATATATCATTGTTTAAGCTTAGAAGTAGTAGTACATGATTACTTTAAATATGACTCAAACAGCTGTCTTAGAATGTATAGCTGCCTCAAAATAAAAAAAAAGACACCCTCCACTCAGTCTGCCACCCTTAATTGTATTCTTAGCAAAAAAAAAGTTAGTACAGTATGCAGTTAAGCTTTTCTGTATTTAAGTGTTTATTTTCTCTCATAGAACTTTTAAGATATCAAAAGAATTAAGCATAGAACTATGTATATACTCTGATAGACGTCTACCTCTGTAATCTCTATATGTATAGGAAAAACCTGAATCATACAAGCTATAAACAAACTTTTTTCTGAGAAGGGGATATTCATTTATACTGTTATGCTTCTAATATCATTTGAATGTTTTATAATAAGCATGGATCACTTTTTGAGTTCAAAAAAGATACATTTTTATTTTATTTTTTATTTTTTGAGGTGAAGTCTCATTCTGTTGCCCAGGCTGGAGTGCAGTGGTGCAGTCTCGGTTCATTGCAACCTCACCTCCCAGGTTCAAGCAATTCTCCTTCCTCAGCCTCCTGAGTAGCTGGGATTACAGGTGTACGCCACCCTACCCAACTAATTTTTGTATTTTTAGTAGAGATGGGGTTTCACCATGTTGGGCAGGCTGGTCTCAAACTCCTGACCTCAGGTGATCTGCCTGCCTCAGCCTCCCAAAGTGCTGGGATTACGGGCATGAGCCACCACACCTGACCTAAAAAGGATACGTTTCTTAAATAATCGAGTAAAATGATATATCTTAGTTATTTAAAATTTTATTTCCTGGAATAAGAAAAAGTCTCGACTGGGTGCGGTGGCTCGCGCCTGTAATCCCAGCAATTTGGGAGGCTGAGGCAGGCATTCAAGACCAGCCTGGCCAACATGGTGAAACCCTGTCTCTACTAAAAAATACAAAAATTAGCCGGGCGTGGTGGTGGACACCTGTAATCCCATCTACTTGGGAGGCTGAGGCAGGGAGAATTGCTTGAACCCAGGAGGTGGAGGTTGCAGTGAGCTGAGATCATGCCACTGCACTCCAGCCTGCACAACAGAGCAAGACTCCATCTCAAAAAAAAAAAAAAAACAAAAACAATAAAAAGAAAAAGTCTCAACAATTTTTTCTTTTTATTGTTTACTCATTAAAAAATTTCTAAAATAAATTAGTTGACTGTTACCAAGAAAAACACTAATAATTTTGATTCTTTAAATGCCTATTTAATATAGTCACTTAGGTAAGGGATAGAAGTTTGATTTATGCAGTTGGAATTTTTTCCTCATATTCCAAATTTCTATGATAAGTGAAATTGCTTTTATGATAAAAAATGCTAAGGTGGGCAAATCTGTGTTTATTATTTCGATCTTTGCTTAAGAGGTTAGTATGTTATAGTTTTAAAAGATTTTCTCCACAATGTCTTTATTCTTTGTTCCAACTGGGATGGAGTAGAAGCTATATAAAGTTATTTTGTGAGATGGCTGTTTTTCTAATGGTATTATTCAGGATTGCTAAAAATACACACAATAGATTTTGGGGACAATATAAACTGCTTTAATACAGTTATTTTAGTCATACATTTTTCTTTCCAAACTCAAAGGCCTTTGACACATGAGTATGCTCAGAAGGGTGTGTTAACCTCCCTCCTTTTCCTCCCCAAGTTTTCTAATTGCATTTTTTTAAGATTGTGTAATTGTATTTGTCCCTTGTATATATATAAATATGCAAACTATTTTAAAATAAGTTTTGTTTGCTAGCTGATTTGTGTTATGTATTAGAATTGGATGGTGATAAGAGGTCACAGGCCTTGTAAATATCACTGGAAATTAGGAAATTACTTAGAGATCATGCTCTTTTGACTAGATTCACTGTCAACTTGTAGCTTAGCTTCCCCCTCCTCCACCCTTCTGCAAAGAGCTTTGGAGAATCTAGTGTAAGTGAATGAAATCTGAAAATTTGAGGTTTATTAAAAAAAAAATATATATATATATATATAAATAAACTGAGTGTTAGTATTTTTCAGACAATTAAGTGCTAACATCTAAGGGCTTTGGTAATAGTTCTTTTGCTGCTGATTAGGTATTCCTCAGTGGTGATTAGTGAATGTACAAATGCAATCATTTGGTAGGTCTTAATCACTCATATGATCGAGAAGTTAGTTACCCAGAAAGAGAAATTGAAGCTGTATAACTTTCATTAGCCTTATTTTTTAATAGCAAAAAATAAAAAACTTTTTGACTAAATTAGGAATACTGAGTCATATAAGATAAATTGTAGTTTAAAAGAAATAGAGAACCTGGCAAATATATTTGTATGACTGTATTGTGACACTGTATTTTATGTCTGTAGTAAAGGTACCTTATGGAAAATTGACCACTGCTTACCATAGTAGGGCAGGTTTCTCTCAAGGAAATTGAGTAAGACATGTTCACTACATAAGGACATTTTTCCTTCTTCTTCTTCTTTTTTTTTTACTGGGTAACTGAGCTCTCACAATTATAGCAGGAACAAGGGAAAGAAAGTATCTATTTTTTCACATTTATGACATCAAGAAAAACACAGGACATCTTGAGGCAAGGGGAGAGATATATATTCATATATCTCTCTTCTTCTCAAGAAGTAATATAGTATATATATAAAACACAGGACATCTTGAGGTAAGGAGAGAGTGGAATGCATGTATTTGGGCAATGCTGTATTCTCCTCTGGTGGGATTGGTTATAGGGCCCAGGTCCTGAAGGAGAGGCCTGGGGAGTTGGATGTGGACAATTGGAATGATGTGCTAGGGATATCTGTATGGAGATGCCAACAGGTTGCTCATGCCAGCATTGCAGAGAACCATGACTTTTGCTAGTTTTTCAGGGCTGTTCTTCAAATGTTAGTTCGAAAGCCTAGGTTTGTAGGCCTCCTAGAGGACCAGCTTCTTGGTTGTTATTTTATGTTAATCAAATTCAGAATTGCTGATACAATCAAAATACTATACCTACACTAGCCACAACCGAGTCTTCTGGGTCTTCACTCAGGTTAACCAACCATCCCGGATTGTCTAGGGTTGTCCTAGTGTTAGCACTGAAAGTTCTATATCCAGAAACCCCCCTTAGTCTTCGGGAAACCCCTCATTTCCAGGGCATTATTGGTCACCTATTTTACTCTCCTGAGCCCCTTAGCAGCTGCAGCATAAGAGGAGAGGAAATGCAATCCATGCCCTGGATGCAGATGATAAACCGCTCTCAGCCCTTGTGTAACAGTACAACCCAGGATGCACTTTCAGGGAGGAAGAACATTGCTACTTCTCAAGTGTGCCCAGATATTGCTGTTCTGATTATCTCTTGCTGCATAACAAATTATTGTAAAATGACTATAAAAGAGTCTAAAAAACATTACTTTATTCTCTCCTGGTTTCTGTGGATCAGGGATTTGGTAAGGGCTCAGCTGGCAATACTGGCTCCCTCAGTAAGGTAGTGGCTACAGCTAGAACAGCTGGGGACTGTCAACACCTCTGTCTTCATGTTATCTCAGTGCCTCTCCAGGGCCTCCTCTCTCTGTATTGGGTAGTTTAAGCTTTCTCACAGCATAGTAGCCTCCAGGCAATTAAATGCTCAATTGACACTTCAGAGTTCCAGAGCAAGCATTCCAACCAATAAGAAGCTGCCTCAAGTGTCACGTAGGATATTATTGCATAGACCATTTCCATCACAGTCACAACATTCAAGGGGTGGGACATAGACTTCATTTCTTGATAACTGGAATATCAGCATCACATTGTAAGGAGAACATGTTGAGATGGAGAGATTATTTTATAATGTACAAGTCTTAAAACCCACCACAATTACCTTGGTTCCAAAGGTTTGAAAAATGCAGTTTTTGACTGGGCGTGGTAGCTCATGCCTGTAATCCCAGCACTTTGGGAGGCTGAGGCGAGCAGATCACTTGAGGCCAGGAGTTTGAGACCAGCTTGGCCAACAGGGAGAAACTCCGTCTCCACTAAAAATACAAAACTTACCCGGGCATGGTGACACATGACTGTAGTCCCAGCTACTTGGGAGGCTGGGGCATGAAAATTGTTTGAACCTAAGAGGAGAAGGTTTCAGTGAGCTGAGATCACACCACTGCACTCCAGCCTGGGCAACAGAGTAAGACTCTGTCTTAAAAAAAAAAAAAATTCATTTTTTCATTAGTAAAAGTAGTGATGCTGTTGAAATATGTTTTTCCCATGAATTGTCATTAAGACAATTTTCATTTTGAATGCAAACAAAATGTCAGCCTATAATTGTTTCTTGACTTGTCCTGAAATCCCTTGGTCACCATTCTTCTACTGAAGTGAATATCTCCCTATCTATCTATCCATCCATCTATATCTGCACAGGCATACCTTAGAGATATCGAGGGTTTGGTTCTAGGCTACTGCAGTACAACAGTATTGCAATAAAATGAGTTGCAGGAAGCTTTCGGCTTCCCAGTGCATGTAAAAGTTATATTTATAGTATACTATAGTCTATTAAGTGTGCAATAGTATCATGTCTAAAAAAATACATACGTTAATATAAAAAATACTTTATTGCTAAAAATGCCAATAATCATCTGAGCCTTCAGTGAGTGGTCATCTTTTTGCTAGTCTTGCCTTGATGTTAATGGCTGCTGCCTAATCAGGATGGTGGCTGCCAAAGGTTGGAGTGGCTGTGGCAGTTTCTTAAGATAATGTTGAAGGTTTCTATATAGATTGACTCTTCCTTTCACAAAAGATATTTATGGCAGATATAGCCTTACAAAATGTATTTCTTATATAATAAGACTTGTACGTTGAAATTACTTCTTGATTCATGGGCTGCAGAATGGATGTTATGTTAACAGGCAGGGAAACGACATTTATCTCGTGCTCTTCCATCAGAGCTCTTTGATGACCAGGTGGATTGTCATGAGCAGTAATCTTTTGAAAATAATCATTCTTCTAAGCAGTAGCTCTGAACAGTAGGCTTAAAATATTTTGTAAACAGAGGTGCTGCCATCCAAGGGCTTTGTTATTTCATTTATAAAGCACAGGCAGAGTAGATGTAGCATAATTCTTAAGGGCCCCAGGATTTTCAGATTGGTAAATGAACATTGGCTTCAACATCAAATCACCAGTTGCATTAGCCTCTAATAAGAGAGTTAGCCTGTCCTTTGAAGCTTTGAAGCCATGCATTGACTTCTCCTCTAGCTATGAAAGTCCTTGTTGGCATCTTCTTCCAGTAGAAGGCTGTTTCATCTCCAGTGAAAATCTGTTGTTTAGTGTAGTCACCTTCATCAATGATCTTAACTAAGCCTTCTGGATAACTTGCTGCACCTTCTGCATCAGCACTTGCTGCTTTACCTTGCACTTTTATGTATAGAGATGGCTTATTTATTGAAACCTCATGAACCAACCTCTGCTAGCTTCCGGCTTTTCTTCTGCAGCTTCCTCACCTCTCTCAACCTGCATAGACTTGAAGGGAGTTAGGGCCTTTCTCTGGATTAGGCTTTGGCTTAAGGGAATGTTGTGGCTGTTTTGATCTTCTATCCAGATCACTCAGACTTTTATCCACATCAGTAATAAGACTGTTTCGCTTTCTTATGGTTCATGTGTTCACTGGAGTAGCACTTTCCATTTCCTTCAAGAACTTTTCCTTTGCAATAACTCAGGTAACTTTTTGGTGCAAGAGGCCTAGGTTTTTGTCTGTTGTGGCTTTTGTCATACCTTCCTCACTAAGCTTAATCATTTCTAGCTTTTGATTGAGAGTGAGAGATGTGTGACTCTTCCTTTACCTGAACACTTAGAGTTCATTGTAGCGCTATTAATCGACATAATTTCAATATTCTTGTGTCTCAGAGAACAGGGACACCTAAGGGGAGAGAGAGAGAGAGAGAGAGAGAGAGAGAGAAATAGCCAGTTGGTGTAGCAGTCAGAATGCAAACAGTATGTATAAATTAAGTTCACCTTCTTCTCGATCTCCTGACCTCATGATCCACCCGCCTCAGCCTCCCAAAGTGCTGGGATTACAGGCGTGAGCCACCACGCCCGGCCGGGTTCACCTTCTTCTATGGGTGCAGTTTGTGGTGCCCTAAAACAATTACAGTAATAGCATCAAAGATCACTGATCACATTATTAATATGTGATCACTGATCATATAATTAATGACAGATACAATTTGTTACAGTTTGAACTATTGCAAGAATTATCAAAATGTGATGCAGAGACACAAAGTGAGCACATGCTGTTGGAAAATTGAGGCCAATAGACTTGCTCAATGCAGGGTTGCCACAAACCTTCACTTTGTAAAAAATGCGAGAAGCACAATAAAGGGAAACACAATAAAATGAATATGCCTCTATCTATGTAGAGATACACACACACACCCCCCTACATATATTCCTCTCATGGCCCCCAAAATCCAACTGACCAAGAAGATAGGTGTTGCAAAAGTACATTTGCCCTCAAAGTAAGAATTTGGGGTGTGTGTGTGTGTGTGTGTGTGGTGTATATGCTGATGTACACATATGCACCCTGGGGGAGTGGAAAGAAAGGAGCACTTGGGAGAAGAGAAGGAGATTAGTGCCACAGGGTGACTTGGGTTGAAAGGAGGCAGGCATCCACACCAGGAAAGTGCACTGAAATGTTGATGGCCAGAGAGGAAACTGAAAGGGAGACAAGGGCAATGGCAGCCATTTAGAAGCGAAGGATGGGCATCGCTACAACATCATTCTAGTTTGGTCATTTGGTTTAAAATGTGGACACTAATGTTCTGGCCCAACTCTCTCTCTCTCTTTTTCTCTCTCTCTCTCTCTCTCTCGAGAGACAAAGTCTTGCTGTGTTGCCCAGGCTGGAGTGCAGTGGCATGATCATAGCTCATTGCAACCTCCACCTCCCAGGCTCAAGCAATCCTTGCATCTCAGCCAGCCAAGTAGCTGAGACTACAGGCGTATGTCACCACGCCCAGCTAATTTTTGTGTTTTTTGTAGAGGTGGGTTTTGCTGTGTTGCCCAGGCTAGTCTCAAACTCCTGGACAAACACAATCTGCCCGTCTAGCCTCCCAAAGTGCTAGAATTACAGGCATGAGCCACCGTGTCCAGTCTCAGCTCTCTGATGCTGCGTCTCCCCCACTGTGGTGCCTAAAACCCATGAGTTATTCTTTCTGGTAGCCTCTAGTTTCTCACTCCAGGGTATTAGAAATTGGGCTTTAAAAAAAACCCAAATGAAGTTATTCGGGGAATTTGCTGACAGCACTTTTTGGGCAATGTTTCAGAAAACATGATGCAAATTTTAATTTTTTAAAACTGATATTTCAGTGGCTTGATATATTTAATATTGCAACTTTGGTTTCATGAATCTTGCATGAGTTCTGTTGTTTTCCATGTCATCTCATTATACTATTTTTTGAGCAAACATTTGAAAAATTTAAAAAATATATAGTATAAGGGAAGTATTGTAATTCTGAGCCACTACTTGTTTAAAAAGACACTTTATTTATTTGGATTGTAGGAATATTGTAATACAGTCCAGCTAGATTCTGGGATAGATTACCGGAAAAGGGAACTTCCTGCTGCAGGAAAACTCTACTACCTGTAAGTGTTTTTAATTTTTGAAGTTTAATATCTAATCGTTAATCAGAAAAAGATGATAAAAATAAACAGTTTAATTATTGGAACGTGAAAGGCTGGTTCTGAAGCCCACGATTTTTAAACTACAAATGTTCTCATGTTAACTTCTTCAACCCATGTCTTTACCATCCATATTTGCATCATTTATAATGTGTGATTGGATAAAACCCTAATTAGTTTTTTGAGGAGGAATGATGACAGATGGTTAGAATGTAATGAGTATCCTTTTATAAGAGATTCTACTATTATGAGAATATTTTTAATGTGTGAAGTAATTAATTATTTGTGGATATCATCTGACAAATGTGCCATTTCCATTCCCCCAAAAATTGTTGTTTTATTTGACAATCTGTTTGTATTTATCATTGTTGATTGACTTCCATATATAACTGATATAAAATATATATACACAAATACAACTGGATATATTTTTGTCTTTTAAAAGCTAAGATGCTCCTGAGTAGGAGCAATTTGTAATAATAGATGTATTCAGCATGTGCAGTTAATACGGAAAAACAAATATAGTTTGTTTTAAAATGTCCTTTATGAGAACCCGAAAAGGAAAAAGTGCTTTACAAAAGCAAACTTGTTTAGTATATGCCAACAGTGTTGGGCACATAGCAAATTCTCAGTAAATAGATCTGTCTAAGGACTAACTGTAATTTAACTAAAAGGCATGTTTCTAGTAATTTAAATTTTGATGACAACGTACATTTGAGAGGTTGAGAAAAGTTCTTGTCTCTGCTACCTTGTAAGCAGAAGTACTTTACTGTTTTTGAAGCAGAAATTAGCTAGAAAAATCACATAATTAAAATTGCATACTTTACAGTGTACCAAGGGGACTATTTTAGTTTATTATTCAGATCCTGATGATTATTATAGGAGGTTCTTCATCTATCCTCAAGTACTTTGTCTTTAAAGTACTTTATAATTTTAAAAAATTCATATAGCACATTTTTCTGCTTTAACTTGGACTTTTTCTTCCCAGTTTCTTTTATGTTTGTGTTTACTGGATATTTTATTTTTCTGATATTCACAGCCTTTCCCTGATTTTTTGCTACCTATGTCTTGATATTCCAGATGTATGGTACCAATGCATTAATTTATTATTATTCTCTTTATTCTTTTTTTAAAGGAGGTAATTGTTGTTCTCTGTTTTTTTCAAAAAGTGTATCCTCATGTGGAAGAATAAAAATATTTTCCTTATGGGAAGTTCCTTAAATAAAGGTGGTAGTCTGAGTCTAAATTATGAAATTTGTTTCATAGTGCCAAAGAGGTCTTGGAAGTTACTGGAGGTGAAAGGGCTACTTTTGCTTGGAGCATAGCCATTTTTTGTCTCTGACTTACCCTGTGTTACCCCTTCCTTTTCCTGATAAAAGTAATAATATTCTAACCCAGTGAAGTTCAGTTTTGGTCTTTAAAAATATGCTAGAGGAAAACTAACACTAACAATGTCCAGAGTCCAGGAAACCAGACCTATAAAGGACACCAGGAAACTCTGGACCAGCTTTCCTGAAAAGTATATAAATTCAAAGGCCAGGCACAGTGGCTCATGCCTAGCCAAGCACTTTGGGAGGCCGAGGTGGGAGGATCATGTGAGCCCAGGAGTTTGCAACCAGCCTGGGCAACATAGGGAGACCCTGTCTCTACAAAAAATTTAAAAAATAGCGGGTGTGGTGGCACCTGCCTGTAGTCCCAGCTACTTGGGAGGCTGAGATGGGAGGATCACTTGAGCCTGGAAGGTGGAGGCTGCAGTGAGCCATGATCACACCACTGTACTTCAGCCTGGCAACAGAGCAAGACCCTGTTTCAAAAAAAATAAAATATATATATATATACACACTTATATAGATATATATAGGTGGTATATGTCTATCTATTATCTATCTATCTATGTATCTATAAATTCATTTAATCCTCAAGGAAGATAAATTTGTTCTGGAATTTAACATCCAAAGGGCTTGACCATAGTCAAGAATAGAAAGCCTGGGGGCATCCCTCAGTCAGAGGAGAAGGCAGATATGTAAGTATCCCTGAGGAGAATGAGCAATTAAAATCATCTCAGAAGTGGGAAAGTAATATGAGTTACTAAGACAGGATGCTAGAGATGTGCATTGTATTGTTTCACATGAGGACTTGGGTAGAACTTCTCTCATGAAGATTTTCTGAGGTTATATTGACTTTGGTTTAATTAGGTTTCTTTTCATCTTGTTCTTGCAGGAAAACTTACTAACTTTACCCTGTAACAGACTTTAATGTGCTATGCTATATATTGCCCTATTAAAGCATGTGTTTCTCTTTATTACCATTTGGCCAGACATCTGGAATTGATTCCTGAATATGCAAGTCCAGACTACCCCTTGTCAATTTCACTGGAGCCCCAACTGCCTGAAAACAAACAAACAAACAAACAAAAACACAAAAAACAAAATTTTAGCTTCCTTCTAGGGGAACACCAAGTGCTATCTCAGAATTTCATACAAGTAGAATCCCACATAAGATCTTTAACGAAACAGAAATATTAGTATTCATCAACTCAGTATTTTATTAGTCTAATTTCCCAAAGCCAATTAAAGATATCCAAAATACAATCCAAATAATATCAAGAATTACCACAGATTTCTAAAACTACCCAAAAAGTTGACATGGAGCAATTTCTGTAGTTCGTAATATTGCCTGGATCCCACAAGAACTAATTCACATAAAACAGGGCATGTTTGTGTGTAATCTATATCACAGTAAATTTAGAAATCCTAGAGTACCTTCGTAAGTAAGTTTCAGATGTTTTTGGCCCTGTAACAACCTCATATACACCCACAAGCTCAGAGAATTTAAATTTAGCAAGCTACAAAACAGAGACCTTGAGTGCAAATACCCAAACTTTTGCATAGACTGAAACACCCCATGCTTATCCAATTTTTTATTCTGTGCTAAATGCATGATCACTCCAGAGATGAGCACAGGTTTTTTATTTTTTATTTTTATTTTTTTGTGTGGGAGGCATGGAGTCTTGCTCTGTCACTGGAGGGCTGGAGTGCAGTGGTGGGATCTCGGCTCACTGCAACCTTTGCCTCCCAGGTTCAAGCGGTTCTCCTGCCTCAGCCTCCTAAGTAGCTGGGATTACAGGCACACACCACCACACCCAGCTAATTTTTGTATTTTTAGTAGAGACAGGGTTTTGCCATGTTTGCGCACCTGGTCTCGAACTCCTGACCTTAGGTGATCCACCCACCTCAGCCTCCCAAAGTGCTGGGATTACAGGCGTGAGCCACCACACCCAGCCAGTTTGTTTCTTTTCTAATTGCTTGGTGAATAGCACTCAATAAGGTCCCCATGCTGAAGTCCAGACAGATCAATCAAGCACTGGGCTTGCATTTGCATCTGGATGGAGGCTTGGACAGTAATCTATTTTGAATCACTTGGTACTGATCAAGGGTGACCCCATCTTATGCTTATAGAGAATTTAACTGCTTCAGATTAGCTCTCTGTTTGGGGGCTGGTGATACTAGAGGTTATTGTTTTATATATGCCTATCTTTTTAAACAGGAAGCACCATTGCTGAAGGGTCCATGATATGCTGCCCCAGGCCATTTTGCTGTCACTATTGTGAAGTGTTACTGGTTTCCTGGGGAGAGGAGTTCACATCACCTTGGACTCACCCTTGCTGTCTCTTTTTTATTCCAAGGCTGAGTCCTATAGTTTCTTTTCTCTACTAAGTCTGTTGAAGCGGGGGTTCTTTTCAAACACTCTATCTTTCCATACTCACATACAAACACTCTGCCCTTCACACAGATGCCATAACCTGAAGAGAAGTTTTAAACTGAACCAAAAGAGGTGGGGGCAGGCATTGGTCCTGGGATTTTATTTTACCCCACTTACGAGCCTAAACCTAAAATAGGTTTGCCTTTTATTATTTCATAAGTGCTGGCAGAAGACAACAGAGACCTGGGTCAGAGACACAGGACCTTATTAGCCTTGGCACAGATAGCAGCATGAGCATTAGCATGTTGTGTCATTTCCCTCCTTGCTCCTTAGTCCCGTGGAGTGGAGGGGAGGGTGTTTTGCTGAGGGCCTAGATAATTCCTGCAACAGGCAGTGAATTGTGTTACAGGAAAAGAACTCTGAGCTTGTGGAATCTGCCATCTTATAGCCAGACATAAGCAAGTCTGCGTTTTGTCTCAAGGGAGATATTGTCTCATCTTTCAAGGTTGCTCACTACACACACAACCTTGAGAAATGGTTAGGGCCTTGCATTCTTGGCATACTCAGCAAGATGTGAAGGAGAGACCCATAAAGGGGCTTGTCTCTCCCAACAGGGGGCATTTACCAGACGTTAGACCTTAAAGAACCAGGCTTCCTCCTTTTGTTTCAGTTGGCTTCTGTCCACTGAAGTCATCCACCACTTCAACAGAACTACATCTGAAGCACATTGTTCAGTTGTTTAAAACTTAAATTGTCTCAAGACCATTTCAATTTCATGTATATGGGGATTTTGGATCATCCTGAAAATGGTGAAAATCTAATTTATGACTTTTTAGACACAGCCCAAATATTCACATATTTGTACTTGGCTAATATAATGTATTTACCCATCTTTTGAACAGATTTCAAAAAAAAAAAAAGTTTTTTCTTACGTACTTTTACTAGTGGAAGTTTTATGTCTCAAGCACTCTTAGTTTTCCACTTGGAAAATATCTATTCCAAATAGAAAATCATTTTGGGGAATATAACTTTGAACACCAGTTTTAAAAAGAATAACAATTAGCTGACAAAAAGACACATGGCTTCAAGGTTATAGCTTTGTTTCAGAAGAAAGGTATGTGAAAACTAAGACAGAAGCTTATATGTGTTAAAACATACTTCCCCATAACTAAAAACTTCATGTTTCTTGCCTGTGATATTACTTACAAGCACTCCTCTGCTTTCAACTGTGAGAATCAGATTAATGAAACTTAAAAACATTTCTTAGCTTGACTGTCACATCTTCCCATACCTAAACTTTGGCTGAGACCCAGCTTCTGCCTCTAAGGTTGCCACCTTCTGGTTTAGTAGAGTGTCTAGGACAGCTTTGGTACCTTCTCTCCATCACCCATCATTACCATTACAGTTCTCTCCTAGACATTGGAATCTGCAGTTTCAGTCTCAGTTTTTCTTACCAGTTAGACAGCTAGCCTGGTCATTTCCCATTTCAATTCCCACTGAAGAACCTCTGAAACATTCACCAGTGCAAGCAACTTGAAAATGGTTAAGTCTGGCCCCCTTCCTTTTAGGCTGTAATTTGTTTCAATATGTTGTGCTAGACTGCCCAGAGTCCTGTAGCAGGCAGTATGCACACCCCATTGAAATAATGTATCTCATCCTCTACAACAAAATTTTTATGGTCTTATGCCAAATATGAGCCAGCTCTACTCCTCCTCCAGCTCCTTAAATTCTCTCATGTGTCTTTTAGACTCCATTATATTCATATTATTTCTACTTCTCACACTAGTTTGCATAGTGTCACAGTGGAATAGTGATGGTATCAATGGAGAAATACTACACAGTTTAAGACTATAAAATTTGTTTAGCAGTCAAGGTTGCAGAAATGTATCCACATGGAGACACTTGCGCAAAACAGAAGATAATAGAGCATATTCCCAGTTGAAGCTTTAAGTTTTTCTGGCCTTTGAGGGCCCATTAGGTGACAAAGAGCACCTGATCAAGATAAGGGTCCCATTAGATCACCTTATCACCTTTGTCATTCGTAGGTGAGTGGGTTTACACCCTTCTGGTAAGTCTCGATTGCTGTGGAGACTCTGGCTATGTGCCTGCCTGCTTGCCAGGTACAATTACCAGGTGCAAACCCTAAGCCGTAACTGAATGTTTATTGTCAGTGTAAATCAAAGGTCAGTTTCCCATCCTTCAGCAACACCAGTCACTAGGCCTTCCTGAAGTCTGTTCTTTTTTTTATTGTTATTATTGAGACAGAATCTCACTTTGTTGCCCAGGCTGGAGTGCAGTGGCACGATCTCGGCTCACGGGAACCTCCGCCTTCCAGGTTCGAGCGATTCTCGTGCCTCAGCCTCCCGAGTAGCTGGGATTACAGGCACATGCCACCATGCCCAGCTAATTTTTGTATTTTTAGTAGAGCTGGGGTCTCACCATGTTGGCCAGGTGGTTTCAAACTCCTGACCTCAAGCAATCTGCCTGCCTCAGCCTCCCAAAGTGCTGGATTACAGCAGTGAGCCCCCACGCCTGGCCCTGAAGTCTGTTCCTCAAAGAGCAAGAGATAGAATTTCTGTCTCTGGCAATCAGAGAAACTGTCTACTTTCTTTAGGTTCTGACTGTTGTCTGGCTAACTCCTCAGTCTGGGGAAGGGATGAAGATATTTGGGATATTTTTGATGTCTACAGACTATGTTTTACTTCTTCTTAGCATCGTAGCACAGAACATCATTTAGGTTTTTCTACTTAAGAAGTAATCGTAGGCCGGGCGCGGTGGCTCAAGCCTGTAATCCCAGCACTTTGGGAGGCCGAGACGGGCGGATCACAAGGTCAGGAGATCGAGACCATCCTGGCTAACATGGTGAAACCCCGTCTCTACTAAAAATACAAAAAAACTAGCCGGGCGAGGTGGCGGGCGCCTGTAGTCCCAGCTACTCCGGAGGCTGAGGCAGGAGAATGGCGTGAACCCGGGAGGCGGAGCTTGCAGTGAGCTGAGATCCGGCCACTGCACTCCAGCCTGGGCGACAGAGCGAGACTCCGTCTCAAAAAAAAAAAGAAGTAATCGTAAATGAAAATATTTACAGATGAAATAATACAATGTCTAGGATTTGCTTCAAAATAATCCAGTGTAGGAGAATTGAGGGGAGGTATAGAGGAAATAAGATTGACCATGCCATGTGTTGAGTGGGTGATTATTACATTGGGGTTTTAATAGTACTATTCTCTTCACATGTGTTTATGTGTAAAATTTTTCATAATCAAAAGATTTTTAAAAAGATATCCTTCTCTTTTTTTTTCTGATCATGCTTACTGCAGTTGTAAGTCTATTGATCTTCCCAACGAAACTGCTTTTGTTGTGTTGATTTTCTTTATTATTACTTTCTGTTTTCTATATCCTTAATTTCTGAACTTTCATTATTTCCTTTATTCTGCTTAGTTTGGATTTAATTTGCTCTTCTTTTTCTAGTTTTTTAAGGTAGAAGGTTAAGTCCTTGATTTTAAACCTTTCTGCTTTTATATAAGTGTTTTAAAACTATAAATTTCTCTTTACTACTTTAGATACATCTCACATGTTTTATTATGTCATGTTTTCTCTCGTGATTTATTTTTTGACCCATGGGTTATTAAAAGCGTGTTGTTTATTTTCCAAACGTTTGGTGATTTTTTTATACATCTTTCTGTTAATGATTCCCAAATTTAACTAATTATGGTTACAGAGTCTATGTTGTATGATTTGAATCCTTTTGAATTTATTGAGGCTTGCTTTATGGCCCAGAATATGATGCATCTTGGAACAAGTTTCTCATGCACTTGACTATGTATTCTGCTATTGTTAGTAGTGTGTACTTTAAATGCCATTGGGTCAAGTTGGTTGATAGGGTTGTTCAAATCTCCTATATTCTTACTGATTTTTTGTCTACTTTTTCTATTAATTATTGAGAAAGAGGTGCTGAAATTTCCAAGTATAATTATGGATTTTTCTATTTCCTCTTACAGTTCTGTCTGGTTTTGCTTCATGTATTTTGAAGCTCTATTATTAGGTACATAAATGTTTAGGATTGATATGTTCTCTTGATGAATTGACCTCTTCATCATTATGAAATGAACCTCATTGTTCCTGGTGATATTCCTTTCTCTAAAATCTACTATGCTTAATGTTAATGTAGCCACTTCAGCTTTTTTAAAATTAGGGTTTGCATGATATATCTTTTCTCATCTTTTTACTTTCAGCCTATCTGTGTCTTTATATTAAAATGGGTTTCTTGTTGGCAACATGTATTTGGGTATTTATTTTTTATACAGTCTGACAATCTTTTTCTTTTGGGGATATTTAAACCATTTACACTTGATGCGATTGTTGATATGGCTGGGTTTAAATATACTATCTTGCTATTTATTTGTTTTTTTTTTTCGTACTTTTTAGAAAAAAATTATTGAGATACAATTTGCCCTTTTAAAGTCTATAACTCAGTGGTTTGTTAGTATATTTAGAGTTGTACTACCATCACCACTGTCTAATTTCAGAACATTTTTATCACCCCAGAAAGAAACCCATACCATCAGCAGTCATACCTCTCACCTCTCTACCCTCTGTCTATCTACCTTCCATCTCTATGGAATTTGCCTATCTTATATATCTCATATAAATGGAATTACATAAGATGTAATATAGTCACACACTGCATAGTAATATTTTAGCCAATGATGGACCATATCACAGATATGATGGTGGTCCCATAAGATTATGATACTGTATTTTTATTGTATCTTTTCTATGTTTAGATACACAAATACTTGCCATTATATTACAGTTGCTTACAATATTTAGTACAGTAAAATGCTGTATAAGTTTATAGCCTAGGAGCATTAGGTTATACCGTGTAGCACAATTGTGTAGCAGGCTATGCCATCTAGGTTTGTGTCAGTATACTCTATCATGTCTGCCTGATTGCATGATGACAAAATCACCTAACAACACTCTTAAAACATATCACCATTGTTAAGTAATGTGCCGCTCTATATACGATGTATATTACTTCTCAGCCTTTTGGTTAAGGTCAAGTGTAGTATCTGTTCTTACCAGTTTGATACTATAAGAAGTGGTCTTTGTGCCTGGCTTCTTTCATTTAGCGTAATGTTTTCAAAGTTAATCCATGTTGTTTGCTATTTGTTTTCTATTGTCCCATCTGTTGTTTTTTCCAATTTCCCTCTTTTTCTGACTTCATATTAGTTATTTTTTTAAGATTCCCTTTTACCTCTTGTTAGCGATACCTCCTTGATTTTTTTCTTTTAAAAGTCACTTTAGGGCTTAGTGTAAGCACCTTTAACTTATCATAGCTTACCTTCAAGTAAGAGTATACCACTTGATGTATAACATAAAAACCTACAGTATACTTCCATTTTTATTATCTTGGGCTCTGTGCTTTTATTGTCTTTTTTTGTTATTTTATTATGTAATTGTATATTGTATATTTTATTATATAATATTATTATATGCAGTATAATATATACAGTATAATATACACAGTTTTTAGGTCATAAACTCCATAATATATTGTCATTACTTTTACTTAAACAGTCAATAATCCTTTAAAGAGATTTTTAAAATAAGAAAAAAGCCTTATAATTTACCTACATATTTACTATTTCTTGTACTCTTCATTCTGTTATATAGATTGACATTTCCACATGACATAATTTCTCTTTTTCCTAAAGGACTCTGTTTAACATTTCTTATAGTAGTGGTCTGCTGGTGATGAATTTTCTCATATTAATGTTTTTGTTTTGCTTTTATTTTTGAAAGATTCTTGCTGGCTAGAGAATTCTAGGCTGGCGGGCTTTCCTTTCTTCCTTCCCTCTTTTCTCCCTTCCTTCCTCTCTTTTTCTTCCTTCCTCCACTTTTTGTTTTATAGTACTTTAGTGATATTGCTTTCTTCTCTTCTGGCTTGCATTGTTTCCATGAGAAATCTACTGTCATTCTTTGTCCTTCTCTACATAAGGACATAAGTCTTATCACTGTCTGCTTCTACAATTTTATTTTTATCTTGTTTTTAAACAGTTTTATTATGATGTGCATTGGCGTGGTTTTCAGCATGTTTCTTTTGCCTGAATTTGGTTGTGCTTCTTGGATGTGTAGGTTTATAGTTTTCATTTGATTTGGAGAATTTTCTCTTATTTCTTTACAATTTCTCCCCATCCCTTCCCCTCCTCTTCAATTTCTGGAACTCCAGTTACACTTATATTAGACCTCTTTATATTATTCCACAGCTCTCTGATGCTCTGTTCACTTTTTTCATTCTTTTTCTCTTCCTGTGTTTGTGTTTCATTTTGGGTAGTTTCTTTTGCAGTGTCTAATCTGCTATTAATTATAATCCAGTGTATTTGTCCATGTTAGAGGTGGCTTTTTTCCTTTTTAAGTGCTAAACTTGGGTTTCTTTCCCTTTTTTTTTTTCTTTTCTTTTTTAAAAGGCAAGGTCTTGCTATGTTGCCCAGGCTGGTCTTGAGATCATGGACTCAAGAGATTCTCCCACCTTAGCCTCCCAGTAGTTGGGACTACAGACACACACCACCATGCCGGGAGGTTTCTTTTTTTATATCTTCTTTGTTTGTTCTCATACTCATGCCTTCCTCTACCTTACTGAGCATATGCAGCGTATTTATAATTGTGGTATTAATGTGTTTGTCTGCTAATACTATCATCTATGTCATTTCTGGGTCTGTTTCTATTGATCAGTTTTTGTCCTTTTTATGAGTTGATTTTCCTGCTTCTTTTTTTTTTTTTTTTTTTTTTTTTTGAGACGGAGTCTCGCTCTGTCGCCCGGGCTGGAGTGCAGTGGCTGGATCGCAGCTCACTGCAAGCTCCGCCTCCCGGGTTTACGCCATTCTCCTGCCTCAGCCTCCCGAGTAACTGGGACTACAGACGCCCGCCACCTCGCCCGGCTAGTTTTTTGTATTTTTTAGTAGAGACGGGGTTTCACCCTGTTAGCCAGGATGGTCTCGATCTCCTGACCTCTTGATCCGCCCGTCTCGGCCTCCCAAAGTGCTGGGATTACAGGCTTGAGCCACCGCGCCCGGCTCCTGCTTCTTTCCATGCTTTTTTTAAAATTGGATTTCAGATACTGTGAATTTTATATTGTTTGGTACTAGAGTTTTTGTATTCCTTTAAGTATTTTAGGACTTTGTTCTGGGACACAGTTAAGTTACTTGGAAACAATTTTATCCTCTCTAGGCTAGGCTTTGTAAAGTAGAACCAGAGTGTCTTTGTTCTAGGCCTAGTTATTCCTGAAGCAATACCCTTCTGAGAATTCCACCTTATACCCTATACTTTAGTAGGACTTTCTACTCTGACTAGAGGGAACATAAACTATTCCTGGCCATTTATGAGCTCCAGGGGTAATGCTTTGTGATTCCAGTGAGTCCTTTCCCACCTCCCCATTTCAAGTAGTTGCTTCTTAGGCATACACAGATTAGTACTCAGCTAAAGACTCGGGGAAGCCCTCTGCAGATCACTGGACTTCTGTCTCTATATCTTTTTTTCCAGTATTATACCTTGCAAATTCTAGCTGCGCTAGCCTCCCCAAATGCTGAATTCCATTTTCTCAACCTCCCAAATGCTGAGCTGTGTTTGTGTCCCTACTCCTGAAGTCTGGAAACTCACCAGGCAGTAAATTGAGGCTAAACTGATTTGTTTCCCTTTTCTGGGGATTGCTGTACTGTGCTTTTTGTTATCCAGTGTCTGCAAACCATTGTTTCATAAATTTTAGATCGTTTCTAGTTGTTTATGGCAGATAGGTAACTCTGGGCCCTGTTATTCTATCATGGCCAGAAGTGGAAATGTCTAGACCTTTATTCTGAAAAATTGGTAATAAAAGGAAAGAATCAAGTATTTTTTCCTGCCTGTTTTAAAATAACTGATCCATAGTGTAACAAAGTAGTTGATGAGGGCAAGCTTCTCTTTATGAAAGTTTTCTGGGTAGCAATTGAAAAAATCTTGAGAGAATTAGAATAGAATTAGAATATCACCATTTTGTAAAACACTCATAGTTTAATGGATCTAGTTAATGATCACAAATTCTATAATAATTGCTATAAAACAAGACCTGAATTTTATCCATTTACAGGAAATATAGGGGCAATGGAATATGTTCAATAACATCACAGGAATACATCCATCAAAATGTAGACTGTAGATTTTTTAAATGACATAAATCAATTGCTTCTTCAACAAATAAATAAAAAGAAGAGAGAGATGGATAGGGAACCTTTAGTTTAAAGGAGACGTAGAAACATATCAACCAATTACAGTGCATGGGCCTTATGTGGATCCTGAATCGCACCAACTATCAGAATGAAAACAAAGACAAAACAACCAAAAAACCTACAGCACAATAAAAAAAATGCAAATACTACAGGATGTTTCATTGACACTGAGGAATAATTGTTAACTTTGTTAGGTGTGATAGGGTATTATACTTATTTTTAAAATTTATTTTATAGCTTATCAAGATGCAATTTTAAATGACATAAATCAATTGCTTCTTTAACAAATAAATAAGAAAAAAAGAGAGAGAGATGGATAGGGAACCTTTAGTTTAAAGGAGATGTAGATAATAAAGATTAGTAGAAATTAATGAAATAGAGAATAGAAAACATCAGGAGCCTATTTGTATCTCTGAATCTAAAACCTGTCTCCTGTAGAGAGCATATAGTTGGGTCTTTTTTTATCGAATGTGACAGTCTCTGCTTTTTGATTGAATTGTTTAATTCATTTGGAAATTATTATTGATGGAATTAAATTTACATTTGCTTTTTACTTTTTGTTTTCTTTGTTTCCTGTTTCATTTCCCCTCCTCTATTCTTCCTTTACTGCTGTCTTTTACATTAAGTGTTTTCTGTTTTTTGATTTTTTGAGACAGAGTCTCACTATGTTGCCAAGGATAGTCTCAAACTCCTGGGCTCAAGAAGTCCTCTTGGCCGGGTGTGGTGGCTCACGCCTGTAATCCCAGCACTTTGGGAGGCTGAGGTGGGCGGATCACAAGGTCAGGAGATCGAGACCATTCTGGCTAACACAGTGAAACCCCGTCTCTACTAAAAATACAAAAAAAAATTTAGCTGGACATGGTGGCAGGCGCCTGTAGTCCCAGCTGCTTGGGACGATGAGGCAGGTTTTAATGGCATGAACCCGGGAGATGGAGCTTGCGGTGAGCCGAGATCACGCCACTGCACTGCAGCCTGGGCGACAGAGCGAGACTCCATCTCAACAACAACAACAACAACAACAGCAACAACAACAAAAAAAGTCCTCCTGTCTCAGCCTTTCAGCCTCTCATGTAGCTGGGGCTAAATCTGACTCTTTTTTAAATAACATTTTAATTTTTTCAATACTTTTTTCACTGTATCTTTGTTACTTTCTTAGTGAAGAACTATTTATTGCTATGAGAAGTACAAAGTATTCAAACTGAAATGTCTCAGATTCAAATCAAAGCATTGTATGTTGCTATATGTTTTTGATAAGTAGATGATCAGTAATGGTAATGAATTTGTGCTCAAAGAACACCTGGGAGGGGAAAGGGCTCTGTGGTGGGGAAATATAGTTGGTTCTCAAAAGTAGATGCACAGTAGTATGTTTGTCATAAGAACTCCTGTTGATATTTTATGAATGAGTAAAGCCCTGTTGTACACTTACTTATAGCTGTATATTATAAACAACAACAAAACAACAACTTTTTGTTTTATATTTTATAGGACATGATCCAGTAGGCTGTTTCTTGCTATTGTTTGTTTGTTTTTGAGACAGGGTCTGGCTCAGTAGTAGCCCAGGCTGGAGTGCAGTGGTGCCATCTCAGCTCACTGCAGCCTCCTTCTCCGACTCAAGCCATATTCCCACCTCAGCCTACAGAGTAGCTGGGACTACAGACACGTGCCACCATGCCCAGCTAAGTTTTGTATTTATTTTGGCAGAGATGGGTTTTTACTCTGTTGCCCAGGCTGGTCTCAAATTCTTGCCCTCAAGCAATCCACCTGCCTCAGCCTCCCAAAGTGCTAGGATTACAGGCATGAGCCACTGTGCCCAGCCCAAGTAGACTGTTTAAAAAAATTTTTTTGTGTCTATTGAAAATCACAAAAGGCTGACCAGGTGCAGCAGCTCATGCCTGTAATCCCAGCACTTTGGGAGGCCGAGGTGGGCGGATCACGAGGGCAGGAGATCGAGACCGTCCTGGCTAACACGGTGAAACCCTGTCTCTACTAAAAGTACAGAAAAATTAGCCGGGTGTGGTGGCGGGTGCCTGTAGTCCCAGCTACTCGGGAGGCTGAGGCAGGAGAATGGTGTGACCCTGGCAGGTGGAGCTTGCAGTGAGCCGAGATTGTGCCACTGCACTCCAGCCTGGGTGACAGAGCAAGACTCAGTCTCAAAAAAAAAAAAATAAATAAATAAATAAAAAATTAAAAATCATAAAAGGCTGGGTGTGGTGGCTCATGCCTATAATTCCAGCACTTTGAGAGGCTGAGATGGGTGGATTGCTTGAGCCCAGAAATTTGAGACCAACCTGGGCAACATGTAGAGACCTCATGTCTACAAAGGTTAAAAAAACTAACTGGGCTTGGTGTTGTGTGCCTGTGGTCCCAGCTGCTTGAGAGGCTGAGGTGGGAGAATTGCTTGAACCCAGGAGGTCAAGGATGCTATGAGCCATGATTGTGCCACTGCATTCCAGCCTGGGTGACACAGTGAGACCTTGTCTCAAAATACAAACAAACCAACAAACCACCCCCAAATCACAAAATTGTACATTTGATATAATTTAGATGTCCATCTAAATCTTAATTAATCTTGCATTAACTCAAAGACTGCTGAATTAGAAATTAATTTCACCATTTGAAACAGCACCTACGAAGTGGTACAGCAAAAAAAGAAGTCCATCTAATAGAGACTTCAGTATCAGGTTCCACCAGTCAGTTTAGTATGCCTTTTATCTCCTGTTCCTTTACTGAATAGTGTTTGTTTTCCAGCAGGAGAACCAGAATGGAGCTGGCCCGCTATATCCAGCTAAACACATTGACAAAATATCCAATTGTATGGCCACAGTCATCTAGTAGAGTGTAAATAATATTGTGTATATATATAATGTGTATATTAGTAGATAATATGTATTCTTATACATATAAAAATACAGAAGAGGGTTTTTAGATTTCCTTAGAATTTTCATTGTGTTCTTTCATCTTCAAATAGATCACAGTTATAACTGGAGATCAATCTGCTGCATAAGAAAAGCTGATCTGGCAAAAACCCTAGGTCTTTAGTTATTTGCTGTGTTCATTTTTAGCTATTAAAACTCCCTGGCCTCAGCTGGGTGTGCCTATAATCCCAGCACTTTGGGAGGCTGAGGCTTGTGGATCAGTTGAGGTCAGGAGTTCAAGATAGCTTGGCCAACATGGTGAAACCCCGTCTCTACTAAAAATACAAAAATTAGCCAGGTATGGTGGTGCACGCCTGTAATCTCAGCTACTCAGGAGACTGAGGCAAGAGAATCGCCTGAACCTGTGAGGCAGAGGTTACAGTGAACTGAGATCATGCCACTGCACTCCAGTCTGGGTGACAGAGTGAGACTCTGTCAAAAAAAAAAAAAAAAAAATTCCCTTTCTCTTTCCCAAGTGGATGTGACTATCTCTTTCTCCTAAAGAGGAGTTAGAGGTTTTTACTCTCCAACTTCTTCTCCCTCTTTTTTTTTTTTTTTAATTCTCAATCATTATAGCCTTTCTGAAATTCCATTTTAAAAAGAAGTATTTTTATGTCTACCAAGTTGCAATTCTAGATGTTATGGCACTGATTTATTTGGAGAAAAATACAATATATGGATTTGATAGAAATTTTATATGGGAGTTTGTGGCTGAGAAGAGGAGGTGAAGGTCTGGAATTTGAGAGCTAAAGGTGCTAGATACCACTTTCTGCATAATGTACAGGTCAAGATTAATGGAACCAGGTAAGTTACTCTCCAGGTGATTGAGAAGGGTGGGAAATTTAGAGACTGAAATGGATCTCTGAACAGTCAGTTAAGCCTTTGAGTGATTGAGAAGATAAATACTCAGACAAAATCCATTCTAACAACTGATTTCGTTATGTAAAACAAACCTACAGGATTTGAAATGCAACCAAGTCTGTTTTATATTAAGGCAAGTATAAACCAACTTAATTTTAGACCTGCCTCCAGCCCCAGATTATGTTTGGTTTGAGGACAAAGAGCTGTACAGCATGAATGCACAGGCAATCAGTAGAGTGAGAAGGCTCACTGCCAGGGAAGTTTGGCAAGGAACTCTAAGAGGAAGGGGAAATTTCTGCGTCGAATCAACTTTGGCTCTCTGGAATAGAGAACATGGAGAGAGAGGGACTAAGGAAAGCCAACCCTATTCTACTTGTTGATACCTTAACAAGCTGTTGATTTTTGAAAAGGGATAAAGAAGCAAAGTGTGGGTAGCATTCTGTTCCCTTGAGTCAATCCTAATGAAGTAGGAGGTTCTTGAAGAAATTAATTTCCATTTAAATTCATGCGTGACCCTCTTCCAGAAACCCCCAAGTGTTTTGGAATTTTCGTTGAGAATTTCAAATGATCCAGCAATAATAAGGTCTTTTTTGACATGTTCTGTTTCTTTGAGTCTAAGTTTTATGTTGAATGCCTGATTTTAGCTGTAGAATTTTTCTCAAAATGGAAATGACTTGGTTACTTTCCTCTCTGTTCACTAATTTAATATGGAAAAATAAATCATGATTCTCATACTCCCAAAGCACTCAGGCTTTTCATCCAGGGTACTGTACTCACAGAATTCCTGTAGGAGTTGATGCCAAATTTCCTGGCAACTAAACAGTGGTCGATTCCAGGGTTTTTCTGACTTAAAGACACAGTGGTACTACTCAATAGAAAATAGGAATCTGCCCCTCCGCTGCAGTTTCTGAGTTTAACAAAAGGTGACAGAAGCAATGAAATGGATGGGTTTTATCAGGGCATTGCACAACAAAAGAAAAAAGAGCCCATCTTCTGTTGAGCTTTGCTCCTCAACCCTACCTCCCAACCCCCTCCCCTCAAAAAACAAAAAGCAAAAACACTTGAAAAGAGTCACTCTGCTTCTTCATCAGAAATGACTTCAATTTCTTTACTGTGATCAACTTTTGATTATCTGTGGGTAGACTTTCTATTTTGCATTATCTGCACAAAGGCCTGCTTTATAGTAGCATCCCACTGATGGGGCAATTACTCAGAATGGAGCTGTTTCACAGGAATTAAAGGAAGTCACTTAAATTCTTTATCTTTACTCAGTGTCTGTCTCTCCTTAGGAGAAGAAAGGGGAGATGATTTATAGCATCTGAACTTAATTTATTGATTTCCGCCTGATCATTTTTATGCTACCCAGGTCGCTATTACTCAAGATACTCTTCTTTGTGGTTAAAATGGAATTATGCAAAACTGAATGGGATATTTTCTTCTATGCTATGTAACATTAGCATTGTAACATTAACATTTGTAGCCCCAAAAGAAAACTCTAAATTTAGCTCCTTATTTACACTGAAAAAAAAAAAAAGAAAATTAAATTTAGTGCCGTCTTCATGCTGTGGTCTTTCCATACAACTACTGTTGACTACCAGATGTCTCTACTTCCTCAAATTTTACTGGTTAGGCTGGAATATCTTTCAATTATGTTTACAGTTTGAGTTTAATTTTAATCAGTTTTTATTTTTATGTAATCTATATCTTTGTGTTTTTGGGTTTTTTTGTACATTTGTTTTTCATATAGGCTTGTTGCTGACCTTAGATCTTATGTCCCAAATACCAGAGTTTTAAAAATGAGATGATCCTGATCCTTCTTTAGAGCCTCACAAGCATGGATATATTTCTGAATAGAGATTTTTAGTGTAAGGTGATGTTGCTATCTTTTTAAATGGTTTCACTACAGAACTAACAAGAGGGCCCTAGAGTCATAGAGTCACTGCTGCTGCTGCTGCTGCTAAAGGTTTTACAATAAAGTTATGTTCTTAAAATTTCCTACTTTAAAAAGTGAAGATATCTTGAAGCACGGGTTTTAAAATTTTATGCGTATCATGACAATTGAGAAAATGTTTCTAGATTAACTATTTTGTTTATTTTTGTATTTTTAATTAATTAGGTCTTTTATTTTTAATTTAACTTTTTAAAAGTATTATGTTTAACACTTTAAAACATATGTTGCCCAGGCTGGCCTCAAACTCCTGGGCTCAAGTGATCCTCTTGCCTCAGCCTCCCTAGTAGCTGGAACTACAGGCATGAGTCACTACACTATGGATTAAGTCTTTTGTTAATTAAATTATATTTGTGGTTTTTGCCCCATCCTTGTTAAAATATAAACTTGAGGCAACTTATGTTGAAGTCATTTATAATTTATCCACCATATCCACTAAAATGGAAGAGATGGAAAATGCCAAGTATTGGCAAGGAAGTGGAGAAAATGGAACTTTTTTTGTATCACTGGTGGGAATATAAATTGCTACAACCAATTGGAAAACTGGCAACATCTCCTAAACTGAAAATAGGTGTACCCCATAAGCAGCAATTCTAGCCATATGCCCAACAGACATGTATATATGAGTTTACCAAAAGGAATGTACTAGAATGTTCATAGTAGCACTATTCACAGAATCCCCAAAATGTAAACTACACAAATGCTCATTGTTATGGACTGAATTGTGTCCCCCAAAATTCACAGGTTGAAGCCCTTACCCCAGTGGAACTATATTTGGAGATAGGGGCCTTTAAGGAGGTACCTAAGATTAACTGAAGTTGTAAGGATAGGGCCTTAATCCAATAGGACTGGTGTTCTCATAAGAAAAGGCAGAGACCCCAGGAGTATGTGCACACAGAGGAAAGAAAGGCCATGTGAGGACATAGTGAAGGCGGCCATCTGCAAGCCAGAAAGAGAGCCCTCACCAGAAATCGATCCTGGCAGCACCTTGATCTTGGCCTCTATCTAGCCTCCAGAACTGTGAGAAGAAAAAAATATATATATATATGTTGCTTAAGCCACCCAGTCTGTGGTATTTTGTTATGGCAGCCCTAGCAGACAAATGCACCCATCACGGTAAAATGATAATAAATTGTGATATTTTTATGCAATACAATACAGTGACAAAAATAAACAAACTACTTCTACCACATCAATATAGATGAATCTCACAAACATAATGTTGAGTGACAGAAGTCAGATACACATGAATAAGGGAAATGAGCTTGTATGAAGCAATATGTACTTATACCCAACTTGAAATTGATTTAAGATGCAGTCGCAGAGATTTGACCAATGTCAGTGCAAAATGAAATAATTTTCCTATGTCTAGAATATTCGTTCACCAGCAAAGATCAGGACTGTCAGATAGGGTAATTCATGCATTGTGTTTCAGAAGTCTTTAATTTTAAAAATAATAACTTTTACATATTAAATATTTGAGTTACTTACTTTTTTTTTTTTTTTTT
>NW_012116821.1:7914626-7920791 GCF_000951035.1 Colobus angolensis palliatus | reverse complement strand
AGCTGGGCGTGGTGGCGTGCACCCGTAGTCCCAGCTAATCCACAGGCTGAGGCATGAGAATCGCCTGAACCTGGGAGGCGGAGGTTGCGGTGAGCCGAGATCGTGCCACTACACTCCAGCCTGGTGACAGAGCGAGACTCCATCTCAGAACAAACAAACAACAAAAAAGCAGCATCAGAAAGTGAGCAGGCCAGGCACAGTGGCTCACGCCTGTAATTCCAGCACTTTGGGAGGCCGAAGCATATTTTTCTGTATTTGTCTCTACTAAAAAAAAAAAAAAAATTAGTTGGGCATGGTGGCATGTACCTGTAATCCCAGCCACTCAGGAGGCTGAGGCAGGAGAATCACCTGAACCCGGGAGGCAGGGGTTGCAGTGAGCCCAGATCGCGCCACTACACTCCAGTCTGCTGACAGAGCAAAACTTCGTCTCAAGGAAAAAAAAAAAAAAAAGAGTGAGCATATCTAACTACCCTCAGCTCATAAGAGGGCAAATAGGTCAACAGAATAATAATTCATGCTATTGCATTGGAAAAGGAATTAAAAGAAATTTAAAAATGTGTAAGCAGAAACTCAGTTGTATGTAAGAGAACCCAATTCCCTATGAGAAAGAGAAAGAGCTGGAGTCCTTTAAAAATTAACTGCCTGTTTTTCTGTGGCTAGTGAGCCTTATCTCTCCTCCTTTCCCAGGCATTGTAAATACCCTGTTTCTCTAGCTGTGCAGCTGCAAGGTAACTAGACAGATAAACTCAAGTCATAAAACATGTTTTTCCTTGAAAAGTAAGAAATGATGTAATGCATGTCTCAATTAATTAACTGTCTTTCTCACTTCTGTAATGTGCTTCCCCCTGCACAGATCCCGCCCCGCTGCCCCACGAAATGCTTAAAAGGTAACTTAACTCTTTGTTCGGGGCTCAGTGCTTTGGATGTTAATCTAACTGGTCCGGTGCACCTAAATAATAAATATCTTCCTGAACTCCATCGGTCTCTCTGATTCCTTAAAAATCCCGCTACATTTCGTGTAATGAACTGGCAACAAGAGAAAGCTGGCTGAAGAAAGGCAGAGGAATTGTGTCTTATAAGAATTAGAATCGAGGGGCTCCATAATCATCTGGCATCCATTCGATGTTATATCTGTGGTTAGAAATGTACATGATAGGAACTCCAGGAATCTTACGGATTCTTCTTTTAAGGTCCCGGTCAACTGTGGCCACAATGTAACACTTATGCTGAGTTACTCTCTGTACTAAGCAGTCATCTGCATAGGTCCCTTTGTGTGTACATGGTAATTGTTCAAATCTTGGATCCTTGGCGATCCTTAGAGCCACTCGATACTTCTGCCCCAATTTCTCAATTTCAGCCATTACACAGTCAGTTATACAAGGGATACACTTGGCATACAGACAGTCCATCATTGACTGCACTAAGTCCAGTTTGGCTTTTATGGAAAAGTTGATAAAGTTGGTATCAACAAGGATGTGGTAAGGTGGGCCCAGCTGTGTATTATATTGGAAAAATAAGCAGGAAGGGTGTTGGGGAACTTCTCTTTCCTTTAACGCACTGGGATCCTTCTTTTCTTTCTTTTTAGGTTTTAATCTATCCTTTTCTTTAAGCCTCTGATCTCTGAGACTAAGCATTCGCTTCATGGTCGCATACTTCCTTGTTTTCTTTTGCTTCCCCATGGTCACGCCACCGTATTTATTTCTTTTAAGATATTCTTTGTAATAAACTATTAAACAGGAATCTTGGTCGACCAGAATCTTGGTCAACCACAAGGAGGGAGAAATGATGAGGACATGCTAACAGAATCATTTCAACTCTTCTCAATTGATCATCTTCCTAAAAGGTGACTAAGTGGAATGTGGTGAATGTGAGTGAATCTTTCTTGAGGGTGAGATTTGAAACCTCTGGAAATAATTAATGAGAACACAAATTCTCAACCTTCAGAACTGTGATGAAGGCAGAGACACTGTAAAAGACTGAACTAAATACCGCTGGCCCCAGGACTGGACCTGATCATATTTCTTGGACTAAACCTCTGATGCAAATCTGTTTTGATCAATACTCTTGGATCTCCCATCACCCTAAGTTAGTATAGGGCCATAGAAATGAAATTCAGACTGTTTCATTTAAACTGATGTTCCATCATGTTCTTCTTTTTTATTTTTATTTTTTATTTTTGGACACTGTTGCCCGGGCTGGAGTGCAGTGGCACGATCTTGGCTCACTACAACCTCCCCCTCCCGGGTTCAAGTGATTCTCCTGCCTCAGCCTTCCAAGTAGCTGGGATTACAGGTGCCCACCACCATGCCCGGCTAAGTTTTTGTATTTTTAGTAGAGATGGAGTTTCACCATATTGGCCAGGCTGGTCTCAAACTCCTGACCTCAGGTGATCTGCCCACCTCAGCCTCCCAAAGTGCTGGGATTACAGGTGTGAGCCACTGGGTACTTACATTTTAAAGTAAATTTTACTTAGCATTTATTTTGTGTTAATGGTTTTATGTTTTCCAATTTGCATGTCTGTATCAGGTAGAGATCACTTTTACATGTTATTGTAATATATAATCTTGTTACAGTACATTGATTTATAATAGTGATAAGCCATGCATTTATTATTATACTGTTATTTTACAGAAAACTACTGAACCTTTTAGTATAACCCTATGGTAGAGAAATGATTCACTATTATTATGGGCATGCATTATTGTTTAAAAACACATAAAATGTAATAAATACAAATAACTTATGGTTTCAGGACTTTTTTAAGGTTAGTATCTATTGGGAATTTGGGAATATGTTTTCTGGGATTTCCCAACTTTGAACTTTCCTCTGGTCATTCATACCAGAAGGGCTGCAGGCTTTCTCCTGGAGTTTTAGTTGACGTGAGCAGTACTGACTACACTGTCTTTAGTCTGAAAACTATAAAACTGGGTACCTAACCCCATATTTGTCCCTTCTCCTAAGTGTCAGCACCCCACCAGAATCTGTTCACTTCTGTCCACTGTCCCATGCCTTCAGATGCCTGTTTTTATATTTTTTCAGAGTTTAAATATAGTTGTTATCAACAGAGAGGGTTGGTTGAAGCAGAGCCAACTTGGTCCTATTAGAAGCAGAGCTCTTCTCCCTTGTTCTAAATAGAACACACCCTTGAGTATCATCCTGAGAAGGGTACATGGGAAATACATATTTTGAAAACTCACATGTCCAAAAAATATATTTATTTTACTTGATTAATAGTTTGATCATGGTTGTCACACACAATAATATTCTCTTAGAATATTTTAGACACTATACTATTATCTTCAAGCTTCCATTATTGCTGTTACAAAGTTGGATGTGAATCTGTTTCTTGACCTTTTATATTTGACCTGTTTTTTCCTCTTGAAGTTTTTAGAATAGTCTCTTTGTTCCTGGTTTCCTGAAATTGCATAAGGATATGCCTTGGAATGGAGCTTTTTTCCATTCTTTGTGCTGGGTATTCATTGAACCCTGTCAACTTTAGAAAGTTGTGTCCTGCAGTTCTAGGAAAGTCAATTTTATTCTGATTCTTTTCTTCTCCCCACCCCTCCACCCCACCTCATATTCTCCGCAACTCCTCCTGAACTTTGTGAATTGAACTGAACCTTGTGAATTGATCTTCTAATGTTCTTTTGTTTTCTCTTCTATTTTCCTTTTTTTTTTTTTTTGGTCTTTTTGTTCTATTTTCTGATATGACCTCAACTTTTTTTTTCAATCCTTTTCCTGCATTTTGGATCTAGCAGTCCTATTTAGAGCTCTTCCTTATGCCTTTGTTGTTCTTTTGGTTTACAGCATTCTTCTTTGTCTTATGGGTGCAATATCTTACTTATTCTCTCCAAGCATATTATAGTGTGTTCTTCCCTTTCTGCTCTCTTGTTTTTTTCTTTGCTTCCTCCAAAGTCCTTTTAAAAATGTCTTTATTTTGGTCTTTGTCTTTTAGCTATGGAAATACTTGGTTGTCCATTCACATGTAAGAATGAGGCATTAAAAAGCTGATCAGAAGTTCTGAGTGCATAAGCAGAGTTTTATTGATTGGTGGGCTTCACTGGAGGGTGATAAGGTGGCTGGTCATGTTTTTCATTGGAGAACTCCAAATGTGAATATCTGTAAGTCTTTCTTTTGGCAGTTCAGTTTCCTCCAAAGGTAAATCTTTCTAATTCCTGGGATAGAAGTTTTGCTGGTAGGATTCTGAATGCTGAAAAGGTACAGGTTGTTAGTTACACTATTTAATATGTGGAATTTTATACAACTCAAGGGACATTTAAAAAAAAAAAAAGAAAAGAAAATTTTAATGTAGGCTTTCAGTATGCTATCTCTTCCTTTTTCTTCATTGTTAAATCTACCCCAGCTGCTACTTACTGTTATAGGTAATGACTGTCTGGCTGGTGGTGTGAGTGGTAAGAAGACAGTTGTGGATAAAGAAAGGCAAATGTATTAGTGAAAGTATGAAAATACGTTGTAAGGGTGCAACAGGCAGGTCAGCAAGAAAGGAGGTGGCTGCAAGGAGACAGAGGCTTGCTGGGGATTTTATAAGATGGTACTTGTACTGTGTGCTGAAGAGGGTTTTGTGCAGTGATAATGCCAAGGTTGCAGTGAACTAACTTGCATTTTTCTATCTACTGAGTGTCTGGTGATAGCTGGGCACAGGAAGACTGTGAGTTATTTGCACAGGAGGAGTGTATGTCCTAGACCATCAAGAAAGGCAGACTTAACTACTTTCTCTTTTTGCTTTCCCCTGGTCCTGTCAGCCTGGCTTGTTTCCCCTAATTACAATTCGAGACTTGCCAGTTTCTGCTGGAGTGGAGGGCGGCAGGAATCTGGCTATCCAAGTAGAAGGAGGGCATCTAAGGAACTGTCTTTATCTTATTTTCAAACAGATACCTCTGTTTGCAGCCTAACTCCTTACCTATATATTCAAATGTATCTGCTAGCGCCAAGCCTTTGGAGAGTTCTTTGGTGAGAACTGGTCTGCTTCATTTTGGCTCTGTACTCTGCCTCTCACCTTCTGGTTTCCCATCAATTAAGATTCTGCTCATCCAAGTAAGGAAAGCAATGCCAGTCATTCCTTCTTCTAGGCTCCCTAATCTTTTCAAGTCATTCTCTTAGAGAACACTTCCCCCATCACTTGCCTTTGGGGAGGATAAGTCATCCTCTTCTTTCCCAAGGGGAAGGGAGGGAAAGGCTCTTATCACACATACTATACCCAAAGGCTAGTGACTGTTGTTCCATTTCCCCCTCCTTATAAAGACACTGTGTTGTGGGGTATAACAGGAGATGGTGGAGGAGGGGTGGCAATAGAAGTGTCACTGCTTATATAACCATGAGGGCAGAAGTCTAGACCTAGTGGCTGTTGACACTAAGTGGCTCACTTGCAGCTCTCTTTAGAAAGTTGGGGGATACTTAGCACTCTAACCATCAACTTTGTGGCTTAATTGTAATTCTAGGACAAGAGGGAAATATTGCACTTACAGAACTGCTTACTGTTCCATTGTATAAGTGTATCCAAATGTACTTAACCAAATTCCCCATTGTGGGACATTTCTTTTTCACTTTTGTGATGCTAGGAACAGTATTACAGTGATCATCCTTATAGTAGTTAACCATTATTATGTCCATAGGTAAAATTTCTCTGAGTTTCATATTTCATAAAAGCATATGCATTTTTAGTACTTTCATTAAATATTATGTTTGCCTGAAATCTGGTACTATTTTTATACTCCTCCCAGCTGTACATGAGAGTGTTGTTTGAGATAACCTAACAGGAGGAGATTGACAGGAACATGAACAAGAACTCATTCACATGTTAGGAGGGTGGCACAGCCCAACTCCAAGGGAGACAGATACTCCTGTGCTAAGGACCCTTGCAGAGCTCATTGTATGTATCTCTTCATCTGGCTGTGTATTTCTTTCTTTCTTTTTTTTTTTTTTTAAGATGGAGTCTCGCTCTGTCACCCAGGCTGGAGTGCAGTGGCGCCATCTCTGCTCACTGCAAGCTCCGCCTCCCGGGTTCATGCCGTTCTCCTGCCTCAACCTCCCCAGCAGCTGGGACTACAGGCGCCCGCCACCATGCCTGGCTAATTTTTGTGTTTTTAGTAGAGACGGGGTTTCACTGTGTTAGCCAGGATGGTCTCGATCTCCTGACCTCGTGAT
>NW_012116821.1:7886502-7910991 GCF_000951035.1 Colobus angolensis palliatus | reverse complement strand
GGGTTTCACTATGTTGGCCAGGCTGGTCTTGAACTCCTGAACTCGTGATCCGCCCACCTCGGCCTCCCAAATCCATCATGTTCTTATTAAAAATTTGAAAACATGTTGCCTCCTATTTACACCAGAGGGTACTTGGACAAGAAATATAATTATGGTACCATGTTTTCCTCTTGCCTTCTTGCTTCATTCCGAAACTTGCTTACTCTTCTCTTTTCATATTCCCCAAGTTCCTCTGGAGTCATTATACAGAACAGAGTGTACTGGGAAAGCATTATGTTTAAAAGTCTCTAAGGCTACAGTGTCCATTGATGGATGAATGGATAAATCGTGGTCTATATATACAATGGAATATTATTAAACCTTATAAAAGGAGATCCTGCAATTTGCAACAACATGGATAAAACTGGAGGACATTATATTAAGTAAAATAACTAGATACAGACAGATACTACAAGATCTCACTTATAAATGGAATCTTCTAAAAAAGTCAAATAATTAGAAACAGAGAAATCAAATATGTAGAAATAGAATAGAGTAGTCGTTACCAGGGATGGGGGGTTGAGTGAAGAGAAGGGGAATGGATGAGGAGAGGTAGGTCTCTTTTGGTAGCAAGTTGCAATTACAAAGGATGACTAAGTCTAAAGATCAAATATATAGCATGAGGACTATAGTTGAAAATAGTGTATTGTACACTGGAAATTTGCTGAAAGAATAGATTTTAGGTGCTCTTACCACCCCCAAGCCCTCACACACAAAAGGTAACTGTGAGATGATGGATATGTCCATTTGTTTGACTGTAGTGATAATTTCACTGTGTATATCAAAATATCATGTAGTACACCTTAACATATACAACAAAAAAGTTTAAAATATTTTTTTAAATGAATATCCATTTTCCTTGCTTGGGATAGTTTATCTTTTTCCTTCTCTCTGCCAATTTGGATAAAAGAATGGCATCTTATTATTTTGCTTTGCAGTTGTTATTACGAGTAGAAAAAGAATGATTTTACATATGCTTCTTGTCCACCGAGCTATCTATTTTTTTTTGAGATGGAATCTTGCTCTCTCGCCCAGGCTGGAGGGCAGTGGTGCAATCTCCCTCTCTCCCTCCCTCCCTTCTTCTTCTTCTTCTTTTTCTTTTTCTTTTCTTTTCTTTTTTCTTTTTTTTTTTTTTTGGAGACACGGTCTCCCTCTGTAGCCCAGGCTAGAGTGCAGTGGCATGATCTTGGCTCACTGCAACCTCCACCTCCCAGGTTCAAGGATTCTCGTGCCTCAGCCTCCTGAGTAGCTGGGATTACAGGCATGCATCGCCATGCCAGCTAATTTTTGTATTTTTTGTAGAGATAAAGTTTTGCCATGTTGGCCAGGCTGGTCTCCAACTCCTGGCCTCAAGTAGTCTGATCACCTCGGCCTCCCAAAGTGCCAGGATTACAGGCATGAGTCGCCATGCCTGGATTACACCAATAAAATTTTTTATTTTGCATTTGTAACTTCTGAGTAACTATAATAGAATTCTTATAAGACACTTATAATAAAAATAATTTTGTGATATTTCACATGTAATTTCACTATATAGAAAATCAGGTATTATAATTTCACAGGTGACTTAGGAGAGATGACCTGACTGAAGTTTAGTGAGTCACATTTTGATAATATAGTATATACGAGACCACAGAGTAAAAAAGAAATCACCACTGAGGAAGTTTGTAAGGAATTATTTATTCACCAAATATGCTTTTGGAGGCCTGTCTTCTTTCTCGGTTGTTTTTCAGAATTCAGTTTTCCCCCTATGTTGAGTAATGTGCCTGTGCTAAGGAAAGATTAACTTTCTAAATGACAGCAGACCATACCGAGTGGGTGGTGTTGCTCTGTTTTCGCTATGTTCCTTAAAAAGCAGCTCACTTTTTTTTTTTGTTTTTTGTTTTTTTGAGACAGAGTTTTGCTCTTGTTGTCCAAGCTGGATTGCAATGGCATGATCCTGGCTCATGCAACCTCCACCTCAGGGGTTCAAGCGATTCTCCTGCCTCAGCCTCCTAAGTAGCTGGGATTGCAGGCGCATGCCACCACATCTGGCTAATTTTTTGTATTTTTAGTAGAGACGGGGTTTCACAATGTTAACCAGGTTGGTCTCTAACTCCCGACCTCAGGTGATTCGCCCACCTCAGCCTTCCAAAGTGCCACAATTACAGGCGTGAGCCACCATGCCTGACCAGCTCACTTTTTAAAAATATATATTTTATTTTAAGTTCTGGGGTGCATGTGTAGGATGTGCAGATTTGTTACATAGGTAAATGTGTGCCATGGTGTTTGCTGCACCCATCAACCCATCACCTAGATATTAAGCCCCACATGCATTAGCTATTTATCCTGATGCTCTTCCCTCCTCCCCCCTGCTCCTGACAGGCCCTGGTGTGTGTTGTTCCCCTCCATGTGTCCATGTGTTCTCATTGTTCAGCTTCTACTTATGAGTGAGAATATGTGGTGTTTGGTTTTCTGTTCGTGTGTTAGTTTGCTGAGGATAATGGCTTCCAACTCCATACATGTCCCTGCAAAGGACGTAATCTCGTTCCTTTTATGGCTGCATAGTACTCCATAGTGTATATGTACCACATTTTGTTTATCCAGTCCATCACTGATGGGCATTTGGGTTGATTCCCTGTCTTTGCTGTTATGAATAGTGCTGCAATAAATATACGTGTGCATTTATATTTATCCCATAATAGAATGATTTATATTCCTTTGGGTATATATCCAATAATGCGATGGCTGGGTCAAATGGTATTTCTGGTTCTGGATCCTTGTGGAATCACCATACTGTCTTCCACAATAGTTGAGCTAATTTACATTCCCACCAACAATGTAAAAGCGTTCTTATTTCTCCACAGCCTCACCAGCATCTGTTGTTTCTTGACTTTTTAATAATCACCATTCTAACTGGCATGAGATGTTATCTCATTGTGGTTTTGATTTGTATTTCTCTAATGACCAGTGGTGTTGAGCTTTTTTTCATATGTCCGTTGGCCACATGAATGCCTTCTTTTGAGAATTGTCTGTTCATGTCCTTTGCTCACTTTTTGATGGGGTTGTTTGTTTTCTTTTTTCTTGTAAATTTGTTTAAGATCCTTGTAGATTCTGGATATTAGCCGTTTGTCAGATGGGTAGATTACAAAATTTTCTCCCATTCTGTAAGTTGTTTTTTCACTCTGATGATAGTTTCTTTTGCTGTGCAGAAGCTCTTTAGTTTAAGTAGATCCCATGTGTCAATTTTTGCTTTCATCGCAATTGCTTTTGGTGATTTCATCATAAAATTTTTGCCCATGCCTATGTCCTGAATGATATTGCCTAGATTTTCTTCTAGGGTTTTTATGGTTTTGGGTTTTACATTTAGGTCTTTAATACATCTTGAGTTAATTTTTATATAAGGTGTAAGGAAGGGGTAAAACCAGTTTTGGTTTTCTGCATATGGCTAGCCAGTTTTCCCAGCAACATTTATGAAACAGGAAATCCTTTCCCCATTGCTTGTTTTTGTCAGGATTGTCGAAGATCAGATGGTTGTAGATGTGTGGTCTTATTTCTGAGATTTCTACTCTGTTTCATTGTTCTATGTGTCTGTATTGGTACCAGTACCATGCTGTTTTGGTTACTGTAGCCTTGTAGTATAGTTTGAAGTTCACTAGCATGATACCTCCAGCTTTGTTCTTTTTGTTAAGATTGTCTTGGCTATATGGGCTCAAAAAGTAGCTCACTTTTAAGATTTTTTTTTTTCTTCTTCTTTTTTTGCTTGTATACACCAAAGGTGATGTTGGTTCCAAATGAATTCTCAAGAATAATGTCTAAACAGACATGTGCTTGGCATGGGCATTGACATTTACATTGGTTTGTGTGATTTCTTTTACCTTTAAGATTGCTTCTGTTTCTAAAATTACTTTCTATAGTGTCATTTCATTATTTTAATACCACTCTATTTGAATATGATACCAGACCTCATGGAAGTCAAACAGCATTTCTCCTGCAAAGTTGGCTATTGTGAATGATGTTTTTAACGTCCTTTGAGGTGGGTGGTTATTACTTGGAATGTGACAATTTCAATCTTTCAAAATAGCTATGTGCTTTGTTGCATTTTAAAGACATTTGCTGTAGAACAGTTGAAGAATTAGGTGCTTGTGTGTTAAATGCCTACCACCTGATAATTATCTCAAGGGAGAAGTTGTTTAGTTTAAGCTTAATCTAAATAAAAGATAACCTGTCATACTAATTTTCAATAAGGCTTTAGTAAGATGAATGTCCAGAATTTAGTTTAATTGCTTCCACTACGACGTAAGAGTGATTTGTGTGTCAAAATTAAGCATGTTGGCAGGTCATCCTGTAAAAGTTTGTATGTGGAGTTGAAGTAAACTTACATTTTTACTTGAAGCTCTTTTTAACAGTTTATTTCTTCTGCCAGTTATTTTATTGAGTGTTAATTTACCACCCCTCTTAAAAAAAAAAAAAAAGGTGAGAGGAAAAAGGTCACAGCATCATCACATTTATATATGAGTTCCCTAAACCATATGGTGATTTCTAATTAGAATACAAAAGATTCTGTGATGAGACTAACTTCATAGTAGCTGTAACAGTGGGCATCACAGAAGGAGAGAGTTTTCTTCGGTTTCCAACAAGGAGACTTTTGAGAGAAACTGTGTGGTCTATAATTGTCCTTATACTAGAAGTCTGACAAAGTTATTGATGTGCAGATCAAGTTGGTATTTCGAAGGTAGTAATTTAATTCTGGAGGTTTGATCCTCTCAGTCACTGGCTTGACTTGATTTTTTTTTAATGCAGCTTCAATATTTAATTTCACATGTACCCTCTCAGTAGAGATTTCAAAGGATACTTTGCTGGATGCTTGACTGCCTTGTCTATTTGCTCTTGTTTTGCATGCAAGAGAGAGCCAGAAGCTTTCTTCTCATTGTGTACACATGGTATTAATGGATTTACTCTGCCTGTATCGTCTCATTACTGGAAACAGCTAGACGCACAGAAGTCTTTCAGTGTATGCAAATAAGGCAGAATCATCTACCTGAGAGTTAATATTCTCTGCTTTTAAGTGTATTCTAAATCTAATGTTTGTATTTAGAGCATAACATCCTGTTCTTTTTTTTTTAACGGGCAAAAAGCTAAGCAGACTCAGGCAGCTGTTTGATGTTGGCTTCAAGTGTTATTAATTTCATATTCTATTATTCTTTTCACTGTAGCACAAGTGAAGCTGATGTGGAGGCTGTCATGGATAAGTTGTTTGATGAGCTGGCTCAGAAACAAAATGATTGTACGTAAGTTAATTTCTCTTGAAAGAGAATACATTTAGAACACAATGCCCAATCTCCACTGACCAATTAATAAGTTCCATTGCTGTATATGGGTTGATGCCACGCTCAAGTGGCAGTCATTGTATCAGCATTTTGTCTAATTTATGTGTTGAATCATGTGCTATTATTCATCAAGCTATGCATTTCCTATCTGTAAGAGATGAATTTTATAGTAATTATCCAGACAAGATTGAGTCTTTGTTCATGTTCCCATAGTAACTAGACCAAGGATTCTAAAAGTGCAAGGCAGAGAGCTGCGCCTGAATAAAGCCTGTGGAACCGTTGCCGACTGCACATTTGAAGAGCTGTGTGAGAGAGTAAGTATCCAGGCACGTCCAGACTCACTGGCCTTTTCACATGTTAAAATACTTCATGTTTTCCTCTCTGCCCATTTCAGATTTTAAAATACCATTCACAGAGTCAGAACCGATTTAAAAGTCTCATTAAGGGAAATACTCATCTATATTTGCCATGTGCTTTTTATAGATATTGGCACAAAATTTGCACTTAGAAGGGCTCTAATGCAAAATTAGAAATGCAGAGAGAACTGTCAACTGTTGCTAGAAGCAAAAATAAAATCTGTTTTGTAAAAGTCAAACATAAGAGATTTTGGAAAAATATTTGAGGTGAGAGTTAGTATGTGGGAAAAAGGAAGATGAAATAATGCTAGCATGATCCAAGGAAGCATCACATAAAATAATTTCCACCCCTTGTACTCATTGCCCATCTATTATTGCCATAACAACGGACCTACTAGGGCCAGAGTCAAAGAAGGTAAATTTCTGTAACTGTAACATTTATATTATATAATAAATAGTATGTTCAACAGGGAAAAAATGTTTACCAGTGTATGCACACATTCATATAACTGAGAAAGATCTTGACTGCAGATTCATTATAGATATGAATTCTGTCTTAAAAAATCTGGAATTCTCAGTACTCAATGGATATGCAATGTATTTATTGATTGCAAATCTTGAGGAAAACAAATTCAAATTAGATAGAATTTTAAGCTTAATTTCTCGATTGACATGCTTAATTTATCATTCTAGCTGGTCTCTGATTTATCTTGACTTTCAGGTAACTAAAGAACAGTTGCTTTTCAGTAAGGGAAAAGACAAAATACGTATACCTGCGGCCATTTTATGAGTGTTTTTCTTTTTTTTTCTTTTTTTTTTTTGAGACGGAGTCTCGCTCTGTCGCCCAGGCTGGAGTTCAGTGGCGGATCTCAACTCACTGCAAGCTCCGCCTCCCGGGTTTACGCCATTCTCCTGCCTCAACCTCCCGAGTAGCTGGGACTACAGGCGCCTGCCACCTCGCCCGGCTAGTTTTTTGTATTTTTTAGTAGAGACGGGGTTTCACCGTGTTAGCCAGGATGGTCTCGATCTCCTGACCTCGTGATCCGCCCGTCTCGGCCTCCCAAAGTGCTGGGATTACAGGGTTGAGCCACCGCGCCCGGCCATGAGTGTTTTTCTTAAAAGCTAGTGACAGCCGGGCGCGGTGGCTCCCTCCTGTAATCATGAGGTCAGGAGATTGAGACAACCCTGGCTAACACGGGGTTTTGTAGAGAAACCCCGTCTCTACAAAAAATACAAAAAATTAGCCGGGCGTGGTGGCGGGGGCCTGTAGTCCCAGCTGCTGGGGAGGCAGAGGCAGGAGAATGGCGTGAACCCGGGAGGCGGAGCTTGCAGTGAACTGAGATCGCACCACCGCACTCCAGCCTGGGTGACAGTGCGAGACTTCGTCTCAAAAAAGCAATTATTTAGCACTTCAGAACCAGTAAAGTTTAGGATCAATGAGGATCCTCCAATAGGGTGGTAATGTTGATTTCTATTAGTGAAAGTCATTCTGGGTGATACGGACCTTTCAGACCTCTCCTGGAACAATCTTTAAGGTCCTGATAACCTAACATCTCCTGACAAAATTCTATTAAGGCTCCCACTTAGGTTTGACTTATTTTGCAAGAAAAAATAAACTTGAGAAGAATCTTATACATCCAAAAGATGAAGCTCCTCCACTTTCTGCAGAAGAGGACCCAGTGGGGAACAGGAAAGACAGGCGTGTTGAATCTTGGGGGAGGAAGGCAAAGATGGTCTCTTTTGGAGCAGACACTGAGTTTTATCTGCATTTTTAAAATATGCTCCTTGTTTTAGGACTCTTAGTAACAGGAAAAGGCCACTTATCAGGGACCAAAATCTCCAGTTTATTTACTATTCAGGGGTGATGGGGAAGAAGACTGATTGAGAATTTATCTTGAAAAATGAAATAGCCCTTATAAAAATAAATCATTTTGTCTTATTTGATAAAAATGTGGATTACAATAGCAACTACAAGTTAAACTCTTAGATTAAACAATGAACAAGTGCAGCGACATGATCATGGCTCACTACAGCCTCGACCTCCTGGGCTCAGGCAATCCTCCCACCACAGTCTCCCCGGTAGGTGGGACTACAGGCACACAACGCCATGCCTGGCTAGTTTTTAAAAAAAGTTTTTGTAGAGGTGGGGGTCTTACCACGTTGTCCAGGCTGTTCTCAAATTCCTGGCCTCAAGAGATCCACCCACCTCAGCCTTCCAAAGTGCTGGGATTACAGATGTGAGCTACCATGACCAGCCTTGTCAATTACTTTCTTTTGAAGTTTTTGTGATGTTATTATTTACTGATTTTTTTTCTTCTCCAAGTTGGCCAGATCTTCTTTTGTCAGTGAGTTTGCATGGACAGGTTTGCCCTTTATCTAGACTGTAATTGTGGGGTGTTTACTACATTACGCAAGCGCTGAATGACTTGCAAAAGGCATTGACGTGGTAAGTGGGGTTAAGCTATGAGGGATGTTTAAGCTATGTTAAGCTATGAGGGATGTTTGAGGAAGTGCTAAGTTTTTAAGTAGCTAGTTCGTTTGTGACTATTTTCTTGTTATGATGATTTTGCATTGCTTTGCAGCCTTGTAACTGCAATTCAGATATTGATTTCTTGCATGAAGAGGACAATTGAAAGCCCTCAACTTCAGATATAACCTAAAACTCTTAATGAGTTATAATGATCTTATGAGCCAGGCTAAATAATTGCCGAAAACCATTAAGTAAAGATAACAACACATCCAACCTAAGGTAAAGAAGCAGGCGTCTGGTGTGTCCGGGACAGTCCCAGCTTTGGATCATCTGTCCTAATTTTCTAGAAGGCTCTTGAAGCCCAAGACCTGCCCAATCACCTGATACCATCATGAAAAAGTCTTTGGCAAGAAGTAGATTGGTTAACAGTCCATAATGATTATTTTTGAGTCATGGCCCCTTCCAAGGAAAAAATAATACAGAAACTTACCTGTGTCTTGATAAGGTAAAAGAAGGTTTAGATTGGAAGCCCTTGACATATGCCATAAGTAAAATGAAAAAGCCAGGCACATTCTGCTGTTTGCACACCTCTTCCCTCACTGTTCCAAGCACAGTTCCTCAGATTTGGAATCCTGCAGGTTAACATCTAGCCTCTTGGTATCTCCTGGATTCTCTTGCTTTGTAAATTTATTGTTCAGTACTGTCATGTTCAGCAGTCTGAGTTAGGAGAACCTGCAACGCGTACATAATAATAATAACAAATATAGCCACCCATCAGGTATCATCCTAAGTGCTTTTATATATAAACTCATTTGATACTTATAATAGATAGGCACTATTATTGTCCACATTTTATAGGTAGAGAATTTTAAACACCAAGATGTTAAGTTACCTTCCCAAGGTCATACAGCTAATAAGTGGTGTAGCCAGAGCTTGGACTTCTTGGTAGTTTGGGAGTCAGATTCTGTGCTTTTAATCACTACATTGTATCTGAAGATGTTCTGGACAAGTTCTTCCTCAATCTTTAATATACTTTGGACTCTATCTTAAAGTGTAATCATTTGGGAGGCCGAGGCAGGCGGATCACATGAGGTCAGGAGTTCAAGACCAGCCCGGACAATATGGCACAACCTCATCTCTACTAAAAATACAGAAATTAGCCAGGCGTGGTGGCAGGCATCTGTAATCCCAGCTACTCAGGAGGCTGAGACATGAGAATCATTTGAACACAGGAGGTGGAGGTTGTGGTGAGCCAAGATCATGCCACTGCATTCCAGCCTGGGTGACAGAGACTCTGTCTCAATAAATAAATAAATAACAACAACAAAAATAAAGTGTAATCAGATGATTTGTGAATTCTCACATCTGAGCTAAGCTTTAAGAATTTTATGGAGCGTGAAGCTGAATGGGGAACAGACATCCCCCAGTCCTGAGAGCCTCCCTCTGTGTTGAAAACCTTAGTACAGACCTGCCCAACTCGTGTGTTGGCATACCCACTGGGAAGTCCAGCTACGAGCCCCTCTGCTCTTCTGAAGGCTGTACCTCCAGGGTTTGTGGCTCCAGGCAAGGGTCCCCAAGCCTTAGGCAGCCTCATCCCTTTGCCCATTAATAAAAATACTTTCTCTTCCTGCCATGACAAAGGTTGGGAAGTGCTGCATTAGAGAAGTGTGGGAGGGTGGAGGAGAATGTGTTTGGGTGGTCTTTGTTCCCTGCCATTCCCTCCATATCAGAGCTGTGGCAAATGAACATGAAGCAGATCCATCTCTGTGGACATCACATGAGCTTTCAGGTTTCCTTTCCTTACCTTGATATAGCTTCTTGGTTTAATCCGAGGGTAGTGGAGGAGTCAGAAATACAGTTATTGAAGGCGGTGGTTCTCAAAATGTGGTTTATAGACCTCTGGGAGTCCCTGAGACCCTTTCAGGGGTCCTGGGAATCTAAACTGTCTGTAACACTTCTTGCCTTTTTCACTCTGGTAGTATTTACAGTAATGATGCAAAAGCACTGATGGGTGAAACTGCTAGCACCTTAGCAGGAATCAAGGCAATAGCACCAAAAGATACTGTATTTTTCACTGATCATATGCTCACAGTAAAAATAAATAAATAAATAAATAAATAAATAAATAACCCAGTTCCATTTAAAAATATCCTTAAAGAAGCAGTAACAATTATTTTGTTAAATCTCAACTTTGAGAACATGTCTTTTGAATATTCTTTGTGATGAAGTGAAAGTACATGTAATAAAACACTTCTGCTCTATATCAAATATGAAGGCTGTCCTGGGGAAAAGCACTTGTACAGTTGTTTGAGTTGCAAGCTGAACTAGCCACTATTTTCACAGAATTCCATTTTTACTTGGAAGACTGAGTGACAGACAAACTATGGTTATTCAGATTTGGCAGACATTTTCTCACAATGTTTGACAGACATTTTCTTGAAAATGAATGAAATAAGACTGTCATTTCAAGGAAAACAACTGACAATATTTGTTGCCAGTGATAAAATTTGAGCAAACAAGTGAAAATTAGAATTTTGGAAAACTTGTTTCTGCCATCATGCGCTTGACAGCTTCCCAATTCTTAAACGTCTTTCAGATGAGATTGATGGTGATATTAACACATGCAATGTTTGATAATTGTTTAATTAAATGTGTCAACATTTGGAAGATCTACATAACTCAATGAACCAATACTTTCCAATAACCAATGTATGCTCTTACAAAATAATACATGACAAAAGATCCACTTAAAGTGCAGGAAAGACTAATGGATTTTAATATAACAGAATTCAAAAAGTATACTGATACTGTTTCAGCTTCTACATTGCAACTAACAGTTTAGAAATGACCTCTTCTCAAGTTAAAATTTGTTAATAGATTCTATTTTTAGAACAGTTTTGGGCTTAAAGAAAATCAAGACTCTAGTACAGAGAGTTTCCATATACTTCCTAATCTAGTTTCCCCTGTTAACATCTTACATTCATATGGTATATCTGTTACAATTAATGAACCAATATTGATACATTATTAACTAAAGTCTATATTTTATTCAGATTTCCCTAGTTTTTACCTAATGTCCTTTTTCTGTTCCACAATACCACATTACCTGTAGCTATGTCTCCTTAGACTTCTCTTGGTTATGGCAGTTTCTCACAGACTTTTTGTTTTTGATGATCTTGACAGTTTTGAGTACTAGTTAGGTATTTGTAAAATGTCTCTCAATTGGGATTTGTCTGACATTTTCCCTATGATTAGACAGGAATGATAGTCTTGGGGGAACCACAGAGATCAAGTACTACTTTGATCACATCATGTCAAGGATTCATACTGTCAACATGGCTTATAACTGTTGATGCTAACCTTCATCACACTTGTCTGAGATAATGTTTGTCGGGGGTTTTTTTTTTTGCCCTAAAGTTATTCTTTCTCCCACTTTCCACAGTGTACTCTTTGGCAGTAACTTCTTGTTGAGTTTTCATGTAGCATCAAAGAATATCCACAATTATCTGATAAGGCTATTAAAATACGTTTCCCTCTTTCAACTACATATCCATGTAAGGCTAGATTTTCTTAATATACTTCAACCCAAATAACTGAGTTGCAATAGATTGGATGTAAAAATGGGTATGAGAATCCAGCTATTTTCTACTTATCCAGATATTAAAGAGATTTACAAAAATGTAAGACAATGCCATTCTTCTTAGTTATTTTCATTTCAAAAAATAGAAGTATTTTTCATAAAAATGTGATTTGTGTTAATTTGATGGGCTTAATGTAGTGGCTTTATAATTGTTACTTTAAATGAATTAATACATATTTTAAATTTTTCTCAGTTTTAATTTCTATTACAATAAACACTGGGAGAGATAACCCATATAAGCAAATGTTCCTTGGGTTCCTCAATAATTTTTAAAAGTATAAAGGAGTCCTGAAGCCAAAAAGTTTGAGAACTCCTTGCTTTAGGGTTAAACTTTCATGGACCAAAAATGAAAGAATCCTACCAAAAGAAAACAAGGAAAGCTGAATTCTAAAGCCTTAATGAGTAGACTGACTAGACCCAAATTTTCCTTATTGAGAAATGTAATTTTTACACCTGCAGAAAATTGTTTCCTTAACCAATAACTGTACTCACAAGTAACTGTTTGCAAGAGCAGTTTGTTATTTGTATCTTAAAAATAATGACAGGTGGCCAGGTGTGTTTGCAAAAAGTCTAGGCAGAAAAATATATCAGTTGATGGATATGCATGGGTGTACGCGTTGCTCACTATCAACTTCTTGTTTATTACCTTTCTTCTTTGGTATTTAGTACTCAAGAAATGAAAGTCCATCAGATAAGTGTATTGGCCTCCATTTTTCTATTAATCTTGATTATATCATATTAGTGTATATATCCTTAGACTTACAAGTGTACCACATAGTATCCCTTAGGGAGTTGTTAAGTAACATTTCCCTTCTCTTGCTCGTTTTATGCTTTATTTAGCTTTATTCCAAGTGAAACCACTGGCTGGGAGCTACTTCTGGTTTGTGTCCTGTGCTTCGTTCACTCTCAGTAAATATAATACTAAAGGATGAATAGCTTTTATCTCTACTATTTGGCCAAGAGTCAAGGCTGATGGTGTTGAGATGCCAACAGTGGTAATTAGCATCAAGGAATTAGGGCATTAATCACCAGAGCTGAGGCAGCCCAGGAATATCCTTGGGCTTTTACCTTCCCAGCAGCAAAACCATTTTTGTAGTATTGCTGATCTGTGTGTGCTCATTTCCCACATTTCCTGACTTCTGGCCTTGCCATGTCCAAATAAGGCAGCCGACCAGCCTGGCCACAGCATAGTGACAGGAGGACAGAAGTGAGATTGCAAAGATCTTAATAGAAAATGGGTCAGATTCTTGTAGGGAGGAATATGAATCCATTGTCACAAATGAGCTGTAAGTCTTTTGTCTATCTTTTCCCATCCACATTCCTAGTCAATCCTTAAACTAAAGAGTCATAGTCTTGATGTTGCAAGGCACCTCAAGGGTCATCTTATCTAACCATTCAACCAACACTGAATCCTGCAAGATCCCAGGCCTTCACTTGCCTTGCAATGCCAAATTGGGGAATGCAGTTAAATATGTGAGAAGAAATATAAGACATGTTAAGATAGGAGCAAAATTTTACCATACACACCTAGACCTAGCCTATTTCACGAGTCCTCAGAATGATAAAGGAGATTTTGGAATAAAATCTCATAATTGACTTGTAATTTGATTTTTAAAAGTAAGATGCACACAAGTAACTTCTTATATGAATTTATTTTGTTCTGATATTTTGTACATAAAAGAAAAAGTGAACTCTCTGTAAGACTGGAGATTGGACTGAGGGATCCATTTTTACTAATTGTTGATTGATTATATCTTCCAAAGAAATCACTGTATATCAGGTTAAAAGTTATTTATGTATATATATATAAATCTTACTATTTTAAAGGAAAAAAGAAATGTCTGAAAAAGAGGGTCTGGTTTAGAAATTTGAAAACTGTAGCTTCTTAGAATAATTGTGAACGTTTCCATGATGAAAAGGGAGTAAAGAAGGATTAAAGGAATAAAGAGAACACCTTCCTCCTTTCTTCACTGGCAAATTTTCTGTAATAGGACACATAGTGAGGCTGGACAATCCTGCCCAGCTTCTGTTCCCAAACTGAGACAAGAGCAGCTTCTTAGATGATGCTGCTCAGGGCTGCAGATTTTAAGCTCTGCAAGCCATGGGCTTCTCAGACTCAGCAGCCTGAAGCTCTTCTGAGGGAGAAAACGCACTTTCATTTTCTGTGAATGTATTTATGTCATGTTGTTAGCTGAAATGGTTCAAAAATATTGTCTCTCCTGTAATGGGGAGAAAATGCCCAAGGATTCCCAGAGGGTCTCAATGGAAGAGTAAGTGTGCCAAAAATTGTGTACTTTCAATATGTTCTCTGTAATATTATTTTGAGGATCAGATCTAATAGTAGACACAAGTCCTCATGTTTGTTTTAAGGTCACTTCTACTCTAGCCAAGTATGAGAAACTAATATTTAACATTTGTCTCAGTCTTTGAGAGGAATATGTCATTCATTTGCTGAGATAATAATTAAGAAGTGCAAAGATTAAGAAATATGAATTTAAATATATATATATAAATATATATTCTTTTTTTTTCTTTTTTTCTTTTTTTTGGAGACAGGGTCTTGTTCTTTTGCCCAGACTGGAGTTCAGTGGTGTAATCACTGCTCACTGCAACCTCAGCCTCCCAGGCTCAAGCAGTCCTTCCCGCCTCAGCCTCCCAAGCAGCTGGGACTACAGGTGCGCACCACCATGCCCAGCTAATTTTAGTATTTTTTTGTAGAGACAGGGTTTTTTTCATGTTGCCCAGGCTGGTCTCAAACTCCTGGGCTCAAGCAATCTACCCTGCCTCAACCTTCCAAAGTGCTGGGATTACAGGCATGAGCCACCATGCCCATGATCACTAATTTTTTTAAATAGAATTTGTTTTTAATTTAAAGATAAATTATCTCATTTGGCTTTTAATAATAAATGTATCAGAGCTCAAAATAATAATTAAGAATAGCTCTCTAAACAGAAGACCTGTATGAAGAGATTGGTAAAGTGCTGAGAGAAAACAAGTCTAATGCAACCAATTAATATGAATATAAAACACTTTAAAAGTACTTGTTTGATTTTTTTAAAAAGCTTTAACACTAATGGTTTTTCTATTGCTTACCTATCAACTGGCCTGGTTTTTCTTAAACAGAAATTTTTTTTAAATCAAGTAACCCTTAAGTGTTTGTTTCCTATCATAGAGTATGATTTGCTATTTTCCATAGTACCTTCCCCCAGATTAGATCAGTTGACCCAAAATTAGCAATTACTTATTACATTGCCAATTAGAATATTTAATAAGGTATATTCCATTTTATCACTTTGAAATATATTTTATGGAAAAAAGTTTGGAAATTGTTAGAATTGCTATTTTTGTTTTTTAAAATGGCTTGGTGAAGATATTATTGAGTCAGGCAAAAGATTTTAAGAAAAAAACTAGAAAGAAGCAAAGGAGCCATCATATCTTAAGAATTATAAGATTTTCACATATTTTATATAGGGTTAAATATTGCTTCATTCTTTTCTCTTTTATTGTTAATCAAGAAATATATGCTATGTAAGATCCAACCCTCCAAGATTACTACATTGACTTAGTGGTCAGCAACTATTTCTTTTTCTTTTTCTTTCTTTCTTTTCTTTTTCTCTTTTTTTTTTTTTTGAGACACAGTCTTGATCTGTCACCCAGGCACAATCTTGGCTCCCTGCAACCTCCGCCTCCCGGATTCAAGCGATTCCTGTGCCTCAGCCTCCCGAATAGCAGGGATTACAGATGCACCTCACCACACCCAGCTAATTTTAGTGTTTTTAGTAGAGATGGGGTTTCACCATGTTGGCCAGGCTGGTCTTGAACTCCTGACCCCAGGTGATCCACCCACCTTCGCCTCCCAAAGTGTTGGGATTACAAAATAGCCACCATGCCCAGCCAGTCAGCAGCTATTTCTTAAGTACTTCTATATTTGTATGCCTATGTTATGAGGAATATAAAAGAAGTGTGTAAGAAGTTTCTTTCAAAGAATTTACAGTTCAGTAGAGGAAATAACATGAGCCAAATATTATTCAGCAAAGCAGAGTAGAAAGAGGCCCAACTGAGTCAGGAGATACCAATTCCAGTCACTAACTCAAATACTGTTTAGCTAACACTGGGTGCTGTGGCACACACTTGGGAGGCTACTTGGGAGGCTGGGGCAGGATGATCACCTGAGTACAGGAGTTCTTGGCTGTCCTGTGTTATGATCATGTCTGAGGATAGTCAAGGCACTCCAGCCTAGGCAACATAGCAAGACTCTGACTCCCCCCACCAAAAAAATATACTATTTAGCTGAGTTGCCTTCGGCAGATCACTTAACCACTTCACCATTCTGGGTCTAATTGTGAAATGCATGATGTGATCAGCACATTTCTGTCATTCCTTTTATTTCATTTCATTTTATTTTTATACCATCAGCTTTGATGAATACTGATCTGTCATTCCTTGTAGCTATAACAGTCTACGTTAAAGAACTGTGCTCACTAGTTACGTAATATATCAGGAGTTCAAAGTAAGGATGCTAAGGTTTGGAAAGGCTCCAACAAGACAGGAGATTTAAAGAGGAAATTGATCTTGACCTGGAAAGGCGAGCAGAATGTAGATGAGTGGAGTATAAGTATTTCAACCATAATCCGAAGCCAAGCATCACGTGTTTCAGGGGGACAGACTGATGCCTAATGAGAGCAGAGTGCATGTTGGAGAGGAAAGGGAAATAAAGATGAAAAAGATCTCAAACAGATTCTACCATCAAAACCAGGCAGAGAAACAGTCTTCTTACCATAATCCAGAGTCATTTTAGGTTTTGAGCAGGAATGTGGTACCTAGAATAATGTTTCAGGAAGATTAATGGGGCAGTATATGCTGGAAGAGGTTGTAACTTTCACCAACATATCCAGTGGACCAGCAAATAGTATCTCCTCTTGGGAAGGTTCTTCTTTCCAGAAGGAAACTTGGTTAAATAAACTAACATGCTAGATATTTGTTTGTTCCCTTATGCAGGGTAACAGACACAGTCCTACACTTTTAATATTTTACTCACACTTCTCCCTAATCATCCACCAAATATTTACAGAGTACTTAATAGAAGGCTAGCATATTTCTAGGAACTATAGTGGGTACCAAGATGAGTAAGAGTCTCCACTTTTATGGAGTCTTAATTTAGAAGAGAAAATTAGATCAGTACATAGATCACTAGAATGTGAGGCGATTATAATTAGTACTACAGGATCAGTATGACCAGAATGCTATGGATGATCAAAGTGGAACTGGGCCTCAAAGGCTGGAGGGTTGGAGATTCTGGGTGCAAAGGTTGGGGGGAGTATGAGGTGGTAGCTGTTTGGTTTTTCCTAAGCAAAGGAGATCATGAGGGGCATCTTTATGATCTCTTCCTTCTCTGAAGTTGTGTGTTTCTGTGAAAAACACAAGAGTTGGGGCTGGGCGCAGTGGCTCACACCTGTAATCCTGCACTTTGGGAGGCCGAGGTGCAGATTGCCTGAGCTCAGGAGTTCAAGACCAGCCTGGCCAACATGGTGAAACCCCATCTCTACTGAAATACAAAAAAAAAAAAAAAAAAAAAAGCTGGGTGTGATGGCACACATCTATAATCTCAGCTACTCAGGAGGCTGAGGCATGAGAATCACTTGTAGCCAGGAGGCCAAGATTGCGCCATTGCACTCCAGCCTGGGTGACAGAGCGAGACTCTGTCTCCAGAAAAACAAACAAACAAACAAACAAACAAAAAACCAGAGTTGGAGATTACAGAGTATATTCAGAGAACTACAGACTCAGGAGGGTTCTACTTCCATTTATGGCAGAGTAGCTCCTATTTGATCAAATTACCTGTGGATCACCTCTGCAAATTCTGGACAAAATCTGAAAAATAACTATCCAGAAGGCACTGCTTATCAAAAGTAGAGCACAGTCAACACTTGGAAGAAAGGATTGATACTGGTGAATTTCTCATTTTTATAGTTTTTCTCCTGAGGGCAGATCACAGTTGGTCTTATACGGATGTCTAAAACTCAGTAGAAGTTTTTAAAGTCTAAAACTCTGTTTTTAGAGTTTTTAGACAGAAGTCTAAAACTGTGTTTTTAGCTCGAAGAACCAGAGAAGAGCAAATCGGTGACCATAACAGCTGGAAAGTATAAGGAGAAATCTGGGAAAGCAGAGAACCACAGAGGAATAGCCTGAACTTTTTCCTATAAACTCTGCCCAAATCTTGGGCTGACCTATGAAATATACACACACAGCAAATGCTAAAACAACTGAACGGAGATTTTCGCTGCAATGCATCACGGAGGAGACAGAGTTTGGAGCTTGAGGCTAACCAAGTTAATTGCCTGCTAACATAGCAACAACAACAAAAAATCAATATACCAAAGAATCACAAGTCTCCACGACCTACCATACACAATATCCAGAATTCAATCCCAAATTACCATGCCCCTCATCAGGGTACATGGCTGGACAGAGTATGGACTGGATTTCAGCTCCTAATTGCCCCCTCAAGGAGAGGCACGAACCAGGTATTCTTGAGAGATTGCATGAAACAAGATAAATAGAAGAGAAATCAGAGGACTGGGCATGGAGGAGGTCAGGGATGAGGACAAGCCACCTAGGACTCCAATGGTTTCAGTTTGGATGACCAGAGAAATGGCAGGACCCTTAACAGACAAACCAAAATGCTAGAGGTAGGAGAACGGGACTTACAAACAGTTGGAAATTTAGGACTGAAGATAAAGATCTAGAGGTCATTTATAAAGATGTGTTAGTTTGGAGCCTAAAGGAGTCAATGACATCATCTGAACTGACATATAAAAAGGAAGAGATGAGGATGTGGTTGGGATTGAAAAGTATGTTTTCACTAGAATCAATGGAAGGAAACAGAGCCAGAGGACTAGTATAGTTTAATCAGAGGCACAAGAGAAGCTATGCAGATTCCTCACCATTTTACTGAAGACTTTTAAAACACAGAAGTAATGTACTAGGCTGGGCACGGTGGCTCATGCCTGTAATCCCAGCACTTTGGGAGGCCGAGGTGGGTGGATCACAAGGTCAACAGATTGAGACCATCCTGGCCAACATGGTGAAACCCCATCTCTACTAAAAATACAAAAATTAGCTGGGCGTGGTGGCGCATGCCTCTAGTCCCAGCTACTCGGGAGGCTGAAGCAGGAGAATCACTTGAACCCACGAGGCAGAGGTTCCAGTGAGCCGAAATTACACCACTGCACTCCAGCCTGGTGACAGAGTGAGACTTCATCTCAAAAACAAACAAACAAACAAAAAACAGAAGTAATTTACTAGATCAGTAACATCTTAGGGTTTGGATGTTACTTTGTAGAAAGTCTTAATATAATAAACCACTGTCATAAGTTTATTAATAACCTAATCTTACTGCTTTTCAGCCTTAGCACATGTGAAAAACTGTAAGTTGTAAATTGCTATACACATTTACATGGGAATATAAAAGTCATCTTGCATACATGTTTGCATCGTCAATTTCCTTCCTGAACTTTCTGCATTGTCTCCCTATGATGTCTTGTATAAATCCAAATAGTTACATAGTCACATCATCCGAACTGCAGCCTTTGCAATGCACTTCTTACTCTCCCCCTTCACTGCTTTACTAAAGCCAAGGATGCTTTTTCTTTCTCAAGTACTTCTTTATGCCAAATTCCATTCAATTTCGTGTTCATGAAATAGATTTCTACTTCCCTACACTGGGCTATTTCCCTCTGTTGAAAACCCACCTTCTCTAAGAATATCTCTCTCTACTGACAGATGCTCAGTACATACTTGGTAACTAACAAAATCAAAAGAGGCACTGCTATTTATTATCTGAGGTTCTTACTGACATTTTATTTCCCTGATTCTCCTTTGCCTCCTGTTTAACTAAAAGCAAACAAAATAAGCTTTAAACAGAAATATAATAATTTTAGCATGGATTTATAATTCCAAAAAGTATGTTATATGTGTGTACAGATACACACAACCATATACACACAGAATTAAATTTTTTTGAAATCAGGGCAAAGGGAAAATAATGAATACTTAAGCTGGAAGACAGAAAGTTAATATACATAAATCCATGTCATAAACTTCTACGTACTTCATAAAATCAAACCAGTCAACACTCAGCCTTCTATCAGCCAAAGAGGGGAAAAGATATTCAGTAAGTTAGAAGATAAAAACAAATCAGTTACTCAGAGGAAATGATGATTTTTTGCTGGCACTTGGACCTTTCATAAATGGGCTTCTGAAAGATGCCAGGAGACATTTCCTCAGCACCGTTCCTGCTGCCGACATATGCTTGTATCTGACAGATTCTTATATCCAAGCTGGGAACATAATGACAAAGTAAAGTTTAATGAAACTGTGCTATAAGGGCAAAAAACATGCTTTACAGCTAACCTTTTCTCTTTATTTATCTGGCTTGATCCAGAAAAATAGTTCTAAATGTTTAGAGGTTGAATAGATGCATGTTGTTCTGGCCTTTCATGGATATTTTTATCTTTTAATAAAATGTGGGCAGCAGATAATTCAAGGTTGTCTTTCGGCAAGAAGATGAAGTGAATAATTCTATTGGTCTTACTCATAGTTTGAAGGGCTTGGCCCTTTATTCCAGCAGCACAGGGAGGTATTCAGTCTTGCCCTGATTCACTTTTTTATATCTTTTGAATATGAATTAGCATTTTTAACTGAGTATTTCCATGATTTGGAAAGCAGAAAAGTGGGAGAAAGAAAGCAACTCTTCAATATCCACTTCTTTTCCAGCTCTGATTAGGCTTTTCAAATATCCAAGCCTCAGAGAGTTCCGTTTCTTTCCAGTGGACTCTCACAAAGAAAGCAAAACAAACAAAAACAACAGCAAAAAGCAAAACAAAAGTAACAAAACCTCTGCATTTACAAGACTTTAATGTGTTCAGAAGTTACAGTTCTCAAATTTAAAATAACTTCTTAGCTGTTCTAAAGCCTTTTCTCCTTTTTCATTTTGGGATCCTAAATATCTCTTTTCATGCCACGTAGCTCTGATTTCCAAAGGAAAAAGTTAACATTGGTTCGCCTTTCATGTCACATGCACATGCAAGACCGGTGTCAGAGAGTCTAGAACCTGACCTTGCACTATGCAGCTCATCTTTCCCATTTCTTCTGCGTAGATCTCAAAGCCAGACAAATGTACAAGTCTTTCCTCCCACGGAGATGTAGCAAATACTGCCCTCTACCGAGGGTAAAATCAGGATGGCTTGATTATGTTAATGATTAAGTACTGATTTCAATGATTATGGTAGAATAATGCTGGTACTAATTACTTCATCATTATTATATACTTTCTTATTAAAATCATTATATTCAGAAAGAGAATACAAAAGCGGTGGAAACATATTTCAGCCTTGGCCACATTCACTTATTACGTTCTGTAGTCTGGACAATCAGGTATCACAGCACTGTGTCTGAGGCATTCATGATAATGTTTAAATTTCCTTTTGTTTTGAACTAGCTAAGAAAATACCTTTTCCAGGGGGAAATTAGAAGGAATTGTTATAGCGTTATTTTAATAAAGGAGCTTGTGAAATAATTCTAGCAACAGTTGGGCTATTTTTCTTCCCCTTGCCAGGTTTTTTTTTTTTTTTTTTTTTGTATCTACTAGATTGCTAATATTCAGAATAATTTCACAGGACTAGCTGTTAGTGCAGTTACAATAAATTTTTTCTTTGTTCTTTATGACTTTCAAGGGTGACTTGTACATGTTTAACAGTAGAGGATCATGTTAAAGTAAATGCCTTTTAACAAAAAGCCAAAAAGCTTCTTAAAAATATTAAACTAACCAATCAAATAATTACACACACACACACACAGACACACACACACACGCAGAGAGAGAGAGAGACATACATTTGTAATGGCATGTTTTTAAAAAATATTATATTATCTACTGTGTTCCTCGATCTGGAGAGTGTGGGTTCATTTATTAGGCTAAATGCTCACTGTAATGTACTATCCAGTTCACTTGTGCTGTTTCTGTTTTTCTAGAATCGGGTTTGCTTAGGATTGGCCTGAAGCTAAACAAATTTTAGCAAGGGAACCATAAGAATCAAAACCTAGTTGTCCGAAGTGTTCCACAGCATCTAATAAACTCCAAAGCTTAAACCTCTGGTTTCTTTAATTCAGAAACCTTAGATACTGTGAGAACTAGGAGGAGAGTCGAGCCAGGCTAAATCATCTGGTGGTGAAGATAGCTTCCAGAACATGGTGAGCCAAGGTGTGTGAAGGCCCGTTTTCTCCAGCCTCACAAACCAAAGCAGCAGCCTTGTTCTTCACAGGCTCCCTCTGCCTTCTGACTGCCCCTCACACTACAGTTAAGCTGAAAACGTAAGCTGAATAAAGTACGTAGGCAAGATTTCCTAACTCTAGAAATATGGGGCGTCTTTCTGAGTGGGGGCTGTGAGCTACACTAGCTCATTTGCTGTTGTTAATTCTGTTGTATGGTCGAACTCAGTTTATCCCATTTCCAAAAGGAGCAACTTGACTTCTCCTAGGTGTTAAATGTCTACCAAACAACAGATGTCAGGTAATTAGCAAGGTATAGTCTGGTTCATTCAATCCCAGGTGGTTAGTACAACTCATTCCACTAATTTTTACCATGTCGTGGATATGCTTTTGCAGTTGTTATGTATTGTCTTGGAGTTTTATTGATGCTTACATTTAGCGATGCTTATTAATAATGATGATAATGCTAATTAGGACAGTTTCCTACTTCATCTTCTTTTTCTTTTCTTTTCTTTTGTTTTTGAGACAAGAGTCTCACTGTCACCCAGGCTGGAGTGCAGTGGCATGATCTCACCTCACTGCAACCTCCGCCCTTCAGGTTCAGGCGATTCTTGTGCGTCAGCCTCCCAAGTAGCTACAGGCCTGTGCCACCGTGCCTGGCTAATTTTTGTATTTTAGTAGAGATGGGGTTTTGTCATGTTGGCCAGGCCAGTCTCGAGCTTAAGCAATCAATCTGCCTGCCTCAGCCTGCCAATCTGCTGGGATTACAGGTGTGAGTCACCATACCCAGCCTCACATTTTCATTTTGGTTTTCCGTTTTTATGCCAATTGTTTCAATTCCCGCTCCCCCTGCTCCCCTGCCCCAATGAGTCCAGCATGGTGCTTTTCACATGGTAGATCTGATTTGATAGACCTTACTTGATGTGGCTTGTGTCTTGAGAAAATTATCAGTTCCAGGATCCCCAGAATTAGACATCTCTAGAATTTGAATATCTCTTTATTACATACACAAAGCTGGTCAAGTAAATCACATTGATTTTTTTGTTAAGTCATTGTTTCTACAAGCAAAATATGCACCCCTCTGCCCCCCGCAAAAAAAAAAATACTGTATTAACCATTAAAAGGGGTTAGAGAATTTAACAATGATCTGGCAGATTTAGGTAGAACCAGCCTCCTGCCATTGAGACTGTGTAAATCAAATGACAAAACTTTCCCTCAGCACTCCAAAGAACACCCTGAGAAGTAGAATGTGTTAAGAATTGGTGATATTTTCTGGAATGGTGAGATATTTCCCAGCTGGGTGTTTGGACTTCATATTCATGAGATTTCTTATATTAAGGTGCCATATGAATCTTGGGAAATTATTTACTCTGCAAATACACACATTTCAGTGCTCTGCTTTTTTTCTTTCTTTTCTTTTTTTTTTTAGGCAGAGTCTTGCTCTGTCGCCCAGGCTAGAGTGCAGTGGTGCCATCTCAGCTCACTGCAACCTCCACCTCCCAGGTTCCAGTGATTCTCCTGCCTCAGCCTCCCGAGTAGCTCGGATTACAGGTGGGCACCACCATGCCCAGCAAAATATTTTTTTGTATTTTTAGTAGAAATGGGGTTTCACCATGTTGACCAGGCTGGTCTCCAACTCCTGACCTCAAGTGATCCGCCCACCTCAGCCTCCCAAAGTGCTGGAATTACAAGCGTGAGCCACCACGCCCAGCCTTGTTTTTCTAATTATTATATTTATTATTTTGGAATCTGGCACATCAAAATAGTCTTAACATGAATTCATATGGTATTTTCAGTTTGTTTTGAAAAGGATACATTCATTCCATTCAAGCATTTTTCTATTAAAAGGTACTTCTCTTTAAGATATGAAGTATTGTCATTGCCATGTAATTAAAGTAGGATGCCATGCATGTTTGTTTAATGAAGAGCTATCAACGTATTCCTACAAAGGGTTTATAAGGAGTAGTCTATACAGATAAAGAGTAACTCTTAGGACCGTATAATCTAGATAGAGCTCGAAATCGTAATCGTCCTACTTCAGCTGAAATAATGGTAGCAGAGCAAGCATTAGTGAAGCAGAGAAAAAAGAAACTCAAGCTGACAGCTCATTTAGGTATACTGAAGTGAAGTGGATCATTGGAGGGCAGAAGGTGGTCTGATGGTAATGATTGTGCATTTCACATTGGTGTGGCGTTGAGAAAATCCCCACTTCTGGCACCAGGGTCAATACCAAAGCAGACAATTGGGCCATTTCACATATAGGAGAAAAAAGACAGCAAGCAAGCTCTTTATTTTTGTGTGTGTTTGTTTGTTTTTTTGAGACGGAGTCTCGCTCTGTTGCCCAGGCTGGAGTGCAGTGGCCGGATCTCAGCTCACTGCAAGCTCCGCCTCCTGGGTTTACGCCAT
>NW_012116821.1:7870227-7884992 GCF_000951035.1 Colobus angolensis palliatus | reverse complement strand
AGCTACTCGGGAGGCTGAGGCAGGAGAATGGCGTAAACCCGGGAGGCGGAGCTTGCAGTGAGCTGAGATCCCGCCACTGCACTCCAGCCCAGGTGACAGAGCGAGACTCCGTCTCAAAAAAAAAAAAAAGAAATAAATAGCAACAAACATTTTAAATATATTTACTTATGCTATTTTCTGCATATATATTTTGGGCAAAACAAATATATAATTTTGCATTATGCTTTTTCACTTAGTATTTTTTTTAATCATGTCATGTTTCTATATCATAAAATATTTTTCATGGACACCATTATTTGTTGACAACATATTATTTTATTATATCAATGTGCCTTAATTTATTGAACCGTTCTTCTGTTTTTAGATATTAAAGTCACTTTTTGGTGACATAGTTATACATAACCTTACTTATAACCTTTGGTTGAATTTCTGATCACTTTCTCCTGATTGATTTCTAGAAGTGAAATGACTGGTGTAAGTTTATAACTTTTTTTTAAGGCTCTTACTACAACCCAACAAACTGTTTTCAGGAACAACTAAACTAATTTGCTCTTCCAGCAGCAATGGACGCTGCATTACATGTTTGCTGGCATCAAATTGCATAATTTATTTTTCATTGCCAAATTGCTATTTGAAAAATGATATAACATTCTTATTTCTTTGAAATAAGAATTTCTTTATTACTACTGAGCTTGACTATTTTTTTCATTTGTTTATTAGCCTATTTTACTTACTGTATTCTTTGCTCCATGAATTGTCTATTCAAATTCTATATTCATTTTTTATGTTGGAATGCTGTTACAATTTTAGTTTTATTGTAGTCAATCTTTGTCTCACTTAATTCCTTTTTCATATCAATTTGCTGTCTCCCTGCAGTTCTCTGCTTGTATTTGATTGGGTCCATGTCTTCTTGTATTCTAAAACGATACCACAAAATTTTCCAACTTTTTCCTTCTAGTTCTTGTATACAGTAAATCATAAGTTTTATTTCTAGAAATAAGTTTCATATATACCAGAAAAATCCCAAAATTGATTATAAAAATAAACAAAATAAATGGTGATATATATGTTTAAATATACTTATCAATTATGCAAAACTAATTCTTAACTATAAAAGCTGGATCATATTTTTCTAGAGTGGCTGGACTTGCTAATGACTTAAAATAAAAGTTTTCACTAGTAAATCTCTGTAGCAAGTATAGTGTTTTCGTTAGCTCTTGCTGCATAATAAATCACCCCAAAATTCAATGACATAAACTGAGTAACAGTAAGCATCTGTTATTACCCTCTAGTCTACAGGCTATGGGGGAGTTCTTTGGATCTCTGTTGGGTTCATGTGTGCATCTGCAGTCAGTTCGCTGCTCTGGGCTAGGCTCTTCTCATCTGTGTGGGGCTGGCTGGCTGTGTGCTAGCCTAGGATGCTCTCTTGGCTTTGGCAGTTTTTGGCAAAATTTGGCAATTTTGGCAATCTTCTTGTGTTCTCTCCTCCTCCAGCAGGCTAGCCAAGGTATTGCAAAAGAGTGAACAGAAGCATGCAAAGCCTCTTGAGACCTAAGTTCAGAACTTGAAAGCTGTGACTTTTGCTTCATTCTGTTGGCCATGGTAAAGAGTTGAGCCATGGTAAAGAATAGACTCCATGTCTCAATGCAAGAGCTAGAAAGTTGCAATCCAAAGGATATGGACAAGGAGGCAAGAACAATTGCAGCCATTACTATAATCAGATGACCCCCTGCCCCACATAGGCCTTCTTCAATTCTCCAATGGATTTTAAATTATTGTAATTTAGTTCTAGTGAAGTTTTTAGTTAATCCAAGTAAACATCTTTAAATAACCCAAACATTTTAAAATAATGAATGCTTGGGAACAGAAGGCAACATTTGTATTTAAATCAGTATTGGTCACATTGATCAAGTTGTCACACATCAAAAGTGATGTCCTTTGTAGGATACACAGGGTTGTATAAGATGATTTGGCAGCATCGATATGTAGTTTGGTGAAAACATTCATTATATTTCTGTATATTATATGATGATGAGAAGAAAAATAAACTTACAAATATATTTTGAAATATATTGGCCGGGCACGGTGGTTCATGCCTGTAATCCCAGCACTTTGGGAGGCCGAGGCAGGCAGATCACCTGAGATCAGGAGTTCAAGACCAACCTGACCAACATGGTGAAACCCTGTCTCTACTAAAAATAGAAAAATTAGCCAGGCGTGTGGCATGCACCTGTAATCCCAGCTACTTGGAAGGCTGAGGCAGGAGAATCACTTGAACCCAGGAGGCGGAGACTGCAGTGAGCCAAGATTGTGCCACTGCACTCCAGCCTGGGTGACAGAGTAAGACTCTGTTTCAAAAAAAAGAAATATATGAAATATTGCTTTTGAATAAAGCTATCAAAATGTTTTCAAATTTGTAATGAGAAACTTCCCTGCATAAACATAACCTTTTTTTTTTTCTTGAGACAAGTTCTTGCTCTGTCGCCCAGGCTGGAGTACAGTGGCGCCATCTTGGTTCACTGCAACCTCTGCCTCCTGGGTTCAAGCCATCCTCTCACCTCAGCCTCCCAAGTAGCTGGGACTACAGGCACATGCCACTACACGTGGCTAATTTTTGTATTATTTGTAGAGATGAGGTTTTCCTATGTTACCCGGGCTGGTCTCAAACTCCTGAGTTCAAGAAATCCACCAACCTCAGCCTCCCAAATTGTTGGGATTACAGGTATGAGCCACCATACCCAGCCCATAAACATAACTTTTTAAAAGTCAGTTTTGATACTTGAAATGGGATAAATGCAATTCCTGATTAAGACTTTTAAAATGATAATCCAGGCCAGGCATGGTTGTGCATGCCTGTAATCCCAGTCCTTTGGGAGGCCAAAGTGTTTGGGATTGCTTGAGCCTAGGATTTTGAGACCAGCCTTGGCAGCATAGCAAGACCTCATCTCTACCAAAAAAAAAAAAAGTTAGCTGGGCTCCATTAGTAGGTGGAGTGCACCTGTAGTTCCAGCTACTCGGAGGCTAAGGTGGGAAGATCGCTTGAGTCCAGGAGGTCAAGGCTGCAGTGAGCTGAGATCACACCACTGTATTCACTCCAGTCTGGGCAAAAGAGTAGAATCAGTCCTCCCCACCCCACCCAGAAAAAATCTGAAGAAAATTTGAAGAGGAATTTTTTAAAAAAATAATAGATTCAGGGGTATATGCACAGGTTTGTCACATGAGTGTATTGTATAATGCTGGAATTTGGGCTGCTAGGGTGCTTGTCGTCTGAATAGTAAACATAGTGACCAACAGGTAATTTTTCCAACCCTTGCCTCTTCTCTTGCTCGTGCTTTTGGGGTTCTCAGTGTCTGTTTTTTCCATCTTTATGTCCATGTGTACCCATTGTTTAGCTCTCATTTACAAGTGAGAACATGCAGTATTTGATTTTCTGTTTCTTTGTTAATTTGCTTAGGATAATGGCCTCCAGCTGCATCCATGTTGCTGCAAAGAACATGATTTCATTCTTTTTATGGCTGTGTAGTATTCCATGGTGTGTGTGTGTGTGTACGTATGTGTGTGTGTACACACACACACACCTTTTCTTTATCCAGTCCACCATTGATGGACACTTAGATTGCTTCCATGCCTTTGTTGTTGTGAATAGTGCTGTTATAAACATGAATGCAGGTGTCTTTTTGATAAACATGAGTGCAGGTGTCTTTTTTTGCACTATCCTTTGGGTAGATACCCAGTAGTGGGATTGCTGGGTTGAATGGTAGTTCTATTTTTAGTTCTTTGAGAAATCTCCATACTGTTTTCCATGGGGGTTGAACTAATTTGTGTTCCTACCAACAATGTATAAGCATTCCCTTTTCTCCACATTCCTCACCAACATCTGCTATTTTTTGGCTTTTTAGTAATAGTCATTCTGACTTTTGTGAGATGGTAGCTCATTGTGGTTTTAATTTGCATTTCTCTGATGATTAATGATGATGGGCATTTTTTCCTATCTTTGTTGACCACTTGTATTTCTTGTTTCAAGAGGTGTCTGTTCATGTTTTTTGCCCACTTTGAAGAGAATTTTTTTTTTTTTTTTTTTACAGAGTCTTGCTCTGTCACCCAGGCTGGAGTGTGATGGCATGATCTCTGCTCACTGCAACCTCCGCCTCCTGGGTTCAAGCGATTCTCCTGCCTTAGCCTCCCAAGTAGCTGAAATTACAGGCACACACCACCACGCCTGGTTAGTTTTTGTATTTTTAGTAGACGGAGTTTCACCATGTTGGCCAGGCTGGTCTCAAACTCCTGACCCCGTGATCTGCCTGCCTCGGCCTCCCAAAGTGCTGGGATAACAGACGTGAGCTACTGCGCCCGGCCGAAGAGAAATTTTTGATAGTTACTATCTGCGTGAACAAGAATCCTCATTCATACAAGGAAACATTAAGAAGTTTTGTATTTTCAGTAATGGTCGACTCTCTGTAATTTGCACCACCTTTTTTGTTAGGGCAATGAAGAAAGCTAGATGAAATTAGTAGTGGGATAGGCTAACTACTACAACAAATAACCCCCAAATTAGAGGGTTAATAAATAAGCATGTATTTCTTGAACATATTACCATCCAATGCAGGATGACAAGGAAATGTAGCTCCATGCAGTCCTTCATGGACCCAGACTTCATCTCTCCTTTAAGTCCTTAGAGTCCTCTCTCTTCAGCCACAGATAAGGAAAAGAAGGAAGATTCTGTGTAGAATGTTTTTGTGGGCTAGACCTTGAAGTGATCATATTACTGTCTCTCTCATTCCCTGGTCTGAACTTGATCACACAGCCACACTTAAATCCAAGGGAGTCTGGGCATTAATACAAACATACCTTAGAGATATTGCTGCTTGGTTCCAGACCACTGGAACCAATGAGTCGCAGGAATTTTTTGGTTTTCCAGTACGTATAAAAGTTATGTTTATAGTCTATTAAGTGTGCAATAGCATTATGTCAAAAAAAAATACATACCTTAATTTAAAAATGCTTTATTACTAAAAAATACTAACTATCATTTGAGCCTTCAGTTAGCTGTAATGTTTTCACTGGTATAGGCTTTTCCTGCCTCAATGTTTTGTTTTGTTTCTTTTTACCCAGACAGAGTCTCACTCTGTTGCCCAGGCTGGAGTGCAATGGCACGATCTCGGCTCACTGCAACCTCTGCCTCCCAGGTTCAAGCGATTCTCTTGCCTTAGCCTCCTGAGTAGCTGAGATTACAGGTATAGCCACCATGCCCGGTTTTGCTTTGTTTTGATTTTGTTTGTTTGTTTTTTGAGATGGAGTTTTGCTCTTGTTGCCCAGGCTGGAGTGTAATGGCACAATCTTGGCTCACCACAACCTCTGCCTCCTGGGTTTAAGTGATTCTTCTGCCTCAGCCTCCTGAGTAGCTGGGATTACAGACATGTGCCACCACACCTGGCTAATTTTGTATTTTTAGTAGAGACGGGGTTTCTCCCTGTTGATCAGGCTGGTCTCGAACTCCCTACCTCAGGTGATCCACTCACCTCGGCCTCCCAAAGTGCTGGGATTACAGGCATGAGCCACCGTGCCTGGCCTGGTTTTGTATATTTAGTAGAGACTGGGTTTCCCCATGTTGGCCAGGCTGGTCTCAAACTCCTGACCTCAAGTGATCCGCCTGCCTTGGCCTCCCAAAGTGCTGGGATTATAGGCGTGAACCACCATGCCCAACCTCTTGCCTCAATGTTGATGACTGTTGACTGATCACAGTGGTGATTGCTGAAGGTTAGGATGACTGTGACAATTTCTTAAAATAAGACAATGAACTTTGCTGTACAACGGACTCTTCCTTTTACAAAAGATTTCTTTGTAGCATGTGATGCTGTTTGATAGCATCTACTCACAGCAGAACTTCTTTTGAAGTTGGAGTCACTCCTCTCAACCCCTGCCACTGCTTTAACAACTAAGTTTATGTAATAGTCTAAATCCTTTGTTATCATTTCAACAGTGTTCACACCATCTTCACCAGGAGTAGATTCCATCTCAAGAAACCACTTTCTTTGTCGTCCATAAGAAGCAACTCTTTATCAGTTCAAGTTTGATCATGAGATTGCAGCAATTCAGCCATATCTTCAGGCTCCACTTCTAATTCTAGTTCTCTCACTATTTCCACCACATCTGCAGTTACTTCCTCTTAAACCTCTCCAAGTCATCCATGAGGCTTGGAGTCCTCTTCTTCCAAACTCCTGTTTATGTTGATATTTTGACCTCCTCCCCATGAAGCACTAATGTTCTTCATGGTGTGTAGAACAATGAATCCTTTCCAGAAAGTTTTCAATTAACTTAGCCCAGATCCATCAAAGGAATCACTATATGTGGCAGCTATGGCCTTCCAAAATGTATTTCTTAAATAATTAGACTTGAAAGTCAAAATTACTTCTTAATCCATCGGCTGCAGAATGGATGTTGTGTTAACAGTCATGAAAACAACATTCATCTCTTTGTACAGTTCCACCAGAGCTCTTGGGTGACCAAGTGCATTGCCAATGAGCAGTAATCTTTTGAAAGAAATCTTTTTTTTCTGAGCAGTAGCTCTTAAAGGGGGCTTAAAATACATAGTAAACCATGCTATAAAAAGACGTGCTATCATCCAGGCTTTGTTGTTCCATTTTTAGGGCACAGGCAGAGTGGATTTAGCATCATTCTTAAGGGCTCTAGGATTTTCAAAATGGTAAATGAGCATTGGCTTCAACTTAAAGTCACCAGCTGCATTAGCCCCTAGCAAGAGAGTCAGTCTATCCTTTTGAAGCTTTGAAGCCAGACATTGACTTCCCTCTAGCTATGTCACAGAGGGCATCTTCTTCTGATTCATCTGTGTTGAAAATCTGTTGTTTAGTGTAGCCACCTTCATGAATGATCTTAACTAGATCTTGCTGCAGCTTCTACATCAGCACTTGCTATTTCACCATGAACTTTCGTTATCGAGATGGCTTCTTTCCTTAAACCTCATGAACCAAACTCTGCTAGTTTCCGATTTTTCTTCTGCAACTTCCTCACCTCTCTCAATCTTCGTGTAATTGAGGAGGGTCAAGGCCTTGCTCTGTTAGGCTTTGGCTTAAGGAAGCATTGTGGCTGGTCTGATCTTCTATCTAGACCACTCAGACTTTCCCCAAATCAACAATAATGCTTTTTTACTTTCTTATCGTTTTTTGTTCACTGGAGTAGCACTTTTTATTTCCTTCAAGAAATTTTCCTTTTCATTCACAACTTGGCTAACTGGCTCAAGAGGCCTAGCTTCTGTCTTGACTTTTGACATGCCTTCCCCACTAAGCATAATCATTTCTAGCTTTAGCTTTTATATGACAGATGTACGACTCTTCCTTTCACTTGAGCACAGAGGCCACTGTAGTGTTATTAATTGACCTAATTTTAATATTGTTGTATCTCAGGGAATAGGAAAGCCTGAGGAGAGGAAGAAAGATAGGGGAACAGCCAGTGGTGGAGCAGTCAGAACACACAAAATGTATCAGTTAAGTCCACCATCTTATAAGGATGTGGTTCGTGGCACCCCAAAGCAATTACAACAGTAACATGGAAGATCACTGATCCCAGATCACCATACCAGATATAATAATAATGAAAAAGTGTGACATATTGTGACAGTTACCAAAATGTGACACAGAGACATGAAGTGAGCACATGCTGTTGGAAAAACGTCACCAACAAACTTGCTTGATGCAGAGTTGCCACAAATCTTCAATTTGTAAACAAAACAAAAGTATCTTCAGAATTTATGCAGTAAAATGAAGCACAATAAAATGAAGGGTGCCCATAGTCTATCTGTGTGCCCAGAAAGAAGAGAAAAACATGGATATTGGTATGTACTAAGCAATCTGGTTTTCAAAATGAGGTGAACTGAGCTTACTTTTGGCAGCCTTATTGTGTTAGTGGGACAAAAGTCAGAGACTAGGGCCATCCATGGATGGGAACCTATTTAACTGCCTGTCTCTCCAACTTTGGATAAAGTCCTGAGTGGATTTCATCCTGAAGTCCTGAAGGACTGCACCTAGGAATTAGTGTAAAGCAGAAATAAGCCGGCTCTCTCATGGACTTCAGCCAGATTTTCAGCTGAATACTTAGAAAACCTCAAGCCCTGAGCTTGGATTTTTTTTTTTTTTTTTGAGATGGAGTCTCACTGTGTCACCTAGGCTGGAGTGCAATGGCACCATCTCAGCTCCCTGCAACCTCCACCCTCTGGGTTCAAGCGATTTTCCTGCCTCAGCCTCCTGAGTAGCTGGGATTGCAGGCACCTGCCACCATGCTCGGCTAATTTTTGTATTTTTAGTAGAGACGGGGTTTCACCATCTTGGCCAGGCTGATCTTGAACTCTTGACCCTGTGATCCACCCATCTCAGCCTCCCAAAGTGCTGGGATTACAGGCGTGAGCCACTGTGCCTGGCCAGATTTTTTTCTATATGTATTTTTTTTCAATGGTAAAATCCAGGATGCACAAAGATAACCAGGCATATGAGGAGACAAGACACTGTGAATGAGAACAAACAAAAACAACAGACAATAAAATTAGGAACTCCAGATATTTGAATTATGTGTCCATATTTTAAACAACTAGACTTACATATTCAAAGAGCTTTTTCTTTAAAATAAAAATGGACTTGAAACTATGCTTCAGAAGAGATCTAGAGATAACAAAAAGAGACATCTCAACCTTGAAAAACAATCAGTGGAAATTCTAGAGCTACAAAATGCAGTAACCAAAATTAAGGGCTCAAGGGATGAGCTTAAGAGCAGATTAAACACAGCTAAGGAGAAGCACAGTGGCTCAGAAAAACTATCCAAAATGAATCATGGAGAAGTAATAAAGAAATATACAAAATAAAGGATAAAAGGAGAGTATGACATTTAACCTAGATTTGTTTAAAGTATCAGAAGGAGAAGAGAAAGGGAATGGAGCAGAGGCAATATACATAGGTAGATGTACTTGATATTGTCTGACATTTATGGAGAAAAATACTGATAACACGCTAGTCATCATCCCTACATGGGAAAAAAATGCTAAAATTAAGACATGCTATAAATGGGAGCATATTGACCTGGGCTGTGTCATGGATTTTGACTGGTTTACTTTAAAGTACAGTCACCCCTCTGGATCCATGGGTAATTGGTTCCAGGACCTTCCACAGACACCAAATCTGCAGATCCTGAAGTCCCTGATATAAAATGGAGTAGTATTTGCATATGACCCATGCACATCCTCCCGTATTTTTTGTTTGTTTGTTTCTGAGACAAGGTCTCAGACGACCAGGCTCAAGTGCAATGGTGGTGATCTCAGTTCACTGCAAACTCAGACTCCCAGGCTCAAGCGATCCTCCCACCTCAGCCTCCTGAGTAGCTGTAACCACAGGCACATACCACCACACCTGGCTAACTTTGTGTATCTTTTGTAGAGATGGGGTTTCACTATGTTGCCCAAACTGGTCTCCAACTCCTGAGTTCAAGTGATCTACCCACCTCAGCTTCCCAAAGTGTTGGGATTACAGGCATGAGCCACTGGGCCTGGCTTCCTCTGCTATACTTTAATTATCTCTAGATTATTTATAATACCTAGTGCAATGTAAATGCTGTATAAATAGTTGTTATAATGTATTGCTTGTTAATATTTGTGTTGGTTTTTATGTTATATTTTTTTCAAATATTTTGATCGGCAGTTGGTTGGGTCTGCAGGTGTGGAACCCACAGATATGGAGAGTCAACTGAATTGTTTTTCTTGTTTATCTTTCCTATTTATTATTCTCTTTTTTATTTTTTACTTTTTTGAACTTTTCTTTTTAGAAATATGCTTACCCATGAATTTATTAAAAACCAAAATGTCATTATTTTAAATTAGTCCTATTCTTATTGGACCTGATTTTTTTTTGAGGGCGGGAGGGAAACTTCCTTCTTTGATTAATACATTTCATTCTTCTTTCTCATGTTTTTAAAGAAAAAAGTAATATTGCTATCTCTTCATGGCCTAAATTGAGAGAGATCTGTTTGGCAACAAATAACCTCTCCTTGTTTGAATGACTTTTTTTTTATTGTAGTAAAATACTATATAACATAAAATTAACCATTGTAACTAATTCTAAGTGTACAGTTCAGAGGCATTAAGTACATTCATATCGCTGTACAGTGATTAACACTGTCTACCTCTAGAACTTTTTCCTCATCCTAAACTGAATGTATTAAACAACAATTCCACATTCTCCCAATGACGGTTGTCTTGAAAGGAGACAGATAACTCTATTGAGCTTTGTTTTCTTTATGTGAATGAGCATGTAATTGTTTTAGGGATATGAGGGGAAGGAATAGTTGCTAATATAATGGCAAATGCAGAACCTACTGCCAAAGGTATATAATTTGTAAAATAGCTGAATGGGCAAAATTCTGATTTTCAGTTGCCCTAGGCACTTCAGTGCACTTCTGATAATGATTTTCCTTGGGCATGTAGCTATTCTGATAGAAATCACATCCATGCATAAAGAGTAAGCTTAATTATACATAACTACATACCTAATATGAGGTTTTACATTTTTTTACATATACTTTCTGGTTTACAAAAGACGAGACACTAAATCCTAACTGATCTCAAAAAAAGTAGTGTACCTTCAGAGCATGAGAGTCTTAATGTATGAGTTTTTCTTTTTACAAAAAGACACTATATTTTGCCCTCCCCTCTCTCCCTTTCGGGGATTGTTTTCACTATTTGGTGATTCCACAGTCTCATCTGGTGCCTGCTGTGACTCCCAAGACAGACAAGTGCACAAAGGCTGATTTAGGGTCTTGGATTCCTCTTGAGAATGACACACTCAATTCATTTGTACTGAACCCAATCATTTGAGCTCAAAATAATAAAAATAAAAGTCATTAAGATGGTTTGAATACTAATGTATGCTCCAGGCACTGTGCTAAATGCTTTGCATGTATTATTTTATTTAATCCTCACAATTCTGTCAGATAGGAATCAAATCCCCATTTTACAAATGAGAAAACTAAGGAACAGGAAGATGATATAACTTGCCAGTGGCACCCAGTTGATAAGTAGCAACTGAGGAGTCAGATCCAGGCCTTCCAGAGCCCTCATCCCAGTTGATAAGTAGCAACTGAGGAGTCAGATCCAGGCCTTCCAGAGCCCTCACTCCCAGCTTCTCTATTAACATGTGCTCCTGGTCTGTATTGGGCTCAATAGCAGGATTCTCTTGGAAGAGAAGCAAGTTTAAACCAACCCCACCCTACTCCCAGAAAAACCCACAGCACACTGGAACCCTCCATGGCTGAGGTGAGTGGCTTGTCTCAGCTAAGGCCAGGCACAGGGTCTGGAGGTAGAAGCTCTCCAGCCAGGGAAGGAAAATGGGAAGGGCGGAGGTTGCCTCCTCCTGGCCACCATTTGTTATCTGATTGGTGAGAAGAGATGGGAGGAAGGGGCACGGTCAGCACGTTTCCAAAGGACTTGGGTCATTCTTGGTTCTCTTTGTCTCTGGTTTTGTGCCCATTGCCTAGGTCCCATAATTGCTGCATCCTTCTTAGAACTGCTCTCTATGTAGGGAACCACTTCTCCAGAACCTAATTCTCTGGATTTACTTGTACCTCCCACTTGTACCTCCCCACACCTCCATGCAAATTCTTCTTTCCTGAGCATAACTGATTTCAGCTGGTTGGTAGGACAGTGGTAGGCTTCAGTGAATGGACAAGGGTAAGAATGACTCTCCTCCTCCTCATGGTTTCCTAATTCTCCCAGGAATATCACCTTATCAACATTTCTGAAAGAAGTTTCATGCAAAGGACTTCCCAAATGAGATAGACATTTCTGGACAGGGAGGAGTAATGATGGATTCTGCCAGAAACTGAGGAGGCTCAGCCACCTGTGTCCTAGAGGTCGGTCAGGGTGACCCAGAAGCTTCCAGAGGGACTTCAGAGCAGCTCCTGGGCCACTCAGTCTCTGCCTTTTCCCGACTCCAGCAGGGCCAGAAACACTCTACCGACATTTGCTCATGGTTTGCTGCTCACAGAGTACAGTCATCCCCAGGCAGCTTAAAATGAGCAGAGGTAACATTTCCTGGGAGTGTTCCTAACCCCAAATAATGTGTTTGCAGATCGTGTTCCTAATGTTCAGGAGTTAAATTCATGTTTCAGAAACAAGTGCTTTACATCTGTAGGTGGCACTTTTATGAATAATATTGTGGACCTTGAGTCCCAAATTCTCCTGGTGTTGAGAGGCAGTGCACTGCCTCCAGTTATTCTGGAGCTCTCATCTGCTCCTGCTCATTTAAGCCCTTCAGTATTTCCTACAGAGGTTAGCAGTATTACACTTGAATAATTGTACCTTAAATTAAACTAAAAATAATTTCTGATGATTTTCATACTGACGCACAGTCTTTGTTTCAAAATGGCGGTATAATCTTCAGCATGCCGTTATCAAATAGTTCCATTGACCAATACTGGCAGTTTGCAGTTGAGTCACAGGAAGGATTTATTAGGACATGTTTAAAGTGATATCATAGAAATAAAAATAGGGACAGAGACCTAAAGACTACCAGCTAAGGCTGTGGCTAGAGATATTCTTTAACTCCCCACCACACTCTTGTCTTCTCTCTTACCCCTTTTTTACATCACTATTAAGGCAACACAGTGTACATTGTCTGTGTCCTTAGCCTACTCTGAAAACACTGCCCCATTTGGTCAAGTTACCCAAAGCTACCACCTAGATCACACCGTGACAAGAAAGAGGTGTTTTCACACTAAACCAATCCAAAGGCAACCAGAATTGATTTATTTTTTAATTTTCTTTATTTCATTTTAATCATAGCCACTTGGAGCCAGTGACTATTTGGAACTATCAAAGAATTTTGATACAATATTTTTACGAAACATTCCACAATTTACTCTGGCAAACAGGACTCAAGGTCGAAGATTCATAACTCTCATCGATAACTTTTATGATCTCAAGGTAAGGATGTAGTACATTTTCCTAAAACTAAACACTTTGTATTGTGGAGCCAGATTGCCTGGGCTGGAATCCTGACTTAATGTACTTCTATCACTTACTTCACCTCTTTGTGCCTCCATTCCTTCATGTGTGAATTGGGGATGATAATATTATTTACTTCTGAGGGTTGTTGCGATGACTAAAAAGGCAAATCCATGTAAAGCATTTAAAACATTTGGCACAAGCTGAATGCTGTATAAGCACTATCAGTAAAGCAGCAGTAGTACTATAGTAAAACTCCCATCACAAGACGCTCTGCTGTGTGAATGATTACATCATTCTACCAAACAGCTTATATGCTTCATCTATCACATTCTGAAACACAATGTCTTGCATAGACTGAATGCTCAATAAGTATTTGTTGCATGAATAAATGATTGCACTGATAGAATAATGCATGAGCAAACCAGGTGTGATGGCTCATGCCTATCATCCCAGCACTTTGGGAGGCCAAAGGAGGATCGCTTGAGGCCAGGAGTTCAAGACCAGCCTGGACAGCATAGCAAAATCCTAGCTCTACAAAAAATAAGAAAATTAGCTGGGTGTGGCAGTGTGGGCCTGTCATCCTGCCTAGTTGGGAGGCTGAGGTGGGAGGATTGCTTAAACCCAGGAGTTCAAGGTTACAGTAGTGAGTCATGATCATGCCACTGCACTCCAGCCTTCCAGCCTGGGTGACAGAGTGAGGCCCTATCTCTCAAAAAAAAAAAAGGAGGAGGAGAAGGAGGAGGAGGAGGAGGAAGGAGGAAGGAAGAGAAGGAGAAGGAGGAGAAGGAGAAGGAGAAGAAAACAAATGAGTGGATGACTAGAAGACCCTTCTGAATACTGAAGCTCTTCTCTCTCCCTATGACCCAGAAGCCCCAGTAGCTAGCATTATTCCATCTTGTTGTTTGTTTGTTTTTAATCCATATGTTTTAGCATAAATTGCCAAGCCATGGCCCATTCATCAAAGGAGCATAGCCTAGTGGTTCAAGAGTGGGCTCTGGGGTCAGGCTGTCTATCCTAGAGACCATCTTAATCTCTCTGAGCTTCAACTGCCTTTTCTAGAAAAAGCAGATAATAATGGTACTTATGAAGTTGTTGTGAACATTAAATGAGCATGTAAAGCACAAAGAATGTTGTCTGGCATATGGTATGCTCTCAAAGGTGAGCTATGAATAGAATGTATCTGTAAATATAGATTCATAGCAAAAGTACATTTTGAAATTAGAGTTAATTTAAATATTATTTTACCATTAGATACACTTTTTTCTCCCTATTCTTTGCACAGAATTAGAGCAGTGATTCTAAATTGAAGGGACTTTGTGGGAAGGAGATAAGTAACAGAATCTGCTGGGAGGGAGAGGTGATAATTTAATGTTTCATTTGCTCATTCATTCTGTAAACTTCATCATGCCAAACACTAGAAATTCAGTGGCAAGTGAAACTAGATGGTGCCTGCCTTCAAAGAGCTTAGATAGCCTAATACCAGAGAAAGGTGATTCAGATGTCCATGGAACTCAATGTAAAATCACCACTGTGGAATGAACTCTTAGAGAAGGAGGCATATGGTGCTGTGAAAGTCTAGCGGGGAGAGTGCACTGATCTATGGGTATTGGGAAATCCTCTGAGGGCCACCTGTGGCAGAACCATCTGGCCTACTTAAAAATCCAGATTCCAGGCCGGGCGCGGTGGCTCAAGCCTGTAATCCCAGCACTTTGGGAGGCCGAGGCGGGTGGATCACGAGGTCAGGAGATCGACCTCCTCCTGGCTA
>NW_012116821.1:7852935-7870055 GCF_000951035.1 Colobus angolensis palliatus | reverse complement strand
CCAGATTCCAGAGCTCACCCATCCCCACCCCAGCAAATGAGTACCAGGCATGGGGCCAGGAACTGCATGTTCTCATATTTCTCAGGTGCTTGCTATAAACGCTGAGAAGAGCAAGGGCTAAACACTACGCACAGAATGAAAGGGGTAACCAGCATGGGGAGTTTGCAGCAACGGCTCCGTAGTTGTGGCTCTGACGCAGAAGCTGAGGGAAGGCCACCTAAGGGAGTGCTATCAAAAGCTCCCTGTGGAGCCCACACACGTGTGACCAGGGAATCTGGAGAGGCAGGAGGCTGAGGACGCAGAGCTTGGGGATGGAGGCCCATCAGCTGTGAGTGGTTTGCCTTCCACAGACTCGACTCTACACTAATGGTGGGGAGGGCAGGGGTGGAATGAAGGGCAGGGGCCTGGAGGCTGCTGTTTTTACAGGACTAGGCTTCAAGAAGAAAACGACGGAGGGGCATAATTAGGATGGCTCATAGTGGAGGATTGAGAGACTGGTTATTTTGATATTTCAGCTAGGAATGCCTTAGAGAAAGCTTATGGCCCCCATCCCTCAGTCCTACCCCCAACCCTACCTCACCCCCACCTTTTCACTTCTTAATTGAAGGAAAAAAGAATTTATCTGGCAATATGATGGAATACTCAAACTACCCTCCTAACATTCCCTTTAACTAAATCACTCATTTAGAGATTACACTCTTTATTAAAGTGTAGTCAAAACCATTTTATTTCAGAAATTGGGAGCATTAAACAGACATTATTCTATAATGTACTCATGGAGATTTGTGAAAGAAGGATATTCCCATGTAAATAATGAAAAAGTGTCTTTGATTAAAATAACTTATAAGAGGAGGTAGAAGGCGATCTGGATATGGAAAATCTAGTGTCAAATGTCAACACATGATTTTTAAGTACTGGTGTATTATTATTTAAATAATGATTTTAAAAGGTAGTTATGAATCCTGAAGACAAATTCAGGACTTTTAAAACATCAAAAAGAATATGTTTTGTATTTAAACTAGTGGATATAAAAGCTGTTTCCAATATATGATTACATATGAACACTCACTCAAATACTTACATAATCAAGACATATTAATGTAAATCTTAGTCTTTTTGAAGAAGGTCCTAGCAGGATGCTAATATCATTGGCCTAATTAGAATAGCAATTCACTGAACTTAGCAGTCTGCTGTGCAGCAAAAGGGTAACTAACCTCTTCACAGTGTCTCTGGGGAGCATCTTAGGTGCACAGACCAGCTCCAAACAGCCAGGTATAAATGTCAACATCACAGTGTAATCATCTTAGTCAGTATGTGGTGCTATACAAAATACCATAGACTGGGTAATTTATAAATAATAGGAATTTATTTCTTCCAGTTCCAGGAGGTCTGAGATCAAGGTGCCAGCAGGTTTGGGTGTTTGGTGAGGGCTACTCTCTGCTTCAGGATGATGCCTTGTTGCCGCCAGAGGGCACAAATGTTGTGTTCTTGCATGGTGGAAGGAATGGAAGGCAAAAAATGGTGAACTCCCTCCATCAAATTCTGTATAAGGGCACCGAATCCCATGGGTGAAGGCAGAGCCTCATGACTCAATCATATCCTAGAGGCCACACCTCTTAATCCTGTTGCATTGTGGAGTAAGTTTCAGCATGAATTTTGGATGGGACAAAAACATTCAAACCAGAGCAGTAATGGAAAAAGCATTGGACTAAGAACTGAAGATCTGGGCTGACGTCTTGAACTGAGTCCTGTCCAGCCCTGAAGTCTCCCAATAAACCTTTGTGCCCTACTTCACAGGGTGTTAGGAGTTGTATGGAAATATTCTGAAAAGTACTGTGCAGTTTTAAAGTACTGCTTTAAAGAGATAAACAATTAGGAAAAAAAACATATGGACGTTTTAAAAGCAAAGATCTAAGCTTCTGTATGTGAAAAACAGGTTTTTATTTTGTGAGATTTTTCTTACCTTCAACTTGTGAAATGTAAAGAGTAACACATTTACTCATTTTCTTCTATTTCAGGTGCGTATAATTTGCTCTGCGTCGACTCCTATATCAAGCTTATTTTTACATCAACATCATGACAGTGAGTTGGAGCAAAGCAGAATACTGATGGATGATTTGGGGCTGAGCCAGGTAGGCGATATTACCATAATCTCTTTTTATTATAAAACAGCTTAATTGTTTTTGGTTTGATGCATGGCTACATTTTGAAGAAGAAATGCAGTGTATAGTTAACCATTGATTTGCTGCTTCTCCTGTAAGCCCATGTAGCAAATTTATCATTCTCAATATCACTAAATATAGAAAATTATAAACTTACAGTGGAGGGAATCTTAGTGGTCATGTAGTTCAGTGCTCCATTTTGCATGTGATAAAAATGAAGCCTAGAGAGGTGGACTAAGGTGCCCACAGTCACACTGCTGAATAACGGTAGGCCAGAGCTGGATGCCAAGCCACCTGTGCCTGGTTCTGGGCTTGCTCTGCTATACCATGCTGCCCTTTCTGGATATTTTTCTAAATGATTGCTGGATTTGTAGAGTGCATGATACAGTATCCAAGCATGTGGGCTGGCTAGTCCAGGACCATGGAGTGCCTAGCAAGGCCCTGGGCTTGAAAAGAAATCCCTGATTAATCTCCCTACCTCCATTCTGCAAACATGTATGGAGTACCTGTGGGTGCCAGGCTCTGGGGACACTCTGTAGGGAACAAACAGATGCTAGCCCAGGTTTCCTGGAACTTGGAGTCTGGTGATTCACCTCAGGCCAACCAGAAGTGATTTTGCATTTTCTGCTTCTGTAAGAACATTACGGGATGTGTTTCTTCTCACCTATCAATAATTGAAATATTAGTCAAAAGTTTACAACTATCAACACTCACCCCATGAGGGGAGCCCAGTTCTTCCCGCCCCACAGGTGAAAGACTGCCTGGAACAAGGAAACAATTCCTTATCAACCTGAGTAGAAATGAGGCATTTTCAGGAGTTTGGGAGAATGAGGCGTGTTCAGAAAGTGAACTTTCCAATATGATGACTTAAACCTATGTGTATATCTTAGTCTGCTGTAACAAAACACCATGAACTGGGTAGCTTATAGGCAACCAAAATTTATTTCTAACAGTTCTGGAGGCTGGGAAGTCCAAGATCAGGGTGCCATCTGGTGAAGGCCCACTTCCTAGTTCATAAGCCTCTGTCTTTTCTGTATAAACCTCACATGGTGGAAGGGGTGAGGGATCTCTCTGGGGCATCTTTTATAAAGGCATTAATCCCATTCATTAGGGCTCCACCCACAAGACCTAATCAACTCCCAAAAGCTCCACCTCCAGTACTATCACCGTATGGGTTAGGATTTCAACATATGAATTTTGGATGGACACAAACATTCAGACCATAGCAGTGTAGAAATAAACAGCTGCTTATAAATCTCTGTACTGGGATCATTTGAAATGTTGGTTCTCCAAGAACAATATTTACATCCAAATACTGTCTTTGACAATTTGAAAGAATACACTTGAAGAGCTACATCAGCTCAGTTTCTAAAGTCCTTTACATCAGGGCCCCCCAGCCCCTGGGCCGCAGACTGGTATTGGTTTGTGGCCTGTTAGGAACCAGGTCTCACAGCAGGAGGTGAGCAGTGGAGGAGCAAGCATTACCGCCTGAGCTCCACCTCCTGTCCCATCAGCAGCAGGATTAGATTCTCAGAGGACCGCAAACTCTGTTGTGAACTGCATGTGCAAGGGATCGAGGTTGCGCGCTGTTTATGAGAATCTAATGCCTAAGATCTAAGGTAGAACAGTTTCATCCTGAAACCATCCCCCTGCCCCCGGTCCATGGAAAAATTCTCTTCCACGAAACTGGTGCTGGTGCCAAAAGGTTGGTAAAATTTACATCATTGGCTCTTAAAATTTTTTTCCCCTAGGCTGGTGCAATGGGTCATTCCTGTAATCCTAGCACTTTGGGAGGCCAAGGTGGGCAGACTGCTTTGAGCTCAGGAGTTTAAGACCAGCCTGGGCAACATGGTGAAACACCATTTCTTTTTTTTTTTTTTTGAGACGGAGTCTCACTCTGTCGCCCGGGCTGGAGTGCAGTGGCCGGATCTCAGCTCACTGCAAGCTCCGCCTCCCGGGTTTACGCCATTCTCCTGCCTCAGCCTCCCAAGTAGCTGGGACTACAGGCGCCCGCCACCTCGCCTGGCTAGTTTTTTGTATTTTTTAGTAGAGACGGGGTTTCGCCGTGTTAGCCAGGATGGTCTCGATCTCCTGACCTCGTGATCCGCCCGTCTCGGCCTCCCAAAGTGCTGGTGAAACACCATTTCTACAAAAAATAAAAAATTAGCCAGGTGTGGTGGTACACACCTGTAATCTTAGCTACTGGGGAGGCTGAGGCAGGAAGATCACTTGAACCCAAAAGGCAGAGGTTGCAGTGAGCCAAGATGGCACCACTGCACTGCAGCCTGGGTGAAGGAGTGAGACCCTGTCTCAAATTAAGCTTACAAAGTAAGCTCAGCAGATGGAGCCAATCATATATGAAGAAATCAGGGAACGTGACCTCAGGGCCATGAAGGTTCACAATGAATCAGTGGAGAAGATGGACTTAGGGATCCAGAATTTTTCTCTGAAGAAGCATACTAGCAAACCTCTAAGGAAAGAGAAAAATTCCAAGCCCACTTAGTGGCCACGAGTCCGTGTTGGTGTCACTAGTCTGGGATTACCAGCCTCATAGAGACAGGGCTTCCCAACTTGGTCCTAGATGGTGGGATCAATTGTCCCAGCAGCTGAAGCCTAAAAACAGCCCTGGCTTTCAGCCCTGGCTTTTAGATCCCAGGCACATTCTCCAGAACCCAGACCCACTGTTCATTCGCATTTGCTTTCCTTTAGTCATTGGTTGGACTGGAAAAGGCTCTCCACAGGTTTGTCCTTAGGGCCTCCCCGTTAGGCACTGGGACCCTGTCTGGAGGCCTACACCAGCCTCTTTCTAGCTTCTCAGAACTACTGTTTTTTTTTTGTTGTTGTTGTTGTTGTTTTAACATTACTTATTTCTGGTGTACACTTCTGGAGAAAGTTTTCCCTTTTAAGTTTTCCCTCTGATAATTTGATGTGTTTACTGCCTAGCAGTTTAAATTGGTTGACTCTCTAGTCTCATTTAAGGGATTGTATATGAAAAAAAAGTTATAAAAAAAGGCATAATCTAAACCGGTAAGCCTAAAAAGTTTTTTTAAACCTATGCTTAGGTTCTGTAAATTTTCATTTGTGATGGCTTTAATTTAATTTGTTTGTTTTATAACCAGGATTCAGCAGAAGGACTCTCCATGTTTACTGGAGAAGAGGAAATCTTTGCATTTCAGCGCACGATTTCCCGACTCACAGAAATGCAGACTGAACAGTACTGGAACGAAGGAGACAGAACCAAGAAGTAACTGTCACTTTCACATAAATAAAACTGTAGACAAATGGTTAACGCAGGCAGAACTCCTTATTGTGGGACTTGAAGGAATCATTTTCTCATCATTAATTATGCACTTTGTCCTCTGGACTATTTTAATCTAAAATTGCTGTCAAAGATCTAGTGGATTAGTAAGTTAAACACTTAACATTTTTAGGTCTACTTTTTCTTATTTGGCCTTATTTCTGCACCATGAAATTAAAATCATCATTCCTGAAGATGAATGTAGGAGCAGACATTTTAGCTTCACATTAAACCACCTGAATGAACCTCGAATACACAAGTAAATGCAAGACGTCTGGACGCCTTCAAGCTTTGGCTGCATGGTGGTGGCACATTAGAAATCCATCTTTTATAACAGGGGAGAAATGCCCTATGTTTCAATTCAAAACAAAGACAGTTTTCCAATCTGATATAAACTAAAAGGGATAATATTTTAGAATATGGGCTTATATGTGGGTTTTTTTTTTTTTTTTGGTTATGAATTATAGTAAATGTCGCAGGCCTTCAGATGTCTACATAATGAAAAAATATGTTTTTAACCCTGAGATCAAGCTTAGTAGGCAGGACTTGATCTCAAGTGGTCACAGAGTTTTCTAAAAAAAAAAAAAATTGAGAATTATAATGGGATCAATTAAGGAGCAAGTGTCAAATTCCAGCCAACAGGCAGATCTGCAGGCAGAACTACCAACTCTGCAACCAGGAATGGGGACCAGCGAGAGAGTGTGGGTGGGGGGGTGGGTGTCAGAGTCGTAGGCACTCCATCAGCAGAGGAGACTCCCGCTCACATGAGGCCGGCTGGACCCCAGTGGACAGCAGCCTCCTTCCCACTGTTCGCAGACACTTGCTCTCCTTGCAGCATGCTGCTCCCGCCCTTGCTGCCGACTCTGCCATGAGATGGACCTAATAGGAAATAGGAAAGAACGTCTGACAAGCCTGCTTCAAAGGAAATCTGATTTGTCCTTCACTGAGCTCATTTTTTTGCTTCTTTGAGTAAAACCTGGCTTTACTAACTATTGTCACAAAGTGGATCTTCGGCTGTGGATGAATGTGAAAAAAAAAAACATAAAATCCACAAAATCTAGTGAAAATTAAGCATTTAGGGGAAGGTAAGGCAGAGGTAAGCCAGGTCAGTGATTACAGTGGTCAACATAAGTAAGCTCTTTGAACCTATTTGATTTATTATTTATTTATTTATTTTTAATTTTTATATCTTGGCCACCCCAGCCATCTCCTGGCAGGTGTAGTGTGGGATGGCATGGCCCTGCTTAATTTGTTAGTCAATAATCCATCACAGTGGTCTCTTTTAGACATTAACCTAATTAAGGCAAGCAGATAGATGGATGAGTACCCAAGCCGAGAGAAGAGTTTATTTAAATTAAGCCTTCTGTCAACGAAATGTGGTTTAAAGATATTTTTATTGAAGTGAAACACAGTGATTTCAAAGAGGTTAAGTAATAGGGAAGAAAGATGGGAAATAACCACTTTGTGCCAGATTTAATGCTACATATTTACATTAGCTCAATTAAAAAAAAAATAGTCTTAGAAAGTGAATATTATAATCCCTGTTTAAAATAAGAAAACTGTGGCTTGGGAAAGTTAAGTAGCTTGACCTGAGATTCACAGTTTACAACTACAGAACTCATGTACTATATTTTATACCACACTGTCTCTTACTATTTAAAAAAAAAAGAGAGATTGTTTTAAAAATTGATTGATTTAACTCAGTGAATGAAGTTGAAGATAAATTTACAACAGAACCATTGATTTGAACTCAGTAAATATAAAATGTTTAACTTTATTCTTTAGATCTTAGCTTTTTACTTTTCCCATTCCTTTGGTAATTATTCTGTACCTTAATTTTTTTTAAAAATAATGTGAATGGATAGATAGATAGATGGACAGTATGACCAATAGACAGAACTGTCCCTGAGTGTGAGTGTATGTAGGAGAGTCCTCCTCTTCTACATACTTTCATAACTTTTATAACTGTTATGTTATAAAAGTTCATTTGAGGTCAGATATTGGGAATAAAGTTTCATTTTTCCATAGAAACAATCATGTAATGTTAGTTGGGGTGCTGTCCCAATGTGTAGGAGCCTATGTAATTCTCAGTGTAGCTTCCCTATAATGTCATTTTGGTACAAAAGAACTTGAACCCTGAGGGAAAAACTGTAGCTCAGGCTCCACCTAAGTAACTGGAGCATGTGTCCACTTCTGTGTCCCCAATCTGCAATCTTCTTCCCCAGCTCCAGGGGCCTGGTGGGACTGGCTACAGTGTAAGAGGCTCTTTGAGCTGGGAGAAGGGTTTATGCAGAAAGTGGGGCTAGAAGGCTTTGGCTGGATTTCTGGAGGGGAGGAAGGAGTTCCAGGGTGGCTGGAAATCTACAAAGTTTATTTCATAAAATAGCATGCAAGAAAAAAACGCAAGTCTTCAAGAGTAGCCATCACTAGGAAACAGTATGGTAGCTCTACTAAAAGAAAAGTAATGCCAACATGAAACGCAACCCCTAGATTGGAGAGCAACATTTCAATTTGTCTTTCTTCCAAGCCCTGCCCCTATTATATTCTCATCATTCCAGTCTTTCTCCCTAGAAGTCTCTCAGCAAATGCTCTTTTTTTGAAATGCTTTAAATGTATACTTTGAGATGGAGGTTTGAGCTGAGTACTGCTGTGGAAAGCTCCCATTCAGTTCAAAACACAGAGGGGGGATGTCTTTAGAGTCAGGAGAAAACACCATGTGCCAAGGGTGCTCTCCAAACTGATCACTGGTTCCCAGACTTAACAGAGGTCAAGCAGAGAAAAAGGAAAGCTTTCCTTAGAGAAGAAAAAGAAAAATCTTATCACTTCTCATATTTCTTTACGCAGTGTATGAGCTTATTTGCTGATATCACTAATCCTGAGATGAAAAACAGGATGGACTTAAGTAATTTTTAACCTATTTCTGAGGCCAAAAAGACTGCAGCATTATTTTAATCAAATTTATGCCTTTTCAGTGGGACTTCAAATTTTAATAATCAGGCAATACTTTTATCTTCTTAATGTATATATATTTCCTGTACTTACAAGTGTGCAAATAACATAATTTTAAAATTAGTTGGAATATTGGAAAAAATTAAAATTTCACTTGTAAAATAAGTGGATGTGCTCATATCCATTTATTTATTTAAGAAACACATCATGTTTTCTGTGTCCTGGGCATGGTTCTATGTGCTTTATAAATAAACTCTTTTGATCCATATAACAGTCTTATGAGATAGGTGCCATTATAATCATTTTTTTTTTTTTTTGAGACGGAGTCTGGCTCTGTCGCCCAGGCTGGAGTGCAAGTGGCGCGATCTCAGCTCACTGCAAGCTCCGCCTCCCGGGTTTACGCCATTCTCCTGCCTCAGCCTCCCGAGTAGCTGGGACTACAGGCGCCGCCACCTCGCCCGGCTAGTTTTTGTGTATTTTTTAGTAGAGACGGGGTTTCATCGTGTTAGCCAGGATGGTCTCCGATCTCCTGACCTCGTGATCCGCCTGTCTCGGCCTCCCAAAGTGCTGGGATTACAGGCGTGAGCCACCGCGCCCGGCCTATAATCATTTTATAGACAGGGAAGCTGAGACATGGAACACAGCTAAAGCAGAATCCTGAATTGCTAAGATATACGCTGAAGTCAATAAAATTAGCAAAGTGCTAGCATATTAAATTTTCCATTTCATCGCCTCTGTCCTGAAAACAGTATTGCTGGTCCATGTAACTGGAACCTACACTTGACGGCTGCTTTATCTGAGATTAAAAACATGCAGAAGGATTGGGCGCCTGGGTCCCTGACATTTGGGTTCCTGATCAGTTACGGGAATCTGTCTTGCAACAAGTTGTAAGTTATCTTTATTAGATTTACTAATCTCAAAAGACGTCACTTGCTGGTAGGAAAGGATTTTCTTTGGAAATGAGTTTATAACTTCTTATATAGTCAGAATTAAGATGAATGTTCCCTATTGGCATATAGCAGTTCATTTTTCTGGAATAGAAAATTACAAATGTTAAAATCTGCACTCTTGTCGAGTGTCTACTGACTCAGTCCAGCAGCTCACTGGGACCCTCACATCTGTTACCCCCGCTGGTCACTCGGTCCAGTCAAACATGCCTGTCCACCGGCCTTGCATCTGTGCTGCATGGAGCCATCAGTCTGTCTTGCCTGCTTGCCTAAGGGGCTTTCTGGATGTTGTGCTGAGAATTTTCCTATCTCAGGGCTGTACTTACTGGGTTCCCGGTGGTTGATTGCTTGTCTCGAATGATGCAGTGGGAAGGGCTCGAGATCCAGCATTGGAAAATTCAGTTCTGCTAATTATTGTTTTGTGACCTCGACCAAGATAGTGCTCTGAGCCTCAGTTGTATCATCTTATAAATGGGAATCATAATGCCCATTTCATAGAGTTACTATGAGGATTGTTGGTGAAAAGCGCTTTGCAAATGGTAAAGGATTAAACGATTAAACGAACATCAGTTGTCATTGATACTAATGATTATGATCATAAATCCTGCTTTCTACTTTGTGTTACAGCCTTTTGAGGAACGCAAAACAGAAGAGACATTCCAACCACTGGTTTCTAACAGAAGGGAAAAGATACTCATTAAATGGCTAGACACCAAGAGCACATGGGTCTGGCTTAATGAGATGCTGGAAAAGGTTGTTAAATTCAAATCCATGTTTTCAGGATTAATACAGAAATTGTTGTTTGGTGAACATCAAAGATTTCCCAGAAACAGGGCACCATCTTGTGGTCAGGAGGATGAACTGACAGGAAAAAAAAGCCCAGTGGTTCTCAATGCTACACATTCCTAGGCCTAGGTCCACCTCCAGGGTCAGATGTGGTGAGTCACGATGTGTGGCCCCAGCATCAGCACTTGTTAATGTTCCTCGTAAGATTCTAAGGTGCAGCAGGGTTGATCACCGCCAATCAGGCAGGCTGTGGAGCTCTAGCCTATGACTACACAGCCGGTAAACACAGAGAGCCCTGCCTGCAGCTGGGTCCTGACTCTGGGCGCCTGATGCAGAGACCATGGCACTTTCCAGGGAGTAGAGGCTGTTGCTATGATTCCTGGAGCCCAGGTCATCAGCACACTGGCACACACAAAGGCACCTCCCAGAGCCCACCCCTCTCCTCCCTGGAGGCCTGTGCTCCTCTGCCTTTCTTCTCCACCCACACTAATAACGTCAAAATAGGTAACCACGCAGCACTTCCTAGTTTACAAAGCACTTTAGGAGGCCAAGGCGGAAGGATTGTTTACTCCTACCATATCGGTCGTCCACAGCAAATTCTGTGAGGAGATGTGATTATCTTACTACCCATGAGGAAACCGGGGCACTCGGGGGGTAAGTGGTTTCACAAGCGTATGGAGTAAGCACATGTCTTTTGGATCCCAACCATGTGCTCTGCAGCCCTCCTGGTAGTAGTAGTAATAGTAGCCCCCATTCTAAAGTCATCGTGGTCTTGAGGCTGGAACAGGAAAGATGTGGGTGTCGGGGCATGCACAGGGGTGTTGTTTTGCACAGCCCCATATGTGATAGCAAATAATTGGAATCACAGTGGCTGGCAAACTGAAATATTTAATCTTCACAATAATTCTGGGAAAGGAGATATTGTTCTTAGAGAAGGGGTTAGAGCTTGAAGAAAAAAAGGAATTCCATTGTGGCTATCAAACATTTCAATCTCAGGACTCTCTCTCTCTCTCTCTCCATTTATTTATTTACTTTGAGACCGTGGAGTGCGGTAGCACAATCATGGCTCACTGCAGCCTTGACTTCCCCGGCTCAAGTGATGCTCCCACCTCAGCCTCCCAAGTAGCTGGGACTACAGGTGTGCACCACCATACTCAGCTAATTTAAAAAATTTTTTTTAAAAACACAGATGGGCTCTGGCTATGTTGCCAGGGCTGGTCTCAAACTCCTGGGCTCAAGTGATCCTCCTGCCTCGGCCTCCCAAAGTGCTGGAATTATAAGCATGAACCACCACGTCTGGCCCCACTTTCCACTTTAAGAATGCTTGCAGACCCCAAAGAGCTTTTATGTGGGTGGGATATATAATCACCAGTGTTAGAAATCAAACAGAGAAATTGTTAGATATTTAATTCATTTAAAAATAACAATAAGCACACAAAATATTACCTAAATAGCATTATGAAAAGTAACAGCATTTTCCAAAACAAGAAACAAGTTAGTGAGAAAAGTGGCATTGTTTTAAATTTTTGCCAATGTCTGGTTTAGTAAAATACAGCCAGATTCTCATACCTGCCTTTGCATTCAATCTGTTGGAATATCACACATCATGTAGCTCCTGAAAAAATCAACTGTGTGCATGTGGGAGAATGAGAGAGAAAGGTAAATAATGTCTTAGTGGTTTTATGGAAAATGACTTTCACCTCATGGACTCACCAAGAGTCACAGGTCCCTCAAGGGTCTCTGGACCACACCTGGACAAGGCTGAGTTTATTGCTAATGGGATGAAGGATTCCCATGTGCCCACTGGAGCCCACTGGTAAGAGCTGGTATTGGCAACTGGAGTGGAGAGAGGGTCCTAAGCATGGGAAGGGTGGGGCCAAGCTAGATGGGAATTTGAATATAGGAGAAGATGGTAGCCAGTCTACCCATTGAGACCTCCTAGCCACTGCCTCACTTCATCCTCATTGCTGCCTGCTGCTCTGAGCCCTAAGCACTTTGCCAGCCCAGCCCCAGCCTTGCAGCTCTCTTCTCTAGCTTCTCTTCCTGTGTCTCAGCTCTTCGTTCTCTGAAAGCTTCTGGTTCCTTTTCCTTTTCTCACCATCTAAGTTCTTTCTTGGATCCACATAAAAATGCTAATTATAAAAAACAACACCCAATATTATACAAAGTCCTTTCACACTTAACGTTGTCTTCACACTCTTTTCTTGATGTCCATAGCAACAAATATCAGCTGATGCCAGTTATTCTCAAGTGTGTCTTCCCATCCCTGAATCCACCAGTCTCCTGTTCTATACTTCCAATTGCCTACTGGATCTCTTCTCTTGAATGTTGCTTAAACTCAGTGTGTCTCAAACAGTACTCAACCCAATCCTCCACTCTGAAATATCTTCTTGCAATGGTACACTTTTTTGCAATGATACTGTCTCAGGCACTCACACAGCTGCAGTACTCTAATACTCTGCCACTGGCAGTCAACAAGAGCCAGTGACGTTGGGAACAGAAAAGAAAGGATAAACATTGGAATCATGTTACATGTTGCAGAAAGGGTCCAAGGTAAGTATCAGTGCAGGGCAGGACTTGGAGAATGGTTAGTTATTGGAATGAATGGCAAACCCAACAATCTGAAGACAGGAGCAGTTTAAGCAAAGGTGATCCCAGGACTTTCAGCCTGTCCTGAGTGTTTCTATAGTTTCTTCTACAGTGACAGGATCAGTTCTGGAGTCTCCCAGTCCTCATTATCCACCTGGGGGCTGAGGATAAGACTCCAGAGAGTCCTAGGACAAGCTGGCCTTTGGGAATGCAGTAGACAGTTCTCATTTCACTGATTCACTCTTTAATTTATTGAATAAACACTGTCAAGTGCTTCTTATGACAAGGCACTCTGCTAGATGCTCTGTGGGACAGAAAAAAAAAAGTCATTATTTTGGCTCCCCCTTGCCCCTAAGATCACCTTCTCCATAGTCTACCAGGCTAGCATGAGCCACACCTGTTCGGTTTTCCAACTCTCAGCAAAGAGAAAGACTTCATTAATATTTGGGGGATACAGGCCAGGTACAGTGTCTCACACGTGTAATCCCAGCACTTTGGGAGGCTGAGGCAGGTGGATCGCTTGACGTAAGGGGTTCAAGACCAGCCTGGCCAACATGGTGAAACCCCATCTCCACAAAAAATATGAAAATTAGCCAGGTATGGTGGTGCGTCCCTATAATCCCAGCTTCTCAGGAGGCTGAGGCAGGAGAATCACTTAAACCCAAGAGGCAGAGGTTGTAGTGAGCCGAGACTGCGCCATTGCACTCCAGTCTGGGCAACAGAGTGAAACTCTCAAAAATATATATATATATTTTGGGGATACAGATAATAACTTCAGAAAATACCTGGAATAGAGATGATATGGCTAATCAAATTTAATGTGATCATCTTCAGCATGAACCTCCGCTTTGTTCCAGCTCCCCCTCCAGATTCCAGACACCTCTTCTATCCCCCTCCACAAGACGATACTCATAGACACCCATATACCTCTGAGTGCTTCCTGGAAAGGGCAGAATCCAAAAAGAAGCCTCTTCTGCAACATGACAGTCACTGCTAGAACTTGCCCATAACCAGTTCTCTCCTTCCAAGCACACAGGCGGGTCACACTTTCTGGCCCCTTGGTAGTTAGGCAAGGCCATGTGACTACTTCTGAGCACTTAGTTGGCAGTGAGTGGAAGTGATGTGACATATGTGTCATTTCCAAGGTGAAGCACTTACTAGCTGGCTTGAGAGCTTCTAGATCTCTTTTCTTTTGCATGGAAAACCTGAAAATACCATGTTGAGACAGAGACACCCAAGATAAAATAGCCTGGAAGGCTGAGCCTCCACATGGAAATACCAAACCACTCATGGCAAATGCTGTGTGAGGAAGAAATAAAATTACATTCTGTTTTTCCTTGGAGAAATAAGGGACAAAATAAGAATAAATTACATTCTAATAAACCATGGAGACCTTTGGTGTTATTTGTTATGGCAGCATAATCCAGTTTGTCTTGACTATACACCAGCTGGCTGGCCAGCCCCTTCAGGGTCTGTTTCTTGTCTGAGGACCTGACCCTTCCTTGGGAACTGACACTAAGAATGGCTGCTCGCCTTGGCTTCATCTCCAGACCCGCGTGGCTTGTCTCTAGAGGGCTTAGCAATAGCAACACATCTCTCTATTGCCCCAAACCTCAACATTCACACATTTGCTATAACTGCCCCCAAGAATCCCCCTGCATCCCTTCACTTCCAATACTTTTTTACTTGGGTTTTGTTTTTTGGGTCACAGTGAAAATATTAGGTGGACAGGTTTAAATGTATCCGACGACTTTAAACCCGACTTTGATACTCAAGTGGGCAAGAAAGCTGCTTGCAATTCTTTAGGGCTTGGACTTGAGCCATCAGTTGTTTAAAACTCTAAGCAGATGCAAGTTATAAAAACCATTTATTCACATATGAAGTCTGCATCCAGAGAAAACCATTTTCAGAGCTGAAATCAATCTAACCAAAGAAGAATAGGCAGGGTATAAAATCACGCAGTGCCAAGGCACATGCTTACCCCTACCCAAAAGGAATCCAGCCATTTCATTCCTCCAGCAGGTGGCGATCCAGAGGCATCCTGAGAGAAGGGGCAGGCAGGAAGAACAGAGCACCACTAGGAGTCAGGAGTGTATCTGAGATCCTGTACTGCTACTAACTGTATATAACCTCATGCACATAACTGTGGGTAAGTCACTTAATGTTACTCTTTGGGCCACATCTAAGACCTTTATTTCTGTGAAGCTCTAATGATTTATAATATGATCAAACGGTATATACAGATGGCCCGTAAGCACACGAAAAGATGCTCAGTATCATGACTCATTAGGGAAATGCAAATCCAAATCACTGTGAGACACCACTTTACACCACTAGGATGGTTAGAATCAAAGAGATGGAGAATAAAAAAGGCTGGCAAGGATGTGAAGAAATTGGAACCCTCATACGCTGCTGATGAAAATGTAAAATGGTGTAGCTTTGGGAAACAGTTTGGCAGCTCCTCAAAATATTAAGCATCTAGCAATTCTACTCCTAGATACCTAAGAGAAATAAAAATATATATCCGCACAAGAACTTGTGCATGAATGTTTGCAAAAGATTATTATATTAGCCCCAAAGTGAAAACCCAAATGTCCACTACCTGGTGAATGGATAAACATGATGTGGCATTACATATAAAGTGGTAGTATCCAGCAATGAAAATGAAGTCCTGATATGTGCTGCTACAAGGATGGACCTTGAAAACATTATTCTAAGTGAAAGAAGCCAATCATGAAGGGCACACATATATATGGCTCCATGTGTATGATATGTCAAGTAAGCAAATTTGTAGCGACAAAGAGTAGGGCCTGGGGGTGAGGGCAGGAATGAGGAATAATTGCTAATGGGTACAAGATTTCTTTTAGGGATAATGAAGACATCTGAAATTAGATTGTAGTGGTGATCGCAAAACTCTGACTAGACTAAAAATTGCTGAACTGTGTGCCTTACCTGGTTGGATTTTATGGTATATGAATTATACCTCAATCAAGCTATTAAAAATAGTGTACAGGGCTGGGCGCGGTGGTTCATGCCTGTAATCCCAGCAATTTGGGAGGCCGAGGCGGGTGGATCACTTGAGGCCAGGAGTTCAAGACCAGCCTTGCCGACATGGTAAAACCCTGTCTTTACTCAAAATACAAAAATTAGCTGGGCATGGTGGCACACATCTGTAATCTCAGCTACTCAGGAGGCTGAGGCACGAGAATTGCTTGAACCCAGGAGGTGGAGGCTGCAGTGAGCTGAGATCGCGTCACTGCACTCCAATCTGGGTGATGGAGTGAGACTCTGTCCAAAAAAAAAGTGTACAGATATTCACCAGTCATTCATTCATTCATCATTTACTTGCTACCTACTCTGTGCCAGGAGCTGGGCACACTGACAATAATGAGACAGACTCCCTCACCATGACAGGCTTGTGATCTTTTAGGGACAACACAGAGACATAATGTGGTAAGTGTCAAGGAAGAGCCTCACCCAGGTATTCTGGGAAGACCAGGGCACTCAAGTCAGCCAGGAAATGTAGTAAAAGGCATAGAACGGACCGAGGGACAAACGCTGTGCTCGGGAGGAGAGATGCAGAATGACAAAACCCATCGCTAGTCTCCAGGAGATGGAAAGAGCTGAGAGAGAGCACCAGTGCAGGGGCCGAGTGTCATCCATACAACGAGAAATTACAAAGTGCTCTGGCAATTCAGAAGAGGGAGTTATAATGAGTGTTATTCTTCTGAATGTTCAGAGAGAAATTAGACATAATTTGGTCCTTCAAGACGTAACAATTCCCCTTTAGAACCCAAAATTCAGGGTGCACAGTGTAAAAACTGCTGCTATTATCAAAATGTGTCCCTCATTTTGCACTAATAACCTATCATATTTTAACCAAACTCTGAAAAGGCAGAATATTAAATTCAATTGCTAAAGAAGTATCAGTTGATTTCTATTGATTAGAGCAACTTGATTATCGAGTTTGTAGAATTAAAAATAATTGCCTATGCTTTTGTGGTACTGACATAATTAAACTGAACAGCACAAAAATAATGCTCAAACCATGACAAAGCAACTTTAAGTTTGGGGCAAAATAGACAGCTGATGTGTGGATGAGCTAAACTCCCACCTTACAATCACCACTTTGTAGCCCATAGTTACATGTGGGGAATAAGGAAGAGAAGGGGCCATGTGCGATAGCTCAAGCCTGTAATCCCAGCACTTGGGGAGGCCAAGGTGGGCGGATTACCTGAGCTCAAGAGTCCAGCCTGGGCAACATGGTAAAACCCCATCTTTACAAAAAATACAAAAATTAGCCGGGCATGGTGGTGCGCTCCTGTAATCCCAGCTATTCAGGAGGCTGAGGCAGGAGAATCGCTTGAGCCTGGGAGGCAGAAGTTGCAG
>NW_012116821.1:7850381-7852610 GCF_000951035.1 Colobus angolensis palliatus | reverse complement strand
AGAAAGAAAGAAAGAAAGAAAGAAAGAAAGAAAGAAAGAAAGAAAGAAAGAAAGAAAGAAAGAAAGAAAGAAAAAGAAAGAGAGAAAGAGGAAGGAAGAGAGGACCTGCTGTGGTGTTGGGAGGGACTCCCTCATGGAGATAGAGAAGGAGCGGGCAGAATATTGGCACTCAGAGCTCTTGTCATAGCATAAGTTAGAGGGCCCCAGGGCAACCTGATGACAGCTAACGGCAGCTCCCTCTTCCTGCTGTGACCCAGGGCACCGTCCTTATTCAGGCTGAACTGGATCTACAGCCTGTGTGTGCTCTCTAGACCCACCTTGACTCTTGGTTTGGGGAAGGCTTTCTCCTCCAAGGCTCTGGTTTGTCCCCAGTTTGTGCCACTGAGTTTCAGTCCCCTTCAACTCTGCCTCAAGGCTAGAATTTATGCCTCAGGGGGTGGGGGTGGGGAGGGTGTCCTCAGCCTGCTGTTTACCTGACAGCCTGCATCTGCCCCCACTTACATCCTCTGCAGAGCCAAACCTCCTTTCTGTGTTCATTCTTTCCAAGCTCCACGTGTGGCAGAAGGGTCCAGAATGGGATCAAGAGAGGCTGGCTAGGTTCTCAGCTCCATGATGGGCAAAGCCGTTCGTATGGAGCTTGGCTTCCTCACTCATCCAGCTTCGTTTGGAGTCAGACTCGGGTTAAATGCCTGCTGTGTGACCTGGCGTGTTAGCCAAAGTTGCTCAACCTTCGTCTCCCCATTTGTAAAATGGGGGAAAGAATACCAACCTTGGCGGGTGCTGTCGGCATCAGAGATCATTACTCATAGCGCCCAGCCCCGTGCAGACATTCATTAGCCAGCAATTGTTATCTATGATTGTCCTCAAACTCCCTTCCTGTTCTGAGAGAGATGCTGGGTCACAGGGCTCCCATTCTTCAGGCTGGCATTTCAGTTCCATCTGGAAGATGAGTAGAGGCAGCCCTGAGGAACCTGCCCAGGGGCTCAGAGGCACGGAAGATGGCCAGATGTCACTCCTCCATTCCCATTCTTGGACCCTGGCATGGGGTAGCTCAGCCTTCACCTTCTGGCTTCTCTGCGCAGCACTCACGGCCCTTCATGTTTGCATGTGTGCCTTCTGCGCCCTCTGCCTACATGAAGCCGAATGGAGGGTGGGCTTTGGGTCCTCCTCCCAGTGCAAACCTTCACCTGTGAGACAGACTGCAAAGGGCCGAGGGTAATCTGCAGCTTGGTGACGTGAACCACCAGTCTCATTCTCTAAGCTGAGGCCCTAACCTTTTGTTGTCATGGGCTCCACCAAGAAGCTGAGGATGAATGCTCAGAAATCTCCACTCTAACCAAGTTCTGCACAAATATCCGCTGAGATTTTGCATAGATTCTCCAGGGGCCCATGACCACAAGTTCAGACGCCTGAACTCTGGTCCCTCCTTGTGTGTGTGTGTGGCAGCCTCTCCCAGGGGGCTTGGTGCTCACCTGCTCTCTGGAAGATTAACAAAGTCAGGGTGTTGGTTTTCCCAAGGGCTGAGTCACTGCGGTTGGAAGTAGTGAGGGTGACCTGTACGACCCTCCTCTCAGGTAGGGAGGACTGAGGGTCCTCGGCCACCCAAGAGGCTCCTGAAGAGGGCACCCTAAGGTGCCGGCATGTTCTGGACATGATCATTTATTGGGAGAATCTGACCAAATATGTCATTATATTACATGTCAGAACATTATACTCAGCACATTCTCAGCAAAAGCATTCACTTCTTTAAGACTATTTTCCTCACACTATTGAGCTCTCAAGCAAGTTGAGTTTGCCATTGATACTGTTTGCTGGATGATAATTAAAGATGACTTACTACATTGTTCCCCAAATCTAGTGAGCCATCAGAACCACCTGGGAAGCTGATACAGACTATTCAGCCCCATGCCAAACTCATTGAACTTGGATCTTCTTTGGAGAGACCCAAAAAACTGTATTTTTAAAATAAGTGTCATCAGTGAACCTAATGATTAACTAAGATTAGGAAACAAGGACTCAACATTGAGTAACGTTTAACCTTCCTAAAGAAGGCTTTTTTTTTTTTTTGAGACAGGGTCTCACTCTGTCACCCAGGCTGGAGTACAGTGGCACAATCATGACTCATTGCAAGCTCAAGTCCAACCTCCCGGGCTCAAGTGATCCTCCCACGTCAGCCTCTCAAGCAGCTGGGACTACAGGCGCACACCACCATGTCCGGCTAATTTTTTT
>NW_012116821.1:7849571-7849911 GCF_000951035.1 Colobus angolensis palliatus | reverse complement strand
AACTGAAGCTAGAGAAATGAGGCAAAGTAGATTGAAACAGGCATTAAACTAAAACTGCCTGGTAACCTCACATATCATTTCATTGGAGCAATCCCACTCTTTTATATTTCTGTCTCACTCCCCCTCTCTTTTTCCATTAAGTGGTTTTGAGGTCATCTCAAGTGAGGCCATTTTATTAAACTAGCCTTTATAACAAAGTACTTTAAGAGGACCAGGGTGAACTACTCACTCCGTTTTTAAGGTCCGTGATCACAGCACCCTGACCCTTATAGTCTAGTGTGGAGGTGGTGGGTAGAGTGGGGGAGACAGATAGTAAACAAATCACCATAAAAATAAATGA
>NW_012116821.1:7827925-7848976 GCF_000951035.1 Colobus angolensis palliatus | reverse complement strand
CGGGAGGCTGAGGCAGGAGAATGGCGGGAAGCCGGGAGGCGGAGCTTGCAGTGAGCTGAGATCCGGCCACTGCACTCCAGCCTGGGCGACAGAGCGAGACTCCATCTCAAAAAAATAAATGAATGAATGAATGAATGAATGAGACAACATCAGGGTGTGTTTAGCACTGAGCCAAAAATGCAGAAGGGTGCTGTGCTGGAGAGTGCCCGGGGCGCCCTGGGATCGGATGGTCAGAGAAGGCCTCTGAGGAGATAGCTTGTGTGTGGAGCCCTGCAGGGCATGGGGCCCAGCTGGGTGACCCTCGGGGCAGAGCATTTTAGTCAGAGGGAAGCTAGCGCAAGGGCCCAAAGGCAGGGTTGTGTTTGCCATACGGGAGGCACAGGAAGAACATCTGTGAGTTGGCAACTAAGGGCCTTTTTCCCCAGCTGGGTAAAAAGTATGATCAAAAACCCAATGTATCTGGAATACTGTAGCGAGTGCTACCGTCACATCCCAGGCCACCACCTGTGGATTTTTGTTTGTCCTTGAGAGCGACCTGGTGAGGTCTTTGCCCTTCCTCCTCCCTCTGTACTTTTCCCCTGACGGGTGCTCCTCTTTGATGGCATCTCCAAAGCTTCACCTCATCACCTTTTATTAGTCCTTTTCCTCTTGCTGCCATAGTACAAAAGCCTATACCACTGAGCAGAATGCCACCTCCTCCAGGAAGCCTTTCTCAGTCCTAGACAGCATGAACCAGCAGGAAGCGTCTTTGCTCCAGTCTCCCCCAGCACTCTGCGAGTATTTCTCCAGCAGCTCTTGCTTCTCTCTACCCTGGACTGTATGGCATGTCTTGCAAACACCTCTCATCCCAGTACCTCAGGCAGCCTCAGGATTGGGATCTGGGCTTTATTCTTCACTGTGTCCCACCTACGCTGGGTCCGCATGAACTTCTGCAAATTATAGGGCTTATTGGCTGTTCACAGGCAGTTCCTGAAGCCAGTGTCATGGAGCAGCTGAGCTTTGCTCACCCTGGGTTAGGTGCTTGGGAGGGATGAGAAGGACAAGGCACAGCTGTTGCTCTTAAGAAGCTTAGAAATCTCTGGTGGTGGGGGCGGGCAGGCAGGCAAGGCTAGCACGCTGACAGTACCAGTGTGGGGCAGTGGTCGCCAGACTGAGGCAGGAGGGGCACACCACAGAGCACTTGACGGCCATGGGGACCCAGCAGGAAGAAAGCACAAGAAATTCTATTTTGTTGTATTAGTGATCTGAAAAATTAGAAATAAAAATTGTTTTACTGTTTTTGCCATCTGGATGGTCCTTAGCACCTCTCTCTGTCCATTGTGAGCCAGCCATGGTCTAACACCTTTCATCCCCAAGGAGACGTGGCATTCGTAATGCTGAGGCCTCGAGGATGGCATCCTTTCTTGTGCACTCACCCGCAGTGAGTCACCTCACACTACAGTTTACGTGCTACAGGATGTTATGGACATGACTAATTTTATAAAGACAGGACTTCAAGAAATTGTTTTAAACTTTTTTCTTTCCCATTAACTTTTACAGAAGTCACAAGATCTTTATAGCAGAATCTTTACATTATTTTGTAAATGAAATGGTGGGGGTAGGGGTGGCCATGACAATCTTTTGTACCACATAAAGGTTTTTGGATTGCTCATGACAGTGTATAAATGAATTGTTGGACTTAAAGATGAATTATGCACTTTCTTTGAAAAACAATTTTTAAAAACCTTGATTGTCCTAAATTTGCTGACCTTTCCTATAGGAAGTGGTTCACTAGTATGCTACTATAAGTATTTTTAAAATTAGTACTTTCAAGATATGGGTGATTTTATTTATTTATTTATTTATTTATTTTTGAGACAGACTTGTGCTTTCGTCGCCCAGGCTGGCGTGCAGTGGCGGATCTCGGCTCACCGCAACCTCTGCCTTCCGGGTTCAAGTGATTCTCCTGCCTCAGCCTCTCGAGTAGCTGAGATTACAGGCATGCGCCACAAAGCCCAGCTAACTTTGTATTTTTAGTAGAATTGGAGTTTCTTCATGTTGGTCAGGCTGGTCTTGAACTCATGACCTCAAGTGATCCGCCCACCTCAGCCTCCCAAAGTGCTGGGATTACAGGCATGAGCCACCATGCCTGGTCAGGTGATGTTTTTTAACAAGAGAAAGAAGTGCCCTTACAACATATGTGACTGCTGCTAGAAAGAGAATATATGAGCATCTCGAAATGTTGCATCATGATGTGATTTGTGGCCAAAAATTATATTAGGTATTATTTATTTTAAAACTCCCACATCTGCACACAAAAGGATAATAAAAGAAGACTGAACTATACACACATAAATTTCACAACTTAAATGAAATGGATTTATTCCTTGAAAAGCACAAACCACAGAAACTCACCAAATATGAAAAAGATAATCTGAATAGCCCTATAACTATTAAGGAAATTAAATTAGTAACTAAAAACCTTCCAAAAAAAGAAGTCTCCAATCCCAGGTGATCTCACCAGAGAATTCTATCAAATGTTCAAAAAAGAAGTAACACCAAGTTCTACTCAATGTCTTTCAGAAAATCGCAGTCTCTTTCAGAGGTAACACTTCTCAATTCATTTTATGAAGCTAGAATTTTACTATGATACACAAACCAAAGACAGTATGAAAAAATAAATCCAAAGATCAATATCCCTCATTAGTGTAGATACAAAAATCCTCAGCAAAATATTAGCAAATATAATTCAGCAATATGTAAAAAGAATTATACACCATAATCAAGAACAGTGTATTTCAGGATGCAGGGCTGGTCCAACCTAAGACCCAGACTAAGGCAAGGATGTCTATTCTCTTAACTCTTATACAGTATAGTAGAGTTGAGGTTCTAGCTTGTACAATAAGGCAAGAAAACGCAAACAGATCAGAAAGACAGAAAGAACAAAAATAAAAAACCTATCCCTATTTGCAAGTGCTATGATTGTCTATGTAGGAAATTGAAAAAAAATATACAAAAAGTTTCTAAAACTAATAAACAAGTTTAGCAAAGTCATAGGATACAAGACAGACATACAAAAGTCAAGTGTGTTTCTATATATTGACAATGAATACATGGATACTAAAATTAAAAATATGATACCATTTACAATTGCCAAAAAAAGAAAAAGAAAAAGTACTTTGGTCCAAATCTAACAAAACATGTACATGATTTGTATGCTGAAAACTACAAAATACTAATGACAAAAGAAGGTCTAAATGAATGGAAAGACATACCATATTTATAGATTAGAAGACTTGGCTGGGCATCGGTAATCCTGTAATCTCAGTACTTTGGGAGGCTGAGGCTGGAGGATCACTTGAGCCCAGGAGTTCAAGACCAGCCTGGACAACGTACAGAGACCTCCATCTCTACAAAAAATATATATATTTTAAATTAGCTGAGCATGGTGGCATGTGCCTGTATTCCCAGCAGCTCTGGAGGCTGAGGTAGGAGGATTCTTTGAGCCTGGGAGGTCGAGGCTGCAGTGAGCGGTGATTGTGCCACTGCACTCCAGCCTGGGCAACAGAACAAGTCCTTGCCTCAAAAAATAAAATAAAATAATTTAAAAAATAGAATAGAAGACTCAACATAGCAGAGATGACAATTCCAAAATTGATATATAAGATGAATGCAATTCCTATCAAAATCCCAGCAAGATTGTTTATATATCTAGAGAAGATTATTCTAAAATTAACATAGTCGGGAGGCCAAGGTGGGAGGATCATTTGAAGCCAGGAGTTTGAGACCAGCTTGGGCAACTTAGTAAGACCCCCATCTCTACAAATTTTTTTTTTTAAACTTAGCCTACCATGTTGGCACATGCCTGCAGTCCCAGCTCCTCGGGAGGCTGAGGGAGGAGAATCACTGGGCCTGAGTGTTTGAGGCTGCACTGAACTATAATCATGAAGCTGTACTCCAGCCTGAGTAACAGAGCAAGATGCCATCTTAAAAGAAAAATTAAAATTATAGAGAAAAGCAAACAAAGCTGAAAAAGGTAAAACTATTGAAAAATAAAAATAAAAGTAATCTCTACCCAATTTTGAGACTTATAACTATAGTAATTGAGACTGTGGTTTTGGTGAAGGGATGGTCACAGAGATTAATGGAACAGAACAGACAACTGAAAAACAGACCTACACAGATATGTCCAACTGATTTTTAGAAAGGTGTAAAAGCTATTCAATAGAAGGATAGGCTTTTCAACAAGTGGTGCTGGGACAACTGGACAAACATAGCTATCAACAAAAAACAAACAAATCTCTACCTGGAACTCGTATCTCATACAAAATTTGACTTAAAATCAATCACAGACTTAAATGTAAAGTGTAACTGTTCAGGAAAAAAATAGAAGAATATATTCAGGATCCATGACTAGGCGAAGAGTTCTTAGACCTGACATTTAAAACACAACCCATACAAGGAAAAACTGATTAATTGGACTTTATCAATATGAAAAGGTGCCCTGTGAAAGACTGCTGTGTGTTGAAACGGTACCTTGCTTTTCAGGATAATAAAATACCTTCTAAAATGAATGTTGATAAACTACTCTAGAGCAGTGGATCTTTTAAGTACCCATTTTGCAGACCAACCCTTAGCGTGGTGTCCAACACCCAGCAGGCACTCCACAAAATGTCCACGGAACTGAATGGCTTGTCTCCACCATACACTGAAGGTTCTCTGTAGCTGAATGGAGGGTGAGAGGACCTAAGGAAGAACATACATGCCTTTTACATTTTCTCTCCTCCTTTTCCTCCTCTTTCTCCTCCCTCTCCCTCCTTCTCTCCCTTTTCCCTTTCCTCTTTCCCCTCTCCCTTTATCTTCACCTTTCTCCCATTCCTCCTTCCCTCATCAAACCTCAGAAGATCACGGATCATGGGAGTTTGAAGGAAGGAGCACAGGAAATGAAGATTGAAATTTGCATGTATGCTCAGCTCACAGCCACCAGATGGCAGGAGGAGATCAGGAAATTCAGGCAAAGCCCTTCTGCTCCACCTTAAAGAAACCACAACCTGCCAGCACCTGGCCAGCTTGCTTTTCTGGGTAAGGGATTATGTACAGAAACATTTTTTTGTTTTTGCAGAACTCCCTGTAAAGCAATACCAGGTGCTGGCCAAAGCAAGTAGATGCTGTGTAGTCTGATAGTGGAGGTACCTGTAGGAAGGGACACTGTGTTTCTGCTTCTCCTTCCCTCTGCCTTTTCTTTCTGCATCTGCAAAATAGGGGTTCTGGCTGTGACCTGCCTGTGATAAGGCTGCTGAGAGAGAAAATGAGTAAAGTGCCCTGGGTGCCACAGATGACAGATGTTTTTCTAGGAAGAATGGCATCAGTGCACCATGTGTGTCTGACCACCACCCCCCACAAGGAACACACGAAGTGCCCTGGTACTGTGGGGGCTGTGAACTTTGGGGTGATCTCTAAACATGCTTCCAATCCTGATGTCATTCTCTAGCTAAGTAAGACAATGACACCCACTGAGTTACACTCACCAGAAAAAGTTGCCCCATGACAGGTACCAGAGGCAATGGAGAAAGAGATTTTCTTGGTAAGAATGGTTCTGGGAGGGGCAGATTTGGAGCCAGGAGCTGTAGGTGAGATTTCAGCCTTGCTCTAACCAAGACTGACCCTCCAGCCTCGCTCTCCCACCTGCAAATGAGAGTGATGCCTGTGCCTTAGCAGAGATGATGTGGAAGCCTTCATTCTGACCTGAATAGACTTGGTAAGTACATCATGTGTGGAAGTTAGAGATGTTTCCTTCTCATCCTTCATGTTGAATTCCACCCTTTTCTGAGGATGTCTGAGTGTCTCCACTACGAAGAGGTGGAGTCCACAGGCTGAGAGGTGCCTCACTGTACTACAGGCATGCCACGTGGGCGCTGTCTCAGGCCGGCGGGTTGACCAGTTTTGGCTTCTTTCTCCTTCCAGTGGGTTACTTCATCCTGTTTTACACATATCATGGTTATTTCTTGGCATACTAAGCTGTGAGATGAGCAATGTAACTGGGGTCAATGTATGTTTTCATTTTAATCAGGAAATTCTTTTTTTTTTTTTTTTTTGAGACAGAGTATCGCTCAGTCGCGCAGGCTCGGGAGTGCAGTGGCCGGATCTCAGCTCACTGCAAGCTCCGCCTCCCGGGTTCACGCCATTCTCCTGCCTCAGCCTCTGGAGTAGCTGGAACTACAGGCACCCGCCACCACGCCCGGCTAGTTTTTTGTATTTTTTAGTAGAGACGGGGTTTCACCATGTTAGCCAGGATGGTCTCGATCTCCTGACCTCATGATCTGCCCGTCTCAGCCTCCCAAAGTGCTGGGATTACAGGCTTGAGCCACCGCGCCCGGCCAGGAAATTCTTAAGACTTCACCAAAGGTCTTTCTGTTCCCATACTGTCCCTCCAAATGTCTCACACATGGCAGATAGGAGGTAAGAAGAATAATAATTAAAAAATGGTAGGAGATGCTACAGTTACTATGATGAAAGCCCTTGGAGCAGGCGGCAGAGTGCTCAGGCCTCAAATGGGAGTCAAGGGATCTGGTTCTCCAGGTGCAGTCAGGGACAGCCTCAGACTGGCCTTTGGGAAAACCAGAAAACCTGACCTGAAAGCAAGCTCTTCTTCAATGGCAATGTTTTCTGGAATGGGCACTTGGAGAAAGTTTGGTGGTTCAAAGGAAAGGAACCTAAGGAACAGAATGAAAGTGAAGGCATGTCATTGGTACAAAACAACTTTGCAACAAGGGAGGCACTGGTGGAGGCACCTTCTAGAAGTATACTGGAAGCCTGAAGAAGGCTACAGTCCAATGCACAGCCCAGCTGCTGGCTCGCCGCACAACTTGCTGGCCCCCGCCATGTGGCTGAATGCACACAGGGGTACCCTGACACTGGCCATTTTGCAAGGATCCAGGGGACAATGGCAGCTGGCAGCAGCAGGAGTGGGGATCCCACAGCAAGGGGATTAATGATGATCCACAGGGACCCCTGTGGAGAGATGTCAAACAGCATCTGCAGGTGATTCTAGCAAGTACGACAGTAACCAGGGGTATTAGGAGTATTAGGATAATATGTGGCTCAGGTTGCAGAGTGGACCAATCCACCCTAGTTAATTGCAGGGTTCACTAAGGCAAAACAATGGTGCAAATAGCACTGAGGCCTTCATGGATAAGACCCAGTTTCACCTCCCAAGATTGTTCTGAAACATCATCCCTTCAGGAGAAAGATGCTTCAACCTTGCGTCTCATCCCTGAGGTGAATCCCTTTTCAGTAACTATTCAATTTTTTTAAACTATGTAAGATTAGAATAGGGTGATGGTGGTGGTTATCAAACTCAGAATAAATATTACGCTTTATTATATAGCTCATCTCCTTTTTAAAAGGGATATTTTTCCCCAATAGGAATCTTTCCTGTGACAACAGTTATAGGTCAAGGAAAGCAGAACCACAAAGACATTAAGCCCATTCTTTATTAGGGCAGAATTTCCTTGCTGATGCAAAAGTGCTGGCATTCGTTCCTTAGCCTCATCTCCAAAGAAAAGGAAGCCAGGGATATGGGCATAGGCTAATCAGCAGTCAGGAAAAAAAAAGAGCCATTGCTAGTTTCGCCCAACTTTCGTGCAAAAGATAGCCCTTTTTAATGTCAGATGGCTTCAAGGCCACTCCCATGATTACTATTACCCATTGATTGAGAAAAATTCTAATGATAAATATTTATAAGGCGTATAAATACCATTAAAAAATAGTAGCACATGGTTGCATGACGTACAGTTTCTCAATCTCAGGCAGTGTTTGGAGGCCACTGGCAGAGCTGTTGTAACAGCTCCAGGAAACCCAGAAGGCGTTCTTGAAGAACTCCACCATCTAGTTTTTAAAGAATGGACCTATATAGGGCTTAGCTTCACAGCCTTGACATTAGCACTGCACGGGGCAGACAGGGACTTGGCACTTGACAGAATGCCTTCCCCTCAGGGTCCCTCTGGAAGTGTTCACTGCTAAATAACTGAGGACTACTGAGGAGAGGGGAGGGGAAGAAATGGGGGCAGTTACCATAATAAAAACGGCAGCCTGATAGGCCAGCAGCTGCTGCAATGAGCCCCCAACCCCGACCCTAGGGGAGCCAGACCGGACAAAAGCAAGATGATGGACCCATTCTTACCTTAGGACCTCAACTCCTGACATTCGCATAGCCTGCTATGTATAGAGCTGAGGACAGTTCACCCCTCTGCACTCCCACACCACATCAGGGTAAAGGCCAGACCACCTGTGGTCAGATGCCGTCTCAGGACCCCAGAACCTCAAACAGGAGAGGAGTAGGTGGCTGTGAGTGGTTCCGTGGCTGAGGTCTTCCTTCAGAACCTCTCCAAGGCCCAGCTGGCTAGAGAGATGTAAGCCTTGTGAGATAGGAACTTAGCCTGAAGCCATCGACTGGGCTCTATTACAGGGTCATTCCAGCACTTTGAAAAACAGATTTCGCTTCTCTACCTAGAAATTAGTCCTCTTATCTTGGATACCTTAGAGGGAAATGGTAAAGAAAAAAATTAATCAGTGACCTGATCCTCCAAGCCCAGCCAGTGATCAGATTTTGGTTGGGGGTGGGGGCAGTCTGTCTCCCACCCGCTGCCCTCCAGGAGGAGCTCTAGAAGTCCAAGCCTTCTTTTTGGGAGGGCAAGGGTTGCCATGTGAGTGCTAGAAGGTACCCTGGCTAAGCACAGAAGAACACAAGAAAAATTTTATATCTTATGCTCAAGTGAGGGGTAAAGTGGAAACTATAGGAAGGAAAAAGCTAATTGGGGCAGATTATAATAAATCACAGATCACCAGGAAGTTTGGACCCACAGCTGGATGCAGGTAAAGAAAATGAGATCTTCCCAAAGAACATCTCTGAAACACTCTGACAAAAACTAACAAGAACCAGTTGCCTTATGGCAATGCCAATTCAGCAGAAATGAGGATCTCCCAGAGCAGTAGACTTTCTATGATTAGAAGTCAAATGAGTCCAATAACCTAATTATAGACTTTTTCTCTCCTCTTTCGCACTCAGGAGCACTTGGCATCCTTTATCAGGGCCATGATTACATTAGGTACCTGCAAAAAGCTTCGATAAAAATAATCTGATTTTCTATAGCTCTGATGATTTGCTGATTTGGTAAAAGGTCAGAGCCTGCTACCAATGGCACCCTCTGTGGTCAGGGACTGTGGCTTAACTACCAACTGTTTCTTGTGCCTAGTGATATCATAGATATGGGAAGAGTCCAGGGATTAAACCTTCCTTCCTCCCTCCCTCCCTTCCTTCATTCTACATTTATTGAGTGCCTGCTATGTGCTGAGTATACAAAGACCAGTTAGACACAATGCCTGGCCCCAATAAGCTTCCAGTCTAGTGAGAAAACAGCCCTTGCTAAAAAATCAGCTAAGTTCAAAGGTTAGAAATAGCTAAACCATGAAGAAATAGTGAACATCCACAAACACGTAAACAGGGGAAAACACAACAGCCTTGTGGAATTTTACCTGTCAGTGATATGGGAGAGAAGTGTTGCTTGTAAATTGGCGCATACAGAAGGTGCTGGGTAAATGCTTGCTGAAGAAATTCATTAACATAGTCACAGAAGTGCACTAGAAAGTGTGTCTGAGATTCTCTAGTTCAGCACTTTCATTTATAAAAGAGGAAATTGAAACTCAGGAAGGTCAAATGTGTTGGGTGAGCCAAGGATGAAGCAGGGTAAAGCAGCCACATCTCCTGGTTCCTGTGCCCCTTCTTCCACATTGATTCCTGACCTGGGCAACCAGGGCCTTCAACATGTGCTTTTCTAAAAAGGGACTAGGAGACAGACTTTACCCTCTAGTAGCTCAGAGTAAGAGAGGAAAGACCCCACTGCAAAAGGACTTATAGAAGTAAATGAGGCTGAGGCTGTGAGAGAAGGAAGTGGGCTTCTCATCTTTCAACAAAACAGAATAAACAGTTAAAGGTGGCTGGGCGTGGTGGCTCACGCCTGTAATCCCAGCACTTTAGGAGGCTGAGGCGAGCAGGTCACCTGAGGTCAGGAGTTCGAGACCAGCCTGGCCAACATGGCAAAACCCTCTCTCTATTAAAAATACAAAAAATTAGCCAGCGCGGTGGCGCATGCCTGTAATTCTAGCTACTTGGGAGGCTGAGGCAGGAAAATCACTTGAACTCGGGAGGTGGAGGGTGCAGTGAGCCAAGATCATGCCACTGCCCTCCAGCCTGGGCTACAGAGCAAGACTCCCTCTCAAAAAACAAACAAACAAACAAGCAAACAAAAAACAGTTAAAGGAGTATCTAAGAAAAATCATTTCTAACAGAAGAATTGTGATTCTACTGGGCTACTGCAGCATGACCCTCCTGCAACGTTTCCTTGGATGGTAAACTTCGTTAGTTAAAGCAGAGCGTCTGTGAGGCCAGAGCCAGGGCCTGGTCCCCAGTGAGGGGCTCATGTGGGCCAGCAGCAACATGCCTCCAACCTGGCCAGCTGTCTTCCAGGTGAAAATGAGGGGAAGCGGGGTGCAGGGATGGAGACTGTAGCAACGTGCGGAGAGTGTGGTCTTTACAGTCAGCCAGGCCTGGGTTCACATCTCAGCTCTGCCAGCACCTCAGCTGGGAAATCTCAGGCCTGTGGCCAAGCTTCAATCTCCTCATTTATATAACGGGGAGAAAATTATCTCCTTTATAGGGGTGATTTTCTAATCCTTTATATTATGGTTTTTATGATGATTAAATATATATATCCAGAAGATTCTAGTATAGGTACTACTACTTAGTAGGTATGCAGTAAATCTTTGTTAAATCTAATTGTTTAAATCCATCATCACTAAAAGAAGAAAATACAAAAATTAAATAGTCCAACAATTCCAATGTGGCCAAGTAGATACTCAACACGGTGCTGTGGAGAGTATAAACCCTACAGCCACTTTGTAGAACAATCTGGCCTTGAGTGATGTGGAAGATGCACAGGGCTATTACCCAGGAATTGTTCTATTAAGTATATACTAAACTCGGGCCAGGCATGGTGGCTCACACTTGTAATCTCAGCACTTTGAGAGACTGAGGCACGAGGATCACTTGGAGCCAGGAGTTCGAGACCAGCCTGGGCAACATATTGAGACTCCATCTCTACAAAATTAAAAATAAATACATAAATAAAAGCATATATTAAGCTCATGCACATGTGCCCAGGAATGTTTAGAACAACAATGTTTGCAATTGCCCTAAACTGGAAATAACCCAATTAGCCATCAACATTAGAATAGATCGACAAAGTAACTATTACAGATTAGAGATAGAAAACTATTCCTATAATGAACTATCATATGGCCATGAAAATGAATGAACTACAGCAACACACAGCAACATAGGTGAATCTCATGACATAATATTGAGAAGCATCAGCAAGACACAAAAGAACATATGCAGTGTGATCCCATTCATATGAAAATCAAAAACAGGAAAAAAATGAGATTACAGTGTTTAGGGATGCAAACACAGCAAGATATAAAGAAAAGCAAAGAAATGATTACCACAGAAGTTAGGAAAATCATTACTTTTAGGGAGAGAGAAGAGAGGTTTGTTGTTTAATTGGAAACAGGGTCTTGCTGTGTTGCCCAGGCTGGTACAGTGGCACCATCATGGCTCACTGCAACCTTGAACTCTTGAGCTCAAGTGATACTTCTAACCTGGCCCCTCAAAGTGCTGGGATTACAGGTGTGAGCCACTGCACCGAGTTGAGAGGATGGTTTTGATGGGGAAGGGCACTCCAGGGATTTATAGGGGACTAGTAATGTTCTATTTCCTGATCTGGGTGATAGTTACACTTGGTTGTTCTCTTTATAATAATTCATTAAACTGTACTGTTAACATAAATGTTTTTCAGTTTTCTATATGTATGTTATATTTCTTTTCCTCTTTTTTTTTTTTTTTTCTGAGATGGAGTCTTGCTCTGTTATCCAGGCTGGAGTGCGGTGACGCAACCTCTGCTCACGCAACCTCTGCCTCCCAGGTTCAAGCAATTCTCCCACCTCAGGCTCCTGGGTAGCTGGGATTACAGATGCCCATCACCATGCCCAGCTAATTTTTGTATTTTTAGTAGAGACAGGGGTCACCATGTTGGCCAGGTTGGTCTTGAACTCCTGACCTCAAGTGATCCACTTAACTCAGCCTCCCAAAGTGCTGGGATTATAGGCATGAGCCACTGAGCCAGGCCTATATGCATATTTCTTGATAAAAAATGGAAAAAAAATGTATATGCTGAAGAAGGAGACAGAAATACCATCCTCATGGATGTGGGACAAGCAAAAAATATAGGTGTTTTATAAAATATTTGTTTCATTTTGGATAAGTTGAAAGATGCATGGTTAGTAAACATTTTTTACATATGAGAGAATGAAGTAGAACTAGGTAGGGTATTAAAGAGTTCTAGACAGAATTTTCCAAGCCATATAACATTTTCATCTTCTGAGTATTTCTTGAATGCAGAAATTAAGCAACATGACATATGAATTTTGACCTGGTCTAATTCCAATATTAATATGACCTATGAATTTTGACCCGGTATAATTCCAATATTAATGTACAACAATTGTGAAAAAGTGGAGAGGGACTAACTGAAAACATATATAGATAAACTAGTTTTTATACTTTTGTGAAAGGAATGCAATTCTCATTGTTCCCTTGGGGATCAATTAGTTTGACAACAAAACTTTTTTTATAATATCGAGTTTATAAGAGGGAAATGGGTCAAGATGGCTGCCTCTTTTGGACTGGGCCGCATGGAATTCTTCTGCCAGGAGTTTTCTTCAGATCTGATTATTTAGCAAGGAAAGAAACCTGATTTTGCTACTTTACCCAGAGTTATCAGGTCTGAGGGGCTGCTGACAGTGGTTTCTGAGGCCACTGACATTTCCTGTAGCCCTATTCTGCTGCCCATCCACTGAAGAAAGGCGAGCCTGTGCAGGCCACAGCCTCTCTGGTTCCCAGGCTCCACATAGGTCACATGGACCCTACTGGTCATGGTTGTCATGACAACCTACTCCCTCTTCAACAAGACGTTAATATTTTCATGGCACAAGTGAAAAGAAAGGGCCAAGCTCAAACCTCATCTTTTTACCAGATGGCAGTATCCCCAGAAACTCCAAGAGGGGTTTCACTTTCCATAGAGAATAGGAAGGCCTGGCCCAAAGGGACCAGATTTGGTCAAGTTCCCTAAATAGGACCGCAGGGATTGTGTTTGTTTATGGAATTACTCACTTGGCTTCATTATTTGTTTCCAAAATACAGATTTTATAAAAGTCATTTTAAGTGTAAAAAAAAAACCCTTCAGATTATACATTTGAGAAGTGAAGTTGCAAAAGGACTCTTGATACTGTGTGAATGTGTGAGGTTCAGATGTTATGCTTTCATAAAATAACTTGTGTTTGAAGGCCTGGAGACTTCCTCCTCACAGATGTCTCACTTAGTGATTTTGTCACCTATTTTGGTGGCTTCAGCTGTCTCTCCAGAAATGAGCACAAGGAGCCCCTAAGGAGACACAGATATGGGATATTAAAGGAATGTGAACTATGCCAGGGAGTGGGAAAGGAGTGGAGGTAAGCCTTTCTGACACGTGGAGCAGAGCTGCTCTCTGAGGAAAGTGAATCTGACCTCCAGCCAAAACCATTTCTCTGGTGAAAACTCCAATGGTCTCAGGCCAGATGACTTGGATACCATCTCTTGGAGTGGGAAGACAAAGCCTCACAAGCTTGTCCCACTAACACCATTAGGACCCCTTCTCTGAGAGACCACCAAGTAGGGCTCAACCAGGACCTGAACTGAGAGAAAATTTCCTCCAACAAAGGAAAAATTTTCTTCTGAGACGGTTTAACCATCGCTAATGGATAGCATTCAGACTCAAATACACTATCTGTATAGTGGCTGTGGTAGCTTGACTTGGTACTTTTCTTTCACTTTTTCTTTCTTTGTCTACAGGTAAACAGAACACAATACAGCTGGAGAAACGAGAGCAAAGGGTTCCCCATCTGTCCATGGGACTTGCCTTTCTCCCATACTCACACTCTTCCACGGGTGCCGCTGTCTTCTGACAGGGGCAGGAGAGGCCTTGCAAGGCTGAGTATTGTCGTTTAGCTCCATTTCTTTGTTTTTTTGCTTCATTCTGTGCCCCTGCTATTAGCTGATGTTCTTGTTGACTCTCTACTGGGTTATTTACACTGTCAACCAGGGTCATTTACACTGTCCTAATATCAGGACCTACAGTATTTTCTACATCACTGGAGCCTTTGCCTTCCCCGGGCACTCTACGTGTGTCCTCACCTAGAGGTTTATAGGTTTATTATGAAGAATATTACAAAGGATACAGAAGAAGAGATATAGAGGGCAAGGTATAGGGGAAGGGGCTTAGAGGTTCCATGCCCTCCTGGGTACGCCACCCTGAAGGAACCTCCTTCTGGTCAGCTTTCTGGTAGTTGCTTTACTTAGCAGTTTTCTATGCCAACATTTGCTGTCACGTGCGCACAGGCCTCATATCTTGCTAGCTTGAAAATTTTAGACTGATGTTTACATCAGAATTGCAAAATTTCCCATTTTATTTTTCCTCTGCTGTCTTCCAGTTTCACAGGTTTACTCGATTTCTAGATATGGCTGTGGGAGGAACAATAATCAGATTTAATGTCCCTGGAGCCCCAAATCACATCCTTTGGGGGGCTTTAGTACCAGGTTATTCCAGGAAACTTTACACATAAGTGGACATGCCAAGCCAAACCAGGGAGATGCAATGTATTCTGCAGAGTAATGAATGGTTCCACATGGCCTTGCTTTCTTTGAAGTACCACATCAATTTTTTTTGGGGGGGGGGACAGGGATGGAGTCTCGCTCTGTTGCCTAAGCTGGAGTGCAGTGGTGCAATCTCGGCTCACTGCATTCTCCTGCCTCAGCCTCCCAAGAAGCTGGGACTACAGGCATCTGCCACCATGTCCGGCTAATTTTTGTGTTTTAAGTAGAGATGGTATTTCACTATGCTGGCCAGGCTGGTCTCGAACTCCTGACCTCATGATCCGCTCACCTGGGCCTCCAAAAGTGCTGGGATGACAGGCATTAGCCACTGTGCCCGTGCCACATCAATGTTTTAAAGCAATTTGTATTTAAAGTTCCAATTACTAGGCATTGTATTTATTTATGTATTTATTTTTGAGAGTCTTGCTCGGTCGCCCAGGCTGGAGTGCAGTGGCATGACCTCAGCTCACTGCATCCTCTGCCTCCCAGTTTCAAGTGATTCTCCTGTCTCAGCCTCCCAAGCAGCTGGGATTACAGGCGTGCACTACCAAGCCCTGCTAATTTCTGTATTTTTAATAGAGATGAGGTTTCACCATGTTGGCCAGGCTGGTCTCAAACTCCTGGCCTCAAGTGAGCCTCCCGCCCCAGCCTCCCAAAGTGCTGGGATTATAGGCGTGAGCCACCGTGCCCAGCCGACATTTTAAGTAGATTTTCTCACAAGTGGACATGGACACATGCTCGCTTCACAAGTTTTGCAAGATGAGAAATGGAGTAGATGGACTACTTAAAAAGCTCAATGCCATTTGCTGGAGGCCAGTCAGCCGGAAGCATTGCATTAATTCTTACTTTGTCTTCCTTTCCTCTAGAAGAGATTGATTGGAATTTCCAACAGGAGTTTTTACATTTACATTTTAAAAATTTAGTCACAACTCTCATTCTTACTGCTGGGTTTCCAAAAAAAAAAAATTGAGGACTTTGTTTCTAACTTCCTTCAATTGACAAATGATAACATGTCAAGTGTTTAGCCTGATCCCCGTGTCTTCAAGGACATAATATCTAGTTGGGAAAAAAAACAAAGAAGTATTTTGATTTCAAATCTACTCAGTTGTTTTTTATAGACTCTTGTTCCTTTCTTCTATTTTCAAACTTCCTTTTTATGTGTTTAAACCTATTAGATACACTTATTTTCTGTGTCAGCTTATTTTCATACCCAAGCCTTTGTGTATCTGACCTTATATTTTGTTTCTGTCTGCTCTTATATGGAGCCTTGCTTATTATGTGTTTTGTGTTTTCTGATTATGGTTATGGAAATTCTTTGGGGCCTAGGTTCAAGATAGCCCTCCAAGAGGATGTGTCTTTCCTTCTGCCAGTTGTTAAAAGCACCACAAACTGGGGCTCATGAAGTTTTTAAAATAATTCCATGGTATCATGAATTTGGGACATAATATTATATATGGACCACACCATAGTTATGAATTCTCAAGGAAGACAATTTTTTATACTCCTTTATTCAGGACTTTGATCAAGACAGACGATTTTTCCTGGGATCCTCTTCTGCACAGCAGGTTAATTTCACATTCACCTTTACTTTGGCCCTTTGGACTCCTGGTTTTAGAGAGCAGAGTCTTCTTATTCTCCTGATCTTGGACAAGACTGAGGATTTATCTTCTGTGTCCCAGACTCTGCACACCTGTCAAAGTAGAAGCTCAAATGTTGTTTGTCAGATTTTCTAGGAGTGTGCTCACTTCCCACCTTAACTTTGTTTTTGGTCTCTGTGGGTTTCTCGCTTTTTTGCCAGCTCAATAAAATACATTAAAAAAAACTTTTAAATCTTATCCAGCTTTAGTTTTCATCCGGAAGTTTGTTCTGGTTATTTGCTCCATTGTGTTAAATTGAAGTACTTTAAAAACAAGGTTAGATAATGTATAATCAGTTGCTAAACAGAATCGAGATACAGTTTCTCCAGTGCTTCTGTTTCCTTTACTTTCTATTCAGAACAAATCTTCCTCTTCAGAATGCAAGACAGTGGCTGAGTGGAGTAGGGGCAATGGTGTGCTGGCAGACTGGCCCTCCCAAAGAAGAAAAGGAAAGAAAAAAAAAAGCAAGCAGGCCCTGATGGTTGTATTTGCCAATTTCTGTTGTGTAAATACTCCCATAATAGTCCATTTCAAACTACCAAGGGATATGCACAGTCGTCTCTCATGAACTGGAGTGGGTCAATGCCACTGTGGAGGTAGAAGATACAAATCAGGGTAGCTAAGTCACCCTGAGATCAGCGGGCAGAGCCTGATGATGAAAAGGTGAACTAACTAGAGCACATACCAGCTAACTGTTGCCCTGTGGGTATAGAGCCGGTGTTACCATATCTTCTTCTCAAGAAGAACTAGAAATCCAAATTTTAGGTGAAATCTCTTCCTTTTAAATGTTAGCAACAGAATAATAAATTTTTTTTTTTTAAGAGATGGAGTCTTTCTCTGTCATCCAAGCTGCAGTGCAGTGTGGCACAATCATATTTCACTGCAGCCTTGAATTCCTGGGCTCAAGTGATCCTCCCACCTCGGCCTCCCAAGCACCTGGGGGACTACAGGTGCATGCCACCACACCTAGCTACTTTTAAAAGATTTTAGAGATGGGGGTCTTGCTATCTTGCTCAGGCTTGTCTTGAATTCCTGACCTCAAGAGAGCAAAAAATTTGAAAAACACTGGAGAGAACCAAAAACTAACCCTATTGGGGCAGATTTGGCCAGATAACCACTAGCTTTAGACAGGTTGGGGAAGTGTCTCGGGTTATGTTTGCTTATCTGGTTCCAGGCCCTTTTCTCTAGGCCAAAAGGCTCACATAAAGTCCCCTTTCTTCAGGCCCATTTTGGAGAGGCAGTGCAGTGTTGGGGAGGAGGAGAATGTGCCATGGATTCAGAATCATCAGTTCGAATCCTAGGCCTGCCACTCACTGTGTGACCTGAGGCAAATCCTGATAAAATGAGAAGGATGGTCCCTGCTGGGGTAGGCTGTTCTAGAAATAAACCAAGATGTTTTGTGTATGGAAGCTGCCCCCTGTGTGTCGGCAGTTAATGGCTCTGTCCTCATTCTAAGCAGGAACCAGAGAGTCAGAGCTGAGGGCAAACGCTGGCGTGTGCAGCGGAAAGACCTCTATCTCAGGGTTCTTAACCCCCACTGCCGCTGGCGTGTGCAGCGGAAAGACCTCTATCTCAGGGTTCCTAACCCCCACTGCCGCTGGCGTGTGCAGCGGAAAGACCTCTATCTATCTCAGGGTTCTTAACCCCCACTGCCTTAGACTCACCTGGCAAATATTTAAAAACAACAACAACAACAATCAATCAATCAATGCCAACCCTACCCTCAGAAATTCTAATTCTGTTGGTCCAAGGTGGAGCCTGGGCATGACTATTTTTAAAGCACTCCCTAGTACTCTAATACTAAGTGCTTTCGATTCATAATTTCAATTATCCCAATCCTTCCAACAATCTTAGAAGGTATTCTCATTTTAAGGATGAGGACCTGAGGCTCCATGGTTAAGTAACATCTGAAGGTCACATGGCTGGCAAATGAGGAATGAGACTTAATTCAGAGCCTGAATTCTTAACCCCCCATGCCACTTAGCACCATTTTATGTACCTCACATGGTCTTTGTGAGGTCTAAGCACTGCAAATAAAATGCTTAGTTCAGGACCTGCAACTTATTGACAATTCAAGGTTGGGTAATGACAAATATCATTACCTCCTATTACCAACACAGAGAATTCTTCCCAATTTCTCTTCTATCTAATTCCATTTCAGGTAAATATTCACTCTTTTGTGGAACCCCGGCTTTTTTTTACACTGAAAGCATACATACTTGCCCTCCAAATGCACCACAGTCATTGTAACAACCTAGGGGACGCTTTGCCAGGGTTTGTCATGCCCAAGGGAAGAAAGGGGAAGAGAGAGGACAGGAGCTGCAGATACTTGTGGAGAGCATGGTGATGAAACCTGTCTGGAATGATGCCCCAAGGGGCGAGCTTCAGCTCATAGCTCTTTGGTACACAGTATTCAATAAAGACACACTGCACGAAAGTAATTTGCTGAGGAGAGGGTAAGCAGAGAAAGGGACTAATGAGGGTGTCAGACATAGACTGGGGAGCAGTTATACCAGATGGGTCACATATTCATTAGGAACCTCGTCCTACTGGTTTCCTGTCTTCATTGAGATGGACACAGAAGTCAACGCAAGAGGAAAATGTGCACTTGCTGAAGAGCAGTAGGCTCGGTTCCTAGAATGTGGGCTCCGGGGTGAGAGGGAGGCTCCAGCTGGCCTAGGTGTAAGGAGAACTAGGCTAGGATACAGGTGCTGAGTGAGTGGTGCCCCCTCAGAGGGAGAGCCCTGGCCTCTACCACGAATCCCCTCACAACTAGGTGTTTGAAATGGTGATTTTACCCAGCTTACTTAGGTAAACATCTTAAATTTTGTCCCTCCAGTGACTGGATTTGCAAAATAGAGTGAACAATCACCACCTTAAATTATTAATAGATATAAATAGGGCATAAAATTGTTCAATAAGAGGTGGGAAAAGTTTTGACCAAAAATTCTGCCTTGAAGGGAATGCTGGCATTTCCTCTCAATTAACAATCATAACTTCTGGTAGGAAGAAATGCAGAAGGAACAAGGAGGCCTACAAGAGGAAGGCAAAGGTCAAGGCAATTTGTGGCTAAAAGAGAACAATCTCTGAGATTCAACCTCTGAGTTCTCAAAGGTTTGCCCATATGCATGAATTACAAGGGTAAGGTGCACAGTTACAAAGCTGCAAGTTTACAGTCACTTCCAAATGAAGCTTTTGATCTTCAATTCACTTGAAACTTACCCAACACTCTACGTATGACCTCTTGAATTTGTCTTCTACTGTTTTTTTTTTGTTGTTGTTGTTGTTTTGTTTTGTTTTCCTTTGTGGCGGGGAAGGGAGGACAGAACCTCACTCTGTCACCCACGCTGCAATGCAGTGGTACAATCATGGCTCACTGCAGCCTGGACCTCCTGGAATCAAGCGATCCATCCTTACACCTCGGCCCCCCATAGCTGAGACTTCTTGTACTTTTTGTAGATACCCGGTTTTCGTCATGCTGTCTAGGTTGGTCTCGAACTGCTGGGCTCAAGGCATCCTCCCGCCTCAGCCTTCCAAAGTGCTGGGATTGCAGGTGTGAGCCACTGCACCCGGCCTTCTACTATTTTTAAACTTGCAATATTTCTTTTTAACATGTCTTATACCCCCAAGTAACATGTCTTATACCCTCAAGTAAGCTCTTCAGGGAAATGGCTTTATCATGTGCCTGCCCCCCGCCCCCCCATTCCTCACTGTGAAGCTCACAATGCTCTGTTAATCTACTGAATCTTTGACTCTTCCACTTTTGGAATGTCCCTGGGATATGCGTTCTGTAAATGGACACTCAACATGTTTATAGTGAAAATCTAATGACTGAGAGCCCAGCCACTGTAAACACATTATTTCTACTTTTGCAGGTCTGCACTCTAATGACAAAAGATTGCTTAAATTTAGAGAAAAAAACGCGTGGATTTCTTCTACAGTGTTATAAGTATTTAAACCAGCAACGGAAAATTCTTGAAATTTTATGCTGCATCACGATGCCCGGCCCTGGGTGATCTAGCCTCCCAGTTCTTCGTGCAAAGCTCAATACCAGCTTTTAACCACCACCATACCACCATACCCAACCTGCACTCCAAGCACTGGCACTTGAAGCCGAGTTGTGGTCGTACATCACCGTCCACACTCCCAGGCTGTAAACCAAATGCAAACTCGGGGCTTCTCAGTGGGACAGGCCTACAAGGAGAGGAGAGGTGCCTCGTGAGGAGCAATCGCAGTAAGCAGAGACCCCTTCCCCAGACTTCCCCTTCCAAGGGCAACCCGAAATAGCAGAAGCGCATTTCTACGTGGGCACAGCCGCATGCCCACGAGACAGGCACATGTGGACTGGGGGAATCCGGTACAAGGAAGCGAGGACACAGAGCACGTAGGGTGCTGAGGGTCCCTCTCGCGGCCAAAGTATGTGTGCCAGTGAGTGTGTGCGCGTGTGAGATCTGCTCCAGAAACCGTGGCCGCGGACTGGCGCGGCCTCCTGGGCGAAGCACAAGCAGGAGTCTTTGTTCCCTGAATGTGAATGCGAGAGCCGAGCTGGGCGCAAAGACGGCGGCGTTCCGCGGCGGGAAACCGTCGTCTCCGCCGCGGCTCGGGCAGCGCGCGAAACTCTCAGGTTCCCCG
>NW_012116821.1:7826189-7827680 GCF_000951035.1 Colobus angolensis palliatus | reverse complement strand
AGTCCCCGCCCCCTCGGCGGATCGCGTTCCGCCCACGAGTCCCCAGCCCAGCCGCTCCAGGCCCTAGTGCCCCCTACCCCGCCAGGCGCGCCCAGTCGAGTGCGCTGCAACTTTCCGCCCCCGACGCCTCCTTGTAGCCGGCGGCCGCAGGGTCCCAGGTCGGCTCCCTGCCTCCTGTCCGCTGTCTTCTCGCGTTCCCCCTTGAGCCCTCCCACCGCCAGCGCGCGAAGGATTGGTTTCTAGTGCGCCTTCTCCCTTTTTCCCTCTCCTCTGTCTCCTTCCTTAGAATTTTACTCGATTGTTTATTATTTGCTGGGGGGCGGGGGCGGGGGGGCGGAGAGGGGCGTCTGGGGCCTGGAGACTGGTAGCCGCGGCCAGTCAGCACGCGGCGTGCCTTGACGAGTAAGCCGCGCAGCGAATGGCGACGCGGCGGAGAGCTCCGGGGTCACGCGCGTGTGGAGACGATGACATCATCTGTTTGTACGCGTCGAACTAGCTTGGTGCAGGGGCGGGGCCGCGCGTCACTTGAGTGACGGGCGCTGCGCAAAGCCCGGAGCCGGGAGGCGGCGGGGCGGGCTGGCTCCTGTGTACGCTGGGCTGGACCTTTTTGTGTATGGGGTCGTTGAGGAGCCCGCTTCTAGACTCTGAGCTATCTCTGGTGACTTACAAGGATTTTTTTAAAAAAGATGTTTATGAACTAGTGTCTAGACTTTTGGTGTGCATGTCGCGTGTAGTGCATTCGTAGAGTACAAATAACGATTTGAGGCACGGATTGTAGAATAAGGACTTGTGCAGATGTTTTTTGTTTAACTTAAAGGATACGTCTTTTTTTTAAAGTCAAAAATGCACACGTAGCGGTTTTGTCATCATTTACAAATTAGATTAAAATTATTTCCCCTTCTCAATTGTTCGGAATCTGCTCTTGAATGTAGGACAGGGGTAAATTTGCATTTCTTCGTAGTTAGTTACACCTCTCCCCCGTTTGCCATGAAACACATGAAAAGTGAAACACGACTGTGGTCCACCGTCCGAGGCGAGAGATTCAGTGCAAACCTTTTGGTGCCTGATCGAATCTGTGAGCATCAGCTTATAGAAGTTGTGGAGGCGCCAACATCTTCGCCGTTCAGTATTTCCACGCGGCGGTAAACCTTGCCATCCACGTCCAGCATCTCACCTCGGGTGTTACCTAGTGTCGGGTTCTAACAGGGAACCGGACACCGGGGCTGGCCCAGAGCCCGGCGGGCGGACGCGCAGGTCGGGGACCCTGGTACCAGGCGCCCTGCCCGGAGGCGGGGAGGCCACGCCGCTGCGCTCTTTGGAGCGTCGGGGGCTGTCGCTCCTGCAGCTCCCCCTTCTCCTTCCTCTCCCTCCTCTCCCGGGCCAACGCCGCGCTTTGTTGTCGTTGGGGCTCTCGGGAGGGAGGAGGAGCCCAGCGGGGACAGCAGCGGGAGCCCGCCGAATCCCAGCCCGCGGCGCGCGCCCGGACACCCA
>NW_012116821.1:7824818-7825580 GCF_000951035.1 Colobus angolensis palliatus | reverse complement strand
TCCCGCCGCGTCCCTGAAGGGAAGGAAGCGAGGTAGGCGCCGGAGCCGTGCAGCGGGCGGCCGCCTTCCCGGTGACTCCGGATCTGCTTCCGAGCTGGGCCGGGCGCTTCCCTTTCCCCTCCCCGAGCCGCGGTGTGCGCGCCCCCCTTCTCGCCCGCTAGTGTTTTTAAAGGACTCAAGGGAAGGGGGAAACTGTCAAGATGGCAGCAGCGGGAGCAAGGAGGTGATGAACATGCTGGTCCGGGTTTTCTAGCAGCCCGGGAGACTTGGCGCTTCCCGACCTGTTGGAAGATTTATGTTCCGACTCGCTCCCTCCCCCGGATCCCGACTGGGAAGGGGGCGGAGGGGACGACGTCCGCGAGAATGCAAACCACACAAAATCCCGAAGTGGCCGTCCCTGCCGGGCTGCTGCTTCCCCTTCTTTCCGTGTTTCCTTTATTTTTTGGAAGTGACAAGGGCCCATCTGCGCCCAGACCCCTGTTCGCCCTCCGACCCGCGGGCGAAGAGAGGAGAGGGAGCTGCCCGCGCAGTCCCCGGGCTCGCGCCACTCGACCGGTTGGGGGTGACGGGGGGTCGCGGAGGCGGCTGGGCCGGGAAAGGGGAGAAGAGCCGAAGACAGCACAGACTTGAGCGGCGGCGCCGCGGGAGGCACTAGAGCGGGCCCGAGCGAAACATAAACAAACGCACGCACGCCCGAGCTTCGGCTCTGACCGCCGCTCGGCTGCGCCAGCTCCGGCCGCTGCCCGCTTTAAAGGCGCGGCC
>NW_012116821.1:7790019-7823758 GCF_000951035.1 Colobus angolensis palliatus | reverse complement strand
TCAGCAGCCGCTGCCACCGCCGCAGCCGGGGGCGGCTGGGGGCTCCGGGCAGCCTAGGAAATGCTCGTCGCGGCGGAACGCCTGGGGAAACTTGTCCTACGCGGACCTCATCACCCGCGCCATCGAAAGCTCCCCGGACAAAAGGCTCACTCTGTCCCAGATCTACGAGTGGATGGTACGTTGCGTGCCCTACTTCAAGGATAAGGGCGACAGCAACAGCTCTGCCGGCTGGAAGGTGCGTACCCACCCCGGGCTGGCGGCAGGACCCGCCGGGCCTCCTGCGCAGCGCGAGACGCGCCTCGGATTCGTGGGAGCGCGTATCGGGCTCCAGGGCAAGGGGTTGGCAGGGGGAGCCTTGAGGCTTTCGGAGTTCTCTTTGACTCCTGGAGTAGGGGCACCTGGGGACGGCCCGGAGGGGGGAAGGAGGCTCCCCAGAAGCCTAGGGCATGGCCAGGTGAGGAGAGGGGGCAGGGGACGCCGGCGAGGGAAGGGCGAACGGACAGGAGTACATTTGCTGGATTCTCAGGACAGCGCCGAGAAGGTAGGTCTGCAGCCAACTTTGGAGTAGAGTTTACCGTAGTGGGGGTCTGGTGCGGGCGCTGTAGGTGGAGTGAGAGGTGTGTGGGGGGGGGGTGTTTGGGACGCAGTGTCCAGAGGAGGGGTTGGATGTGTGGTTTCCAGTCTGTCGCAGGAGCATGTTGCGTCGTCACTAGCTGAATGAGAACCTTCGGGTCCAAGTTTCAGCTTGTGGGTGTTAACTCCTACAGGCACATCGATCCCATTAGAAAAAGCAGTGGTTGCAAACCTCTTCCTGGACGGCTTCCTTTCCTTGCCTGTATTGATACCTTTCCTTCTCAGAGATGTCGCTCCAGTAAATCTGCTTCTTACTCGCTGCTTCTGAAATGTTCTGGGGCCTCGAACCGGCTGATCTGGCCACCTCAATCCAGACTGGCTGCACTATCTGCTCCCGCCGAGGCCTGGACTATGGCACTGTTTGAGGGAAGGGCTCTGGTGTGGGGACCTGCGCTTCTTTCACTCTGGCGATTGGGAGGAGGTTTGGGGGCTTGGCCGGGCCGTAATGGCTTCTACCTGTAAATGAACCCGAAGAGAGACTCTCTACCGTTCCTTATCCTCTTGGGGCACGGGACACGTGGTAGGGAGAGAGATGTGGAAAGGCCTATGATGTAATGACTTCCTGCAGTTGGGTATCCAAAGAGATTAACTCCTCTGCCCCTGCTGGGCTGCTGATATCCAGTTGCTTTGCCCTTCCTAGGCACCTCCCTGGCCCCTTTCCCCAAGACAGTAATGTGTCAGTACCAGGCCAAAGAGTCCTGTGCAGTTGGAGATATACATCTCTTAACAGCTGCTCCTATTTGCAATTTAGCTTAGATTTTTTTTTTTAATTTGAAAGTAGTTGCTTCCTCCTTTCCTTTCTTGTTTTCCTGAGTTTCAGGAGATATAAAAATAAGAACAGTTTAATCTTAGTGGAGAATTCAGTGGAAGCACTGGAGATGAGCCTGTATATGAAAAAGCTAAAAAATTTAATGTAGAGAATGTTTTATTTTGCTTCTAGAAAACTCGTCCAAAGTTAAATACGGCTTGTATCAGAGAGGCTTTGTATTAGATACTTCAAAAGTAAAACACGTGTGCTCTGATATTAATCCACAAATCTGTCTGATTTCTTTTAACAAATGCTAACATCATGAGTCTTATATTTGGTCTAATTTAATTGCTTTATAAAATAATGCCAGTTGTATGATGTGAGAGTTCTTTACAGAAAGGATGAAAGACAATTCCATTTGAAAAGAGCACTAGTGTGACATCTTTTAAAACTGGGTTTCCAAGTGGATGGGAATGGTTAATCTCACTGTATAGTATCAGGAAGGGGTTAGCAGACAGGATCTGAGAACATGGATTTGGGGGTTCGAAATATTTTTCGGATTTCTCTCACTTGAAATTTAGTCTTGCATGTTTGAATTTGGTGAGGAGAATATGTTAATGAAAAGTTAGTTAACTTTTAACTTAGTTAAAAAGTTAATGTAGGAAGGGGTTTTCACCTTTCCTGTGATTTTTAAGGTTACAAAAATTTAATTTCGTAAATAATATTTCTTGTTATTGTGTTTATAGTTAAAAGATAATAAGTTTAATGAATTTTATTTTCGGGGGGAAGATTTACATGAGAAAATGGTATTACCAAAAGTAGGCATGAATTGAGATTGAGATTGGGCTAGTTACATTTTCTTTTTCTTTTTTTTTTTTTTTTTTTTTGAGGTGGAGTCTTGCTCTGTCGCCTGGACTGGAGTGCAGTGGCCGGATCTCAGCTCACTGCAAGCTCCGCCTCCCGGGTTTACGCCATTCTCCTGCCTCAGCCTCCGGAGTAGCTGGGACTACAGGCGCCCGCCACCTCGCCCGGCTAGTTTTTGTATTTTTAGTAGAGAGGGGGTTTCACCGTGTTAGCCAGGATGGTCTCGATCTCCTGACCTCGTGATCCGCCCGTCTCGGCCTCCCAAAGTGCTGGGATTACAGGCTTGAGCCACCGCGCCCGGCCGCTAGTTACATTTTCATACAGTTTGTAGGACTTGCAATACAGAGTTTGAGCCTAGTCATAAACTTTATGATTTTATGTCATAACCATTTTTTTGCCTCATGGTTTCTTTTACCCTTCTCTGCTGTCTCATTTCTCTTCAACTAAAATCTTAAAAATACTGTAGATTGAAATTTTCAAGGCTTAATATGCTTAATACAGGGCACACATTTTGTGATTCTTTTTACCTTAAAATTTTTTACCAATACATTTCTGAGTGTCACATGGCAACTAATCCTTGACAGCTAAAGGGATATAATTTTGTTAGAGTTTTTATAAGATGATCTTCAAAAGATGCAGCCATGCAGGAACTTTCAAATCTTTGATGATGGAGAAGGCCCTTTGAAACTGGGGCTGGTTTCATATTCTGATTATGACTAATAGGCAACCTTTTTTTTTGTGCTTGTGGTTTAGTGGAAGAAGAGGGAAAAGGGAGAGGTCAGGAGCTAATTGTGACCCATTTCCATGTGTCCAAGTTTAGGAGTTGATTCTTGTCGTGATTAGTCATTTTGGAAGCATGCATGTGCATTTAAACCACACTACTTTCATTATGAGTAATGTAAGAGGATTTTTAACTTCCAAAAATGTGTAGAATTCAGGTTAACATCTCCTAGTCATAAGTGCATAAAGGGCACGTACGTCCTTACTTCTTTTGAGGCTATTTGGGCCATTGCATTATGAGACCTTGTAACCAAAATTGTCACCCTAACATCATAACATGAAAGAATTAGAAAAGAGGGCTTGGAGATCAGAATCTAAACCGGTGGTTCTCAGCCCTGGTTGCATGTTTGAATTACCTGGGAACTTCTGAAAAATACAAATACCCAGAGAATTTGATATAATTTGGTTTCTGTGTGGCTTAGCGTTGAAGGTTTTGTGTTTTGTGGTTTTTTTTTTTTAAGTTTCTTAGGTGATTCTAATGTATAGTTAGGATGAAGTTTCCTGATCTAGTTCAACCCTCTTATTTTACTGGTGAAGAACCTGATTTTTGGAAAAGCTAATGACTTTCTTAAGATCACACAGCTGGTTAGTAGAGAGGTAATTAGTAGCCACAGTTCTAGAGGTTTTTGTTCTCCATTTTCTTCTTCAAATTGATCTTTTTTTGAAGGTCATTTACTAGGTAATGGATAGTGTTACATAAGTAGAGGTTGCTTTCCTGAAAGGCATATTTGCCTCTCAATCTAAAAACATCTTGCTTATTATTTCAGAATCAAAAGGATGGGCAAATGTAGAAGGAGGCCGAGTGAGTGTATCATGTTTGCATAACTGTCCAGTGCCTGTCAGTAGGGGTACTTAGGAACTATGAAGTGATAAAAGAGGTAAGAAGGATAGCATTTTAACAAAAAGAGGAAGCCCTTGGTTACTTACATTTGTCAGATACTGTGTCAGGGAGAAGGATGATGGCTATCTCACAGGTTCCCTTACCTCGGGCATTAAAGTAGAAATGAATAATCAGATGTGGTTAAGAGGGGGAAAGGTTACATTTCCTTTAATTCAGATTAAGCTTGCACTGCACCCATAATTGAACAAGTGAATTCTCTCAGTTCCTCTTGTCTTGGGGAGATCTCTAAGGACTCCAGGGCTTACCTGGTAAGGCCCATCTATCACTTATTTCGTTATACACACCACACGTCTGCTTTTCCCATGGGTCAGGGCGTAATCAAATTATGCAGACTTGAGTTTCTGTAGTGGTTCCCATAATTTCACAAATGTGGGAGATACTGTGTTAACATTTCTGCTGCTGCTGCTGCAGAGGATAGTTCTTCAAGAGTCGGAGTCTTCTTTCATGTAAGAATGTGTATTGTTAAGGCTTCTTGCCAAGATAAAAAGATGAGGGCTGTCCTGTCACATAATGCTTATTTATGTCCTCACTGTTTCTGTTCTTTAGATTAATACATCCAGTTCCTTTTCAACACACTGTATTAGGAAAAATGTTATTTTAACTGCAACTCTGTTTACAATTTTTTTTAATTTGAAAATGACTAAATCATAACAATTCTACATTGGCTCATAATTTTGACCTCAGTCACCTTTTGGAGTAACTCACCAAAAGGCCAGTTATGGTCCTGTGTAAAGAATCTGTCTGCTTGGCCCGTGTTGCCAATATGTTATTTTGTAATTTCCTTTGGCAATAGTGTCTTCGTCAGTGATTCTCAACTAATATACTTCCTCTTTCTACAGCCCCAGTACACTAGAGGGACTGTTTTTCCTCTTTTTCAAAGCTGTGTCATTGACCTCTGAAGTGAAGAAATTGGCCCTTTTAGACTTTGATCTGTGAGTCCCATGTAACAGAGACTCTTTAAAAAAGAAGCTAAGTGTGTGTTTTGATGTGTTTATCTCCTTCTTAGAAAATGAAATGAAACTACAGCAGACTTATTTTTGGGAGATTTTAGGAGTGTTCTATTTTAAGAAAATGACACCATATAAGAACATCTTGTAGTTAAACTTTTTAGTACTCTGCTTGTGAATCTTACTTAAAACCTGCAAGATATTTTTATTTGGAAAATTAACGAAGAGGCCTTGTCTCACTAATAAGTCATTTAATTTGGTCTGGCAAAAGTTCACCATCCATTCGAAGATCTTCGTGAAAATGCAAAGATAAGGCTGTTTAGGCTTGAGCCTAGGAGTTCAACACCAGCCTGGGCACGTAGCAAAACCCCGTCTTAATTTTTTTTTTTTTTTTTTTAAAGACTGTTTAGGCCTGTGCATTCTGGCAGGTTACCCCACTTCCCCAGAGCTGGTGCATCAGATTCCAGATTCCCAGGGCTGGAGAAAATATGGAATTTATTTTGTTTGTATACCCACTTATTTTGCCTTTGGGGACAGACTTGACCCTGTTCTCAACTCCTCATTTTTCTTCTTCTCCTGCATCACAAGTTGAGGGGTCCTGAAAAGCCACTTTACCTTTTTGGTGCTATAAAAGGAGCTGTGGATCATAAATGCAAAGATGAGTTGATATCAGTGGATGTTACAGCTGGTATACAGTAAGTAAATGAAAGATTGGAAAGAGAAAACCCTTTTTACCCATTTGCATCACATCCCATTTCATGTATTCAACAAATGTGTATCAAAGACATGCTGCTTGCAGAGCATTCTGCCAGGACCTAGGGATATAGTGGTAGCACAAGGCAGATAAAGTTCCAGTTCACTCACAGGAGTTCATATTCTGATGGAGGAGACAGAAAATAAGCTATAGCATATCTGTGCTTTGCGAACTTGTCATTGCTGCCTATTCCCGTTGCCTTTTTTTTTTTTTACATCTGTATTTCTGCTTTCTCTAGTACTCCAACTCTGCTAAGAAGTTGCTGGCAAATGGCAAATTTGATGTCCAGCATGGCTTGGAGCTGGCCTTTAACTCTCTGCAGATCATTTTGAGCTTGCTTTGGAAATGCAAAGCCACCGTACCATGGCTCCTGTGGATTGGGCCTGTTTGGGAGAAGATTTGGTTTTCCAAGCTCCACCTGGATTAGATAGAGCATGTCTTTGGCCCTGGACTGATCTGGGATCCCCAGTTCTGTCTCCCAGGGCCTCATGTAGATCTGGCCTTCCTCTGGAGTGGATGTGGAACCTTGATGCCACTGACTCATCTGTATTACTTGTTGCCTAAAACTCAGAATTAAAAGAGATCTTAAAGATCATCTAACTACCTTATTTTGCAGGTGAGAAACATGCCAGGAATATGAGTGACTGGGTTCAGGGTTCCAGAGTTAGTAGGGGTGGAGTAATGGTGTGTCCAGTCGGTGCAGTGGTTCATGCCTATAATTTTAACACTTTGGGAGGCCAAGGCAGGAGGATTGCCTGAGGCCAGGAGTTTGAGACCAGCCTGGACAACAAAGTGAGACCTTGTCTTTACCAGGGGGAAAAAAAAAAAAAATTGGCCAGGTACGGTGGCTCACACCTGTAATACCAGCACTTTGGGAGGCCCAGGCGGGTGGATCACCTGAGGTCAGGAGTTCGAGACCGCCTTACCAACATGGTGAAACCCTGTCTTTACTAAAAATACAAAAAATTAGCTGGGCATGGTAGTGCATACCTGTAATCTCAGCTACTCAGGAGGTTGAGGCAGGAGAATTGCTTGAACCCAGGAGGCGGAGGTTGCAGTGAGCCAAGATTGTGCTGTTGTACTCCAGCCTGGACAGCAAGAGCGAACTTCTGTCTCCAAAAAAAAAAAAAAAAAAAAATTAGCTCTGTTGTGGTGGTGCATGCCTGTAGTCCCAGCTACTTGAGAGGCTGAGGCAGGAGGATCCCTTAATCCCAGGAGCTTGAGATTGCGGTGAGCATGACTGCACCACTCCACTCCAGCGTGGGTGACAGACTGAGACCCTCTCTCTCTCTTTTTTTTTAAAGTGTGTGTTTGTACCACTGTACTGTAGTGTCTGCTGCCTACCATTGTGGTTTCACAGCTGTTCATCTCAGTGCTGTTTGCCTCAAGTTCTGCAAGCTCATACTTCATTTGCTGTCTTCTGCTGCTTCTCCCCTCTTCTAGGCTGGCTCGCACTGGAGTCACTGTGTTTCTCTTTTTGTGTTAGCCATCAGCACTCTCAACTTACTATGCTAAATGCCTTTTCTTTCAACGCCACCTCACCCTGCCCACCTCATGGCTGCTACCTGTTTATTTTGTCATTTTCCTGTGACTCTTGAATATTTTTAAGCACGTTGTAAGGGGCTTGAAATCAGGGAATGTGTCTGCCAGACAAACAAGTGTTTCTAATATTTGGAGCTGCTTTTTGGATCGTATAATCAACCCATATGAATAGCCTTAGTTCTGGGGCTGTGACTTGGAGAGGGGCTGATTTGACTCACGAGTGAGCTGGTGTCATGAGTGGAGTCTTTTGGATACTTGCAGCTCTGAAGGTGGCATCAGCCTTAGACCTCCTAGCATCAATGTTGATGTGATGTGGTGTAAATGTGAGATGATGCTGTGCTCTCTGGGGTTTCTTGCAGTGCCTTGTTACCCAATGCATAAGTCCCTGAAAACTTTGTAAATGTCCATCGCTACCTACCACAGAAACTGAAGGAAGAGTGATCTTGGGATGACCTTGCATTAAGAGAAAAAGGAAATGAAGTTTGTCTTCTGTATGTAACCCCGCTATTTGCATTATTAACATACACGGTCCAGAAAGTCACCACAGAATTGTTTTGCCTAAAGTTTATTTTACCCACTTTTAGGATCAAAGCTGTTATGTAAAACCTTGGTTGTTTGTAATGTTCTGCATTTTGGGGCAGAAGTCCCAAATGTACTTCAAGTTTTCTATCCATGGATTGGGATATAGAAGTCATGTATGAAAGGAGAGGAGAGAGCAGGCAGTCTTTGAGATGAACTATTTCAAGGACCAGTCTGCAGTTCTTCCGAATTAGAGTTCTGAATATGTGGTTAGGCTAGTGATGATGATAGAACACCCCAGTTCTGACTGCATCATTGCCCAGACAGACCCAGTATCTTTCACCATTTTATTCTTGACCAAACAACGTTCATTTCCCAGTATCTTAGTCTCCCCTAAAGGAAAAAGAACTACGTAACTGGCATCCATAGAGTGCTGTCATGTATCCCTCTCGGTAAAATGGAAATATATGATTGGAGTGTGTTTCAAGCCAGGCTTTTCTATAGTTCTCTTGTTCCGCTTTTCACTCCTGATTTTTTGAGGTTTTAATCTTGAGACTTTTTCTCTGCAGTGCCTCAGTTACTACTATGGAATAACATAATAAGCGAAGAGGATAACTTCTCTACTGGGCTGTGGTTCTTCTAGTAATTCTGCTACTCCTGGGTCATTGCCTAGGGTGAGGAGGCCAGGTTGTCTTCTGGAGGCTCACCACACCTTGATGTCCAGGTGTGTCCTAGGACTGCAGTGGAGAGGTGAGCACAGAGTAAGGAAAGCATGTGGCACATGCGTAGGGGGCAAGGCTGCAGCAGGAAGTAAACTCTCCCACAAACAAACAAACAAACAGCATACATCAGCTTCCTTCTGGAGTGAACCTGTAGTAAACCCAACAGAGATGTGTTTAGTAGTTTTCAGTACGTGTTTGAGAATTTGTTTGAAAACCATTGAGGGGTGGGTGGAAGAATCCACATCGTATTTTCCCTTGTTTGTGTGTGTGTGGTTTTTTTTTGAGACAGAGTCTCGCTTTGTCGCCCAGGCTGGAGTGCAGTGGCACCATCTCAGCTCACTGCAAGCTCCGCCTCCCGGGTTCACGCCATTCTCCTGCCTCAGCCTCCCGAGTAGCTGGGACTACAGGTGCCCACCACACGCCCAGCTAATTTTTTGTATTTTTAGTAGAAACGGGGTTTCACCATGCTAGCCAGGATGGTCTCGATCTCCTGACCTCGTGATCCGACTCTCTTGGCCTCCCAAAGTGCTGGAATTACAGGCATGAGCCACCGCGCCCGGCTCCCTTGTGTATTTTTATTTTTAATTTTTTATTTGAGACAAGGCCTCGCTCTGTCACCTAGGCTGGAGTGCCGTGGCACAATCATAGCTCTCCACAGCTTCAAACTCCTGGCTCTCTGTGGAGAGCTATGATCCTCCTGCCTCAGCTGCTCTAGTAGCTGGGAGTATTAATGAGCGCCATGACACCCAGCTAATTTTATGCTTTTTTTTATAGAGATATGAGGTCTCACTTTGTTGCCAGGTTGGTCTCAAACTCCTGGGCTCAAGCAGTCCTCTGACTTTGGCCTCCCAAAGTGCTGGGATTATAAACGCAAGCCCCTGCAACCAGCCTTCCTTGTATTTTAGATGTTTAGTGAAGTTAATTAAGTTAGCCCTTGAAGGTATTGAGAATTTACTTTAAATTCAGAGCCAGCAGAGGGAGTACACAAGTCTTTAAGCCGATCTCAATTATTTTTTTCTCCACACAGCTAAAATAATACCTTGATTATTTTTTAAAGAACTCTGATATATAGTGTTTCCATGTAAGTTTATTGTCATCATTAGAAAAGGAAAATTTAGGAAAGGGAGTGTGGAGATTAAAAACTTAAAGCAAGTGTTTTAAAGGAAATCTTGGTCTTCTAAGACCTATGATTTACTTCCCACTCCTAGATCATTAAATGAGAGTACTTTTAACTGAAAAAATATCCTCCCCTGCCTTTCCTCTTTTTGCTACTCAATTCCTGATACTACGTATTCACTTATACCTAAGACTAGATTTTTACAGAGTAGTCAAGTGTCTGGATCGGTGGGATGTTCTGTGTTTTAGTGCTATTTTGATTGGGACTTTTGATATTTTCCAAGCTTCACAGTTGCTCATGGGTGAGAGAAATGTATGTGTTTGCCTTTCTCTTAGGTAAGAGAGAAAAGTAAGGTAAAAAGTAAGAACAACATTATTTCCAGTTCAAAAATGAATAGTCATGGAGCTACAGGAGACTACTGTAACTTTGAACTTTTTGTAATTCTATAATGCTATGATTTGTCACCTACCTCCACTATGCCCCATATTTTGGTGGTGGGGGTTTATTTTTGACATGGCAGTTGGAGTGGGTTGAATAGAGTTCCTCTAAAATTCATGTCTTTCTGGAACTTCAGAATGGTGACCTTATTGGGAAATAGGATCTTTCCTGAATTAGTTAAATTAAAGCAAAGTCATATCAGCTTAGGGTGGGTCCTAACTCCAGTGACTGGTGTGTATAAGAAGAGGAGAAAATACATAGAAACCCAAATAAGGCCGTGGAAAGTTGGAGACAAATATTAGAGTGATGCAATTATAAGCCAAAGAACACCAAGGATTGCCAGGAGCCGCCAGAAGCTGGAAGGGGCAAGAAAAGATCCTCCCCTAGTGCCTTCCCAGGGAGCATGGCTTTGCCAGCACCTTGATTTTGGACTTCTAGCCTCCAGAACTGAGAGGGAGTGAGTTTTTGTTGTTTCAAGCCCTGAAATTCGTGGTAATTTTTTTATGGCAGTCCTAAGAAAGTAACCTAGGAGCCTAGGGATAGAAGAATAGGAATGGCAGAGTTGCAGATGGAGAAGAATAAAAAGACCTTACTTAGATTCAAATTAAAGTGTTAATAATCATTCATAGGCAACTTTCTTGTCATCTACATATCTTCTTTTTTTTTATCCTGCAGTAAGGACAGAGGGAGGCATGAATTTTCCTTGATTTCCCAGTTAGAGCTACTAGAACATGTCCGTCTTTCAAATATTGAATAAGGTGTGCCCTTCCTCCTAGTCCCCTTCCTTACTGAATTTCTTTTTCTCTGCCTATTTTGTGAACTGCTATGGCTGTGCTTGTTGATTGTGGACTTGAGGTTTACAGTAAGTCCATGAAGTCTGGCTGAGGGCTTTGGTCTGGAAGAGTCAGTCTTTGAGGGGAGGGGAGGGAAAAGCCAAGGCTCCTCAGTGGAAGAGTAGTGTGGAAGAAGAAGCCTGCTTTTGGCCCTGTCAGGGCTTGAGAAGTTGGAGGCATACTATGTTCACTGCCATCAGTGATGGTAGTAAGGCTAATCCAGATCTCTCTGGAGTTCCCTCAGTGTGTGCTATGCTTGGTTCAAGCCTTGCAAAGTCTCACACACTTGGTCCTTCAGGCTCATGTCCCCTGTGTTTACATTTACATCCAAAAAACCAGCTCTTCTATTAAAGCATAGAACATTGAGTGGTTGTCCTCATAGAAGCAGCAGCAGTAGCAGTAGATACCTTGTAGGTACCCAGTAGGTGTTTGGCTTGAAATATTCAGACATTTAAGAATCAGAATTGTATCTGTTTATTCTCATATTTTAAAATAATATTTTTGGGGAGGGATGTCAGGGTTATATTGGAGATACAGTTTGGTTTTTACAATAAAAAGAAGAGTCTACACAAGACATTTCTGGCCTATTTATAATAACAATGACAGTAATAGTAGCTGTGATTTATTGAGCCCTTATTATATGCCCATTACTCAACTAAGTTTTTTACATTTAATGTTGATCCTATAAGATAGGCATTTAAATGTAAACCCCAGTTTAAAGACAAGGAAATGGTTCAGGGAGGTGAAAGTGACTTACTTGGGATCCAAACCCAGGGCTCTCTGACTTGGGAGCATTTGCCTTTTCTGGTATACCTTCCTGTCTCCTGGAGTGTGGGTGGGACTTTGGGTGGGGTACAACAAGAAATTAAAGAGCTGTTGGCCAGGCGTGGTGGCTCGTGCCTGTAATCCCAGCACTTTGGGAGGCTAAGGCGGGTGGATCACGAGGTCAGGAGATCGAGACCATCCTGGCTAACACAGTGAAACCCCATCTCTACTAAAAATACAAAAAAAATTAGCCGGGCGTGGTGTGGTGGCCTGTAGTCCCAGCTACTCAGCAGGCTGAGGCAGGAGAATGGCGTGAACCCGGGAGGCGGAGCTTGCAGTGAGCCGAGATTGCATCACTGCACTCCAGTCTGGGCGACAGAACAAGACTCCATCAAATAAATAAATAAATAAATAAATAAATGCCATTTAAAAATTTTCTACTCTATGCTGCATTCTTTACTTTACCTCTGTCCCCAGGAATCCCCACCTTAATCCTTCTGAGTCTGTCTTGAATGCTCATCTTCAGAGTCATGCTCACTGAGTAACAACACATCTCTGTGTGCTGGTGGGAAGTGGACTTAGCTCTGTGATTTAGGCTCCTTCCATTGATTTTTGCATGAGCTAAGTAACTTTTAAGAATTAGCATGTACCCGAGTCTTTAATGGGAGAGTAGGAATAGCTTGAGAATTCTGTTAGAAACCTGTTGGTTTGGTGATTCTCCATTTCTCTTGGTCACTGCCAGGTGTGACCATAGTTTACTATGGGTCAGATGCACAGTGTATTATTTAGAACAATAGAGTGATGCATGGTCAGTAGAAATCTTTTGGGATGGGACCTTATTGCAGAAATTTCTATGTTGGTACAGTAGGATGTCTGTGCTTTTATAGGCTTCAAGCAGGTAGATGAATGCAGGCAGCAACATCAAGAAAAGCAGATCTCAGGAAAAAAACACATTTACAAGGAGTTATTGGCAGTTTTGCTGCCAAATCAGAAATCATAATGAAAGATATTAAAAATATTTTGTGAGGTGGTCATCTCTTTGCAGTGCAGTTACTGACAGGTTTAAAGGCAGGCTGCCAAGACAGAAACATAAAATGTTGCATAATGCAAGTTGCTGGCCAGGTTAGTGTTTATCTCTACTGAAGAGCCTATTGCTTTTGTCTTCAAGGTAAGAATATGTATGAAGAAGACCTAAAATGGTGGTTTTAATTGGCCACAGGAAGGCAGTGCCCTAAGATAAAATGTAGCTAACAGAATGCTAATTATCCCATATTATTTTGTATATGTTGGAAAAAAATTACAGAACTCTCAGTTTCGTAGTAAAGAGAGGTAAGTGGTGGTGTCTGGATAATGTCCAGAGGATAGACAGAAACTCTGTGATAAACGTGAGCAGGCAGAATGGTGGTGCTACCTGATAACCGAGTATAACAGCATGCAGGGGAGTGTGCGGCTGGAGGCAGCTGCAATAGAAGGTGGCAGTGCCACCGTGGACTTTTAAAGGGGCAACTCTGGGTACAAGCCTGTAGTGTAAGGAGGGCATACGATTATATACAATTGAGCTTGTCTCCTTGAAAACTAGTTCTTTCTTTTTACTATGTTAAAAAGATCAAGTGGATAGTTAAGTCATTGATTCAGGTAATTCCAACCACAAAACTACTTTTTTCCTGAAGTGTCCTAATCATTGATTTTTAAAAATGATATTTCTTTCATCATAAATTATCTGCATAATTGCTTTGGTTCCATATTTCATATTAAGCTTGGGCTGAGTGATGTTTAAAGCCTCCTGCTCACCTTCCTCCCTTTTCTTCCTATTTTATTTTACTTAATACTTAAAAAAAAAAAAAAACCTCGATGTAGATTAATTTTCTTTGTGATGGTTTCATAGAGTAAAACACTTTCCCTAGATCTCTTCATTCGAACTTTTCCTGTTGATAAATCACTGGAAAAAAAACCCAAAAAACTAATTTAAAAGCATTGCGATGGGTCTTCCAGAGTTTTTACCTTACACATAGCTGTTCTAGGACTTCCCACCAACATTTATTTCCAAACCAAGGACTTGTTAATCTCTTCCTTCATACTTTTGCGTCTGAGTCCGAATTGGGTGCGGGTTTTTGTTGTCTTTGTTTTTGCGGTAGAAAACTTCAGTTGGTAGGATGAGAAGGAACAAATCTTTATTCACTTTCAGTATAGTTTCATTAACAGTATTAATGTACCATGTATGAATATACCTGTCATGCAGATTGAGGCCTGCAGACTAATAACATTTTGGGCAAGATAATTTTAAGTCAAAATTGAAGCTCTGAACCCAAACATTCTTTCAAATTTCTTTAAAATAATAATGAGCACTTAGATGAGGTACATCATTTATGTAACCCTGAGAAGCCTGGAATTGACTTATGAAAATGTCATAGGCCTGATTAATTTAAAGTAATCTTCGAGCTGATACCGGTGTGAGCATGTTTGCTTCAGAACACATGGACTCTTAAGCTCATGATAGATAATTTCCTAGGTGAACTAGTATACTGTTTCTTCAAATTAGTGGTCTCGATCAGCCCTTCTCTCTCTAAGCCTGTCCAATAAGGATAAGTTTACGGCCTTCTTTTTGAATGGATACATGTCCTCTGCTGAACTGAGTTATCTAAATCAGTCCTATTTAGTCTCCTCCCCTTCCAAGAAAGATCCTTATTTTAGACTGAAAGACTAAGTGATTTGGACCATATTTTAGGTTTTATTATACTTATCCTTTACGTCATTTGTTAAGGTCAAGTTCAGCATTTGACTGTGGACATCATTTAGTAGGTGTTCCTTGGGAAGAGGCTTATTGAGAAGAAAAGTTTATTCCAATAATCTCATAAGATCAGTGAATGCTTTCAGTTAATTTATCAGCAACCAGTGCTGAATAAGCAAGGTACCATGTGTTAAATTAGGAAAGTGGTGCTGCTAGTGAAAACTGTGTCTTCTAAGTCGGCTTTAAAATAAATTGTGTACCAGATGAATGTTTCAATCAAAAATTACAATTCTTGTTTTTAAGATGCAGCTTTATCCACATCTAAGTTTTCTCATCAGCCAAAAAAAAAAATTTAAATGGATGAGTCTGTTGAGCTTATAATGCAGTGGAAATACATCTGGATTTTTATCTCTGGGCACCCAGTGTTTGCCCTATTGATGTGAGCAGAGATGATTTTCAGCTGACATCTTTGTTGCCTGCCCAGGGAGTCCCTGCTCTTTCCATTGACTGAGTTCTTCTAGCTAGTTTCTTTTGTGTTCATTGTTCTGCCTTAAACAGGATCATAAAGCTTTCTAAAAAATTTTTTTCAGCTGTTACCTCATGTGTCTGTGCTGATCAAGGAGGAAGAGAAGAAAATAACTTGGTTTTATCATTTGCATCACATGATTTTACAGCTTTGAAAACCCATTTGTCAGTGTGGTTACTGGGAGGATGATTTCAGCTATTGAGTGTTCTGAGAGTTACTTCTTTAATCTCTTCCCTCTTCCTTCCCTGTTTAAAGAACAGTTAATTTTGCTGAGGGAGAAATTTTATATTTTTTTGATGTAGGATTTCAAAGTTGAACCTTTAAATGATTTCTGAAAAGTTAAAAGTTCTTTGCCCCAAGTTCTTAGTAACTCTTCTTAAAAAAAAAAAAAAAATAATAATAGTATACCTTGTTAAGAGGGTTTCCTGGCATGTTCTTTGGACTGGTATCAAGTCTTTGGCACAAGAAGATACTTCCTTGATCATCTAGCCATTTCTGATTTTTGAACCTGAGACAACCAACATTGGGTTGATCTCTAGATCAGCCTCGCAGAATCTAACAGAGTAACCTCAGTTTCACTTATCCGGGTCACTCCTGGCTGCTGTCCCATTCTTGTCTTTTCCTTTTATATCTACTACACATTGTCTGAAGAGGGCTTATTTCCCTTCTCTTTCCCATCCACCGGTCACCTTACTCCTACATCAGTGGTTTTTCACCCTGGCTGCATTTTAGAATCACCTGAAGAGCTTTCAAACCCACCAGTGCCTAGGTACCATTGTAAGGCAGTTAGGTCAGAATCTCCAGGTATGGGGCCTGGGCATCTATATTTTTTAAGCTTCTCACGTGGTGATAATGTATAGCCAGGATTGAGTGCCTCGATATCTTAGAGAAATTAGATTTTGGCTGTGGTAGTTATCAGCTATTTTAGTATTAACTTTAGACACATTTTAGCCCTCTTCTCCATAGGAAGCTCCACATGACAAGGAGTGCTATAAAGTTGGGATTAAAGAGTAAGGTTGGCTTCTAAGGGCAAGAGCTTTATTATCACTTAACAAACTGTGTTTAACTGGGGTCTCCTCTTCTTTAATATAAGTGCATGTGATGTCTAGTTTCCAACTCCTACTCATTTTTCTAGTCTCTCCTGGACCCTAGTTAACTTACTTTGAAGTTTTCAGGAATTTTTAAGAAGAGATGGTGCTGTTTTAAGTCATTGCATAAGACTTGAAAACTGAGACATATGAACTTACTCTTTTGTGCAACCTAATCTGATATACCAGAAGGTTCCACCATATCCTGATGTTTGAAGGTAATGGTTCTTCAAGTGGTCCCTAGCCCAGCAGTGTCAATATCACATAGGAACTTTCTGGGAATGCAGATTCTTACCCCACAGGGTAACCCCACACAGACTAAATCAGAAACTCTTTAACAAGCCCTCCAGGCGATTCTACTGCAAGCTGAGGTTTCAGAACAACTCTTTTTAAGTCATTTGCTAAGTCTCTGGAATTATTCTAGTGATGGGAGTAAAAAATCTAACACCTAAGGCATCTTGGCTTCAGAATCATGGCAAGAAGGGGGAAAAATATGGTGGTATCTGTTGAAATATAACAAAGCTCTAGCCCCTTGAGTATTCTGGACTTCCCACAGATCTGTGTTGCTCTGTAGCCTTCTGTACAAGGCAAGAATACTCACCTTTCAGGATCACAACAATAAAGGATCCACTCAGGGAACCACATGTTCACTTTAGTGCATATATTGTGTTCACGGAACTTGTGTTTAGGTTGGATTCATGTTTTTTTGTGTGTGTGATCTTTTTCTCTTGTTTGTTTTGGTCTTTTGAGGACATTACTAGTTTTAAAATTGCCATCAGACAGCGGAGTAGTTGTACTGACTCATCCCCAGACAGACATGGGACATGTGAGAGAAAGATAAGATAAAAATGTGCTGGGTGTAATCAGTGTGAGAGGCTCAGTGCAGTGAAGGGGAGAGTGACACGGCTCTCGTGATGAAGTCAGAGGTAAGGCGGGACATTCACCTTGGCTTAGGATCCTAAAAGGCACAGGACCTCTCCCACCACAGGTGGAGCGAGGTACAGATCCAAACAAGTATTGCTGCTTGTCAGTATCATTGGACTCTGTAGTGCATTAAGCAGGGCCTCATGATCAGCTAGCTATATCAAACCTAGCTGGTGGCTTTAGGAATGTAAATAGTGCAAAACACAGTGGGTTGGCCAATTCTGGATGTTCATGTCAGGACCTTTTACCGGGTGCTTCAGAATGTTGCCTGAGATTCATAAACACTAAAACAAAATAAAACAGTCTCCACTGGGATGACTTTGGATTACTATTCATTCTGCTGTTAGTGGCATTCCTTTATCCTACATGAAGCCATATCCAAGTTATATGGCTTGAGTGCTAAGCCTCTGAGGTGCAGTGATCTGGGTTTTCTTCTTGGGGGAGTGGGTAGGGCAGGCCAGTCACTTTCCTCAGATTCACCAAGATTCCTGGGAAGGGTCAAGAAGACAAGTTCGGTGTTGGAACAACATCAGAAGGGCCACTTGGAAGGGAAAGTTGCATTGAGGGACTTCTCTCTGGGGTCAGAGTTTGGAGGAAAGTCCAAAATATTGTGCTGTTAACTGTGAGCAGCATTCCAAATTGGACTCCAGGAGAGTGCCAGGGACTTGTATGCATTGGAAGTCAGATACAGCTGGTGGGCGCTGGAAGTGCTGGGGACAGTAGGAACTTTTCCTGAGCCGTCACCACTCAAACAAGTGAAATGTGTCAACACATGGCAGTTGCTCATCCATTTTGGTTTCCCCAAAGCATGGGCCTCTGCTTGCATGTTCTGGGGGCAAGGAGAGAAGGTATCTTGAAAGGATCTGGCATCAGTATCACTTCCACAGAGGAGTAAAACATCCGGTAGCAGTCCAGGAGTAAAGCCTGCCCAGTAGCAGTCCAGAAGGCTTGTCTGTCAACCCAGAGGAATCCCCAGTCCTTGGCTCCTGTGTCTCAGATGTGGCAATAATGAAGGACACACCTGCCTGACCCCTCTTTGAACATTTCCTTGAGGCTATAGAGGAGGCCTCTGGTTTGGAGACGGTCGGTGTCCTGACTTCTATGTGCTGCTGAGTTGTGGAGTGGTAGTTGAAGTTGGAAAACTTTTAATTCCTCCCTGCCCAAAAGGGGCAAAAAGGACTAAATCTTCCTTCTGTGTTGGTGTGAATGGGTATGATGTGTACAGTCATAACCTTAGATTTATCTATTATTTTCATGGCTATAACTAAAAGCTATTATTAATTGAACATTTATCATCAGCTTTATGCATATTAGCTCTTCTTTTTTTTTTTTTTTTGAGACAGAGTCTTGCTTTGTTGCCCAGGCTGGAGTGCAGTGGCGCGATCTCAGCTCACCACAACCTCTGCCTCCGGAGTTCAAGCAATTCACCTGCCTCAGGCTCCCTAGTAGTTGGGATTACAGACGCCTACCACCATGCTCAGCTAATTAGTAGAGATGGGGTTTCAGTATGTTGACCAGGCTTGTGTTGACACATTTCAAACTCCTGACCTCATGACCCACCCGCCTTGGCCTCCCAAAGTGCTGGGATTACAGCGTGAGCCACCGCGCCCAGCCTTAGCTTTTCCTCTTTACTCATGAGGAAACTGAGGTGCAAAATGGCTAAGTGACTTGGCTGAGGCCACATAGTTGGTAAGTGATAGAAATGGGACTCTTGTATCAATATGTCTCTACTTTGACCAAGGAAACTCCAAAGTCAATTTATCCAAGCTTTAGGGATCTTGATTTTATAATACTGCCTGACACCTCACTGGGTTGTCCTTTTCTGTCATATTTCCCATTTTGGTTTAAAAGAAGAGAAAGGAAGGGAGTTTGGATGATCCGTTAGAATTGAGACAGATGTGTTCTACCTAGCTGTCATTGTTTCAGAACCCATAGAAAGAAAACCTTGAGTGTTAGGTTGTAGACAAGCATTCACATTGAACACAAAAGGCTTTTCAGACTTGTACTTTTGTGAAGTGTGATTATTCTTAGGGATGGGACACTTCAAACTGTGTTTTTTCTCCAGGCTCTGGAGCAGATGTAAGTGATATTCCAGGAAGGGTGACCCAGCTCATCTTCCGCAGATTCAGAAATGACACACACAGATGAGTCTACTCTAAACTGCATGTAAACTTTCCTGTAGTCATTGCTTTCTCTCCCTCCCCCTACCCCTTCCGTGGAAGTTGAAGCAGACTAATTGTATATCATCTTCTGTTGAACAGCCACATCGTGCATGGAAGCCAGTGGGTCATTTGGGTCTAGTTTTCATTCTTTTCTTTGGATCTGCTTCACAGTTTAAATTAGGCCCAGGACATTGTATATGGTGGTTTAAGAAGGTGACTGCAGCAGGCAGATGTTAAAAGATGGAAGCAGTAGGAGGAGGCCAAATTGTGGAGGATGGGGTGATAACTGGATTGGCAAATGGGGATTGAGGAGCATGGAAGGTGGCCCAGTCAAAATACCTTGGTAGAGGCTGGATGGTTATAGTTGCGTGATTGTGATGAAATATTACGGGTGATGGCTGGGTTTAGCAGTGTTAAGCCATTATGAAATTTCTTCAGAGAACATTATCAGACAACACATATGTACTGCTGATTAAGCAATATCATTAATGAGCACACTTTATAATTTAAAATGCAAGCAGATTTGCTTTCAGTCTCAGTCATGGAACCATTGAGACACTTTAGGGAGGCAAGTGAACCACTGCAGTTCTTCCTATACTGGAAGGAAAAAGAGGAAAGCGAAGTTATTTTGTGGTTTTAGAATAGTTAAAAAAAAAAAAAATTGTGTTTTGATAGTGCCTTCCAGAGAGTTCAGCATTATGAATCATTTCTTCTTTGTCAAAGTGAGAGAGGCATTCTGTCTGTGAACTAAATCTCCCGAAGTCTTCAGTGTTTGATGGGCAAAGGAAAGAGAAGAAGGAAATAGGAAACCGCCATGCCATCTTTTCCCCCATTATCGCCCTTTCATGAAAAATGATCTGTGGCTCGCTGCCAAGACTTTGTTTAAAAAAACTTGGTTGTCTGGTATTTCTCATCTGCATGAAAAATAAAAAGTGTCTCCATTTTTTTCTGAGATAAATGGTAAAGATAAAGCTTTCTTAATGTTTAAAAATATAGGCTGCATACTCTCTGAGAAAAAAAGCCCTACAAACAATGTCAGCTATTTTTGGAATATTATATAAACAGTTTTAACTGTCATGTAGGGGCAACGTATTTTTCCTGCACTCCTAACCCTCATAGGAAAAAAGTACATTGGCTCTTTCTTCACTGGCTTGGTGTAGGCCATTTATTTACTAGCCATCTAAGTAAGTGCCTACCAGCTGCTTTTAGGTGACATCTAAGGATCATCCTAAACATCTTGTGTGCTAGATGTGGGAAGCAGGCCCAGCGGGCTAGGGCTGAATAGAAGTAAGTGTGCTAAGAAGCCCAAGGTTCCCAGCCCTGTGTTGCACCCAGAGACAGATTTTCATCTGTGGAATCACCTGGGAATCTTTATATCAAGTTGTAAGAACACGGTAACATCCCTTTTCTCAGTCCAGACCAATAACATGTTAAACAGTTGCTGGACTTAAAAAAAAAAAAAAAAAAATTGTGTTTCCTGGCATGTAAACAGATATTCCCAAAATAAAATAAGTGAACCATTTGTCAGATAATGCATTTATTCTGGTTACCTTAATCCCTTTGTTAGGTTTTTGTCATGGAGATAGTAGGTGACAGCTTTGAAGGATGTTAAAGCAGTGGGGTTATTTTTTTTTTTCCCAAGGAGACAGTTTTTAGGGCAGACTGAGTATTTTTTCTCTTGTTTTTGAGTATTTAGCTGTATATTAAGATAGGAAAGCCGACTCTGACCCAAGAAAAATAGGATGGTAGACCAGTCCACCTGCCGACTCTGTTATTCAGATTCTTGTTGGGTATAACTGCCTTCCACGTGACTCTCAGTACCTAGACCCCCTTCTCAGCAGCCCTGCTTTATGTGCCTAATGTTCGCCCGTTCATTGCACCTGGACTGCTTCCTGAGGGATTTTCTAGGGGAAGGACTCACCTGAGATGCAAATTGATGCAAAATTGATGATAGAACTCCTGAGTCCTGAAACTCAGTGCCTTGGATGTCATCTGACTTACCCCTTTATTTTCTGGATGAGGATATTAAGGGTCAAAGATGTAAAGGAGGTGACTTGAAACCACCCATTGAGGCCACTCTTACCTATGAACTGACTCTGTGGTCACCAGCATTCTTACTGAGGAAGATCCACAACCGGCTCATGAGCATCTGTAATGTGCCTGGACACAGTCCTCGCTTCAGACCTCACTACTTTATTTTCTATGGAGGAACTAGGCTTTTTATTTCACTGTGGCTGTTGTGGGGGCATTCGGTGAAAAGGTAGCTATGGGAGACTTCAGGCAGCCAAAGTGCTACCTGATAAACCTCTGGACCTTGAAGAAGGACTGCCTGGTGGTAGCCCTATTATCCAGAGTGATGGGGCCTGAGTTTTCTGAGTGGTTGTTACTTTGATGGTTGTGACTTTGAGAAAGAAGTATATTGCATGTAGTGTTTCCAAGAATTAGTTACTCTGTGCCAGAGGAGTGGGCACATAAGCTGGATCAGTGGCTTTAATGGGCAGCAGTTGGCTGCAAGAGAAATTTGCAGTTTCACCAGTCTTACTGCTGGGCAACCCATACATTAAATAATATTTGGTGCACTTGGGATGTGTCTTATTGGGAATTAAGCCCCCAAAGCAGCTTTCTGTAACTGTTAAAGTCCGATTGATAATGCTAAGCTCTTCTTCAGGCACTGGAGAAATTGGGCAGTCTCTGGAATAAGGAATTTGTTTGGCTTTGGCACTGATAGCCAAAATGCCACTTCTAGTCACTTTTAGTGTTATGGAGATTTCAGTCTCAGTGCCGATTATTGAAAAGTTTGTGGCAAATAAGATTTCAGTGCTGTGGTGAAGCAATCTGTGTGTGCTTTAAAGGTAAATAAAAATACAGCATGTTTTCTGAGTATAATTCTCGTAGGCAGAGTTTTGTTGGTCACCCAGATGGTTAGAAGTTCTGGTCCTTCAGCAGTGTGGGTTGGTGGCAGTGGTGCTGGCTTCTGCAGCCTGTGCTGGTCCAGGCCTAAACTCAGAAAAGTATACAAGTCCAGGGCTCATGTGACTTGATCATATGGGGGCGTGCTTCATAGATCATAGCCATGGTTATTCATCCGTTTACTTTCATTCCACCGGCACAGTAATGCATAGAATAAAGATGGACATACAAGTGAGTATTGCTTCTGATGAGTCTGCAGTATAGTGGGTGGTAGGGATATGCAAACAGAAGGTTGTGATATTTCTTGGGAGATGGTACTAATCCACTTTGCCTAGAAAGAAGGGAAGTATTGCTGAACTGTGCATCCTGGCATGTATCTCTGCCATCATTCTTTATTTTCACCTTTGATAATGAAATTTCTGACAAGACAGGGTGTCGTTGGAGTTCATTTTCTTTTGTTGATAAAAGTATTACTGTAATCAAAGAATTCCTTGCAGAAGTTTTGCAACCCTCAAGGAAAAGTGATAAAAAACAGACCCTGCATGATAGATTGCAGGGTTCAGGGAGGTGGGAGTTGTCCATCCTTTCGTGTTGGCTTTGCTTTTGTTTGTGTAACCATGAAAGGATACTGAGTCTGCTTTTTGTAAAGGAGATAACTTGGCTCATTCCCTAACATGCAGAGTGTTGGGTGAATTAACGAGTGGAAGGCACATAATAACGTGTGGCACTTATGTAGTATTTTGATGATTTCACCTAGAATCTTGCCATCTGGAAACTTGCATTTACTAGGATGTAGAGCCAATTTTGGATGATACTGAGTCCAATGTGTATTTAAAATGGTTTAGATTTTCATTTGGCTAAAATCTAGGAGGTTGTAGACTAATAGAATAACAATAATGATAGCCTTTCCTAAGGAGCTCTGAACAGCCTCAGGAGTACTGTAATGAGAGGGTAAAAGACGAGAATCTTATCTTATTTCATAGTAATGTGGTTGAAACATGGCAGCCTGCATGGTGGTAAAGCTGGCCCCTTTTGAAATGAGAAGTTGAATTCCTCATCTATGACTTTGGCACTTGCTTTGCCACCAAGAATTGCTATCTCCAAAATCTTCAAGCCATGAAGAATCTTTGCCATCTTATTTTCCCAGCTCCTGGGGAGCAGAGGTTTCCCACTTGGAGCTTAGATTTTGCCGAAAGCACCAAAATCCAGGCCTCAAAGATCTCAAAGTGGATCAGGGCCTGGGGACCAGCTGTGCACTATTGAGATTGGAGCCCAAGTTGGCAGGGAGGCCATGGCTCCTTCACTATCCTGGAAGGCTCTCTGCCCCCTTCCTCAGCACTTCAACATAACAAGGTTGGGCTCTTGATCCTGAGACAGTTGGGAGTCTGCAAGGTGTGCCCCATGCTTTCCTTTGATGTAGAGATGCCTTTTACCTCCCATTAGAGTGCTTCAGAGGCTACTTAGGGTGCCTTAGGAAAAGGTATCGTTATTATTATTCCATTAGTCTGTAACCCTCTAGGTTTTAGCTAAATGAAACTCTAAACCACTTAAAACGCACTGGGCTCAGTAGCATCCAAAATCGCTCTGTGCTTATAGGCGTCTGTAGAGTGGTGGGCGTGCTGCCCCAGTGGCTGTCACTCTGGCTCCTGCCCTTATGTCTCCTTCAAGGGTACATGGGAGAGAGATGAGGGACACATGCCTAAGGTCAGCTTCCACCACATTCCTATCCCACTTTCTCAACAGGCTTCCTACTTTTTCACTGCCTCTGAAACAGACACAGACCTGCCATTCCTGGAAGGCCTCAAGCCTCTGGAAAAGCAAAGATCACTTTTCCCCAAAGATGTTAATTCCAAACTTGTTTATGTTCCTCCTTAGAATGACAGCTTACAAAAATATGCGCAGTATTAAGAGATGAAGCCTGAGGGTGAAGGACAATATAGTACTTGACAGGTACTAGAATTAGGTCACACATTTCACTCTTGAGTTTCATAGCAGCTGGAGCAAAAAGGGACATAAGATTAGCTTCCAAACTTATAACTGCCTTTAAATAAAAACAGAAGCAGCGTGGCTTTTTCTGTTACTCAGAAACTTTTTCTCTCGGGACATCATAAAGAGAACACTGATCTAATAAACGACATTCTCCTGCTTGAAATTTGGTTCTCTGAGGTAATGAGCCAGTCCATTAGTTTCAGTGTTCGTTCCTCAATGATTTATCTATGTCCAACGACCTGGCCTTGTGAATATTTTTTTGACGTAACGTGAGGTAGACTGAGTATGAATGGCTCCAGACTTAGGAGTGACTAGAACTTACAGATGAAGCAGTATGGATCAGTTTCTTTGGGAAGGTTCTTGGAGGAGCCCATGGGAGGAAACCCTGGACAGGTAGGAAAACTGAGGAAGCAGAAGAGGCAGGCAGAAGACAAAAACCCTGGCATGAGAAATTGTCAATTCTGAGAAGTGGCAGGGATGTAGCAGAAGGGAATGGTTGAGGGAATACCATGGGGCTGGTGTGTAGTTGGTCCCCAACAGCAGTGCATTGGTGTACTCGACCCTCCAGTATGATTCTGGGCATGAGACAAGACTCTGGTTTTCATGAAGCAGGGCATCAGGGAATGGGAGTCGGTGAGGAAATTACATTAACATTTATTGAGCACCATTCTCACAATAAACCTGAAGGGAAATTTTTTTTTTTTTTTTTTTTTAAGTAGAGATGAGGTCTTGCTGTGTTGTCTGGGCTGGTCTTGAACTCCTGGGCTCAAGCAGTCCTCTCACCTTGGCCTCCCGAAGTGCTGGGATTACAGGTGTGAGCCACTATGCCCAGCCTATTTGTTTTTAATTTCTGAAGAAACTGGGGCTAACAGCTGGGTCTGGCCCATGACTGGTTCAGTAGGTATTTGGTGGACCAAGTTGACCAAGCTCACCCAGCTTCTGAGTGGCAGAGTGAGTATAAACCCAGCCTGCTCACTCCATTTCCTAGTTTCCTCACTTCTACCAGGGTCTCTGTTGCTCACAACAAGAGCTCAGGGCCAGGGCAAGCCTCTAGGTGGCAGATGAAGGGATCCTGCTGCTCTCTGGGGAAGAACTGGTCCCAAATTGCTCAAGGGAGTAAGAAGGTTTCGTTGAGGAGCATGAGATAGGGGGATTGATGGGAGTAGGTGTCAGGCAGCCAGTGGAAGTTTTGTGTGCCCACTTGTGGCACGTATGCAAATTCATACAAAAGTATATATATGTGTGTGTGCACACACACACACATCCCTCCCCCCCATACACACACTTGTTCTACAGCTTGCTTTTGAAGTGAGAGCCCTGGCTCAGTGTTGGCCTTGTTTTTTCTCCCCTCCGTTTTAGACCAGTCTGTGTTCCTGCAAACAGACAAAGCATTGTTTAAAGTACAGTGTACTCTCCTGCTTTTGCATTGTCATCAGAAACCCTTGACGAAATGTTTAATTTTTCTCACAGAGGTTATCTGTACTTAGTTGACTTCCCTGATGGTACATTTGGTTCTGGAACCTGAAACTTTTCTTTTGCCCACCTGTGTTGTGTTAAGTCAGCCATAGGACACACATAAATATTTTTATAGAAAGCTTAAGGATTCTTTCGCTTTGAGATGACTCAGACCCATGTTTCCAAACTGGGACATGCACTAGAGAAGGGCTCCCCCATCCTCCCTTCTCCTCTAGCTTCTTGTCTGTGTAGCCGTCCTTCCTAATACCCACTGTTTGCAGTCAGGCAAAAGGAACGTGCTTCCGAAGTGTAAGCTTCCATCTAAAAATGAACATAATTTAAAAGGCAACTTTTAAGTTAAAAGCTCTAAGTTCTGTGATAATCCGCTAACAGTTGCATTGCTTATAATCTCATTTATGAATGTGTTTTATCATCTTTATAAGTTCAAGAAAGGTATGTAAAATATGTGTTGTCTTTTAATTAAATTATTTTGAATTATTCATTATATTGAAAAATTCAATTTTTGTTTTTCTCTGCATTTGAGCTTGTTCCTTTTGCTAGTTTTCTGATTGATTTGCATGGACCATTGACTGGATGTTGTGTTTTTTTTTTTTTTTAAAAGTTAAACTATATGAAAAATCAAGACTTATAAAAAAGGTAAATGGAGGCAGTTGTACAATTACGTTTGTTTAATGAGCTTTTACATTTTAAAACTTAATTAATGTTATACTATTTCAGAAATTCAAGTATAGTTATAAAATTATAAAGAATGCATTTGTTATTTAAAGTGAGATATGCGTGCAGAGACACAGACCATGGTCTTCCCTTCTTCCTTTGGTCTACTGCTTCTACTTTATATCCCCTAGATTCCTTCTCACTCCCCAAAAGGCAGAGGCTAAGAAGCAAGTTAAAATATCAAGACACACTAAATTGTTTTTGTGGTGAGTCAAGCTGCAGTGCCTTGCTGGCTGGGAAACAGTGGGTTGGGCCTCCTAGAAGATAGTAGGCCGGAGAAACAGAAAATATAGCTTGACTGGGCCTTGCCTTCTCACTCCAAGCCTCAGCAGGATGCTAGAGCTTTAGCATGTTTTCTGCTGTACTGGAATTATTTTCTGCAACTAGACAAAAACCCACAAAACTCCACATGGTTTGTTCTGGAGCAACTGGAATATGGAAAGGCTTGAAGGAATACTTACACTTTTTGATGGAAGGTAATTACTTAGTTCTTCAGTATTTATTAGGTAAACATGGATTCTGCAGTATAGCATTTAAAAATTCATGTACCTCAGGGTTTCCTAAGACAAAATAGAGTGTGTTTGGTCCAGTGTGATGGAGAAGTTTGATCCAAATCCGTTTTAAGGAGGAGAATGGAGGCTGCCATGGAGTCCTGTGGACTGTTTCGCAAGTAGTTGTTTTCCATGTTCCCGTTTTACTTAACTTCAGAAAATTACTGTTTTTGAAAATAAAGAAAAAAATCTAAGTGGTAGAGAGAAATATAGGCTGTATTTAAACTGGCCTTTATAATTTTTTCCTGGGCACACGCAGTCCAGATTTTGGAGCTCTGTGACATAAGCACCCTCTGCCCTGGAGCTGGGAGTCTTGACCGGGCCAGGCTTTGGCTGCCGTGGGCTACACAGACACAAGAACAACCCAGATCTTTGTTTACTTCCTCTCCAAGTGCTGGGGACATTCAGTACTAAGAAGGACCGTGTTGCTTGCACAAACACTCCTGCCAGCATTCTCTCAGCCCTGCCATTCCTGTCTTGGAAAGTTCTTCGTTTAAGGCAGGCTTTTGTTCTTAGAGTGCATGCATTATTCCCCGCCAGGCAGCCTTTTCCAGATTTCCAGTGCAGACTTGCAGACCCACTCCCCTGCAGCCTAGCCCAGGGGTGGAACCTTAGCTTTAGTTGCCGTTAAGAGCAGGAGGAGGAGTTAGGCAGGGCTGACAGGCTGTTCATGTGAGTTTGTGACTGATGTCTCTGAAGAAAGCAGTGCCTTCTTCAGATTCTTATGGGAAATTTAGGGGACTTTTGGATTATACAGTGTTGCCTTTTGCTCATTCAAAGGTAGAGCCTTCCAATTGCAAGTATGTTAAAAACACACAACTGTTGCGGGGCGCGGTGGCTCACTCCTATAATCCCAGCACTTTGGGAGGCCGAGGTGGGTGGATCACAAAGTCAGGAGATCGAGACCATCCTCGCAACACGGTGAAACCCTCTCTCTACTAAAAATACAAAAAAATTAGCCAGGTGTGGTGGCAGGCAGCTGTGGTCCCAGCTACTCGGGAGGCTGAGGCAGGAGAATGGTGTAAGTAAACCTGGAAGGCAGAGCTTGCAGTGAGCCTGGATCGTGCCACTGCACTCCAGCCTGGGTGACAGAGCGAGACTCTGTCTCAAGAAAAAACACACACACACGACTGTTTCCTACTGAATGTTAGTCAAGCTTAACAGTGAATCTGCAATTTCATGAATAATCAAAACGAAAGCATGCTGCCGGGATGAACTGTTGCAAGAACAGGTGCTATTTTTTTCCAGAAACTTTTTGACCCTCTGTCATGTTGTGGGTATTAAGAGAGTTATTCTTAAAGGATATCATGTTCAGTCCAATGTCTTAATAAAAAACCTTAAATGTAAGTATGCAGACAAACACAGGCATATAGCTGTATAAAGTTAAATGTGAAAACTGGGACTTATTAACAGGATTTAATTTAAATATATATATATATTTTTTGAGACAGGTTTACTCTGTCATGCAGACTGGAGTGAGTGGCATGCTCACTGCAGCCTGGAACTCCTGGGCTCAAAGGATCCTCCCACCTCAGCCTCCTGAGTAGTTGGGACTACAAGCATGAGCCACCACACCTAGCACCCACCTTTTTTTGGGAAATAATACAGATTGAGCTCCCTCATTTGAAAATTTGAAATCCAGAATGCTCCAAAATCTGAAACTTTTTGAGCGTTGACATAACACCACAAGTGGGAAATTTCACATCCAATCTCACGTGAGGGGTTGCAGTCAAAACTGTTTTGTGCACAAAATTATTTAAAATACTAAATAAAATTATCTTCAGGCAATGTGTATGAGGTGTATATGAAACATAAGTGAATTTCCTGTTTAAACTTGGGTCCTATCCGTAAGATATTTTATTATGTGTATGCAGATATTCCAAAATCTGAAGAAATCTGAAATCTGAAACACTTCCAAGTAATTTGGATGAGGGGTATTCAACCTGTACTCAAATTAGAGGGAAAAAAAAGAAGTAATGGATAGACAAAAGAAAAGTACTTATTTAGAGTTTCCAATGGCCAAGAATTAGGAATGAAGAATTGAGAATGATGTTCTTATTGGAATTTTGGATGCCTTGCTTGCAAATATGGTTTTAAAAATGTGCAACTTTTCTCATTTTAGTATTGGGATTGTGGCTCTTTTTTGAGCCTCATATGACAGCTTTCAGATTGGAGATAACCTTAGAGCTCATCCTAGCTCAGCTGCCTCCCTTGACAGCAGACAAAACTGAGGCCCAGCACTTGGTGGTGGGCTCAGAGTGCCAAACTAGTTGGTGAGGCAGAGTAGACAGGCAACATCCTTCTCATGTAGGTAGGCCTCATCCTTTAGAAGATGTTGCTGCCCGCCCTTGTGACTTGTAAAGATCTGTTTTGAAGCATGGGTAGGGAGATGGGGGCTCAGGAGTGTTACAGCCTCTCATTTCACATCCCAGGTGTAGCTGGGACTCATCGGGTGACCTTGTAGAAACTGTTTTCATTTTTGTAACCCACATTGGGATAAGCATGGTCCATTGACAATGAGAATAACCAGGCCTGTTGCAGACAGGCAGCCATCCTGAAACTACTAGGTTTATACTTCTTATCTGCTAGAACAGAGTTTCTCAAGTTGTATTCCCTTGGAAACACTAGTAGTCATGCATCATTTGGGCAGCTAGGTTACACAAAATTTAAATGGTCTATTTATTTTCTTTTCCAGACAGAACTTCTCAGGGCAGTCCCACCTCAAGGGAAATCCCATCACATACTTCTGATGGTGGGGTAACTGGGTGGGAGTCAGCATGAATTCCAAAATCCTAAATAATCAGGAAAAAGAATGGTCGGAACCCAAATGAAACTGAAGTCCTAAATAAAGTTCACTTTTCGGTCAGGCATTTAGGAAGCAGCATATGAAAATTTGCTTGGATACAGTTTCCTCATAGTTCTTCAGCAGCTTGAAATAACATCTTGAGCTGGCTGTAAACAAAACATCTCAGGTTACCGTTTTTCTTTCCATTTGATTGAACCAGTTATTGTATAGGGAGGTGACACAAAACAAAACTTCGTGTTTCTGAAGCCGAGATTTTGGGATTGTACTTTATTACTTATAAGTTCTGACTACTTTGAGAGAAAAATATTACTGTATCCTTAGAAAGTTTTATGTATGTGTTTTAAAGCTAAGCACCACCCTCTTTTTAGTGAAAAAATAGTGATATGTCAATACAAAGGGAATACTGCTCTACAATAAGAAGGAACACGCCACAGATACGTAGCGTGAATGAATGTCAGAAACATTCTGAGAGAAAAATGCCTGAACAGAAGAGTACCTATTGTTTGATTTCATTTCTGTGGAATTCTAGAAAAGACAGAACTAACTTATGACAACAGGAGGCAGATCAGCGATTGCCAGGGGTGATGGGGATTGGAGGAGGTTGACTGCAAAATGACAGAAGGGAACTTTTCGGGGAAATATGAAATGTTTTATATCTTAATTGTGGTGGTGCTTACACTGGTGTAAATATATTTGCCCAAATTCATGTAAGCATATGCTTAAAATGAGTGCAGTTTTTGGTATGTAAGTTACACCTCATAAAGTTGATGTGAACCGAAAAAAGGGGTTAGAAAAGGCTGTGGTTGAGATTTTTTGTGTAACTTAAGGCCAGATAGTCCATTTACGCCAGTTTTTACAGTATTGTAAGCTATGCCCTTTGTGTTCACAATTCTTCAGTTACTCCTTTATTCGTCATCACTTAGGAGCCTTTCCATCTCGTCTGCCTTCCTCGTAGCTCCATGATTTGAGCAATAGAAGTTCTTGGCTTTCAGGAACCTCACAGTCCTTGTTAGTCATAAGCAAGAATGCATTTTACATTCACCTGAAATTATTTTTTAAGTAGGGGTTCCGGTGGTTTTCTGTAATGGAGGTATGGTGGAAGCTTGAGTGTATGTGTGTGGGAAGAGTCTGGGTGTTCCTCAGATCATGGTACCATGCTTCCTTACACCTGTCCAAGCTTCTGTGCAAATACTGAAATAAAGTGTCATGAATTTTGCTTCTGGCATTTGTCGGCCACAGCTGTGGCTTCGGGTTGCACATTTGTTGTGGTTTCAGAGTCTCAGAGAAGCCATTGGTTGGGAGGGTGCTGAGAGTGGTTGGTGCGGGTAGTCATTGAGTGCTTAAGGTGAGGAGGATGATTCTTAGTGCACTCATTGCTCTCCAGTCTTTATCTCAATCCCGTTATAATTTAGAGAGGCATTTTCCCAGTGTGTCCACAGAGAGATGGATGCATGCTTAGGAATGCATAATTTAGTGGGCAGTTTGAACATCTAGATGTTGGGAATATTGTTGAGTGTTTATTTTTAAAGTTCAAGTCCTCCACGTCTAGTCAGTGTTAGCCTGTAAGAAAGAACTAGTTGTTCTTAATGGATCATGTTAGCTGGACTTGGTACAAGTGTTTTTTCTTAGAAGGGAGGATTACACGTTATAGTAACAAGATGTTCTTTTATTTCCTAGTTTATCAAAAGATTGTGAAATAGGGTGTGCAGATATTTTAGGTCATACTGTTTTTTAAATAGATGAGCTTGAAAGAGTGAGGAAAGGTTGTGTCAGGTTAATTGGGCTTAAGTAAAGCTAAATAATTGGTGGGAAAAAGAAAAGTAAATACTCATTTTTTCCTTTGCTGTGTATTTCTTTTTTTTCTTTTTTTTTTTTTTTTTTTTGAGATGGAGTCTCGGTCTGTCTCCCAGGCTGGAGTGGAGTGGCATGACCTAAGCTCACTATAACCTATGCCTCCTGGGTTCAAGTGATTCTCCTGCTTCAGCCTCCCGAGTAGCTGGGATTACAGGCACCTGCCACCACGCCCAGCTCATTTTTATATTTGTAGTAGAGATGGGGTTTCACCATGTTGGCCTCAAATGATCCTCCTGCCTCAGCCTCCCGAAGTGCTGGGATTATAGGTGTAAGCCACCAAACCCGGCCCCTTTGCTGTGTAGTTTTCTCTTTTTCTTTTTTAGTTCTTTTTTTTTTGAGATGGAGTCTCACCCTGTCACCCAGTCTGGAGTGCAGTGGTGCAATCTTGGCTCACTGCAACCTCCATATCCTGGGTTCAAGTGATTCTCCTGCCTCAGCCTCCCAAGTAGCTGGGATTACGGGTATGTGCCACCACACTCAGCTAATTTTTGTACTTCTTTTAGTAGAGACGGGGTTTCACCATCTTGGCTGGGTTGGTCTTGAACGCCTGACCTCAGGTGATCCACCTGCCTCGGCCTCCCAAAGTCCTGGAATTACAGGTGTGATCCACCATGATCAGCCTTTGCTGTGTATTTCTTTTGGGCATCTTTTGGCTTTGTGTTTGTGTAAACTTTGAGGTTTCTTAAAACTACCAAAGCAATGAGGAGAAGATGGCAAACAGCTGTGTGCTGATATTCTTTTTCCCTGTTTCTTGTTTTTCCCTGCCCTAAAAGTTGTGGATTAATTTTAAGTAGAAGGAAAAGGGCAGCTCGAGATGTTTAAATTTGACTTAAGTTTTAACTGAAGTTTGTTTGCAAAAAGATGAAAATGGGTGAATAACTTTAGAGAAGAAAAAGGAGAGTCCCTGCTCTTCTCCTTCCTCTTCTAGGGAGAGTTATAGAATAAAAGGCTTATTTAATACTCCTAAGGTTTGGAAGTCAAATAAAGAAAACGAAACTGTGAAGTTACCATAGTAGTTTTGGTTTCTTATTAGTAAAATAAAGGTATGATCTAGCCCCAGGGACCGAGGCAGCAGGAGGAGAGTTCCCAGGGTTTTTCTAAGGTCAGAGGTGTGTAGCCTTTTCTTCCCTCCTTCCTGCCTCAGCCACCTCTCCCTCCTGCTTTTGCCTCCTGCTGATGCTTCTTTTGAGCTTACTTGGGCCATGTTGTTTTGTTTTGCCGCTTTTTGAACTCTACAAATATAGGTGGCAAATCCAAGGTCTGCCTTGCAGGCAGTGGCCCTGGTCTTTCCGGACCCCTGGTGCCCCATTGCCCTGTGGGTCTGGTGTGTTTCAGTGACCCAGTAGGTGTAGGGGAGGATGGCCAGGCACTGGCATGTCCACTCATCCCCAAATCGGGCCTTGTTGAATGTGGCAGAGCTCCAGCTCTTTCCAAACATGACTCTTGCCAGTCCCTATGCTGTGAGATAAGAATGGGCTACATCTAAGCAAAGTTTTGTAGGCAGCTCTCCCTTCCTTCAGGTGCTTATGCAACCTTTTCAGCACGTTGGTACCTACGTGTCAGGGACAATTTGTGATTTTGGTGGAGATGCTTATAATCCAAAGTATTATAATGGTGGTTCCCCAAACAACACTAGGCTCAGATTTCAGTTTATCCTCCTAATATTGATGTTGTATTCAGAGATAGATTTTTCCCTCCCAGGTGTGACTTCTACTCTTTCTGCTCCCCCTCCACCAAGCAGCTGGATTTTGCAAAACCTCATCAAGCCACAGGTTGTTGAGGCCTAAAACGTTCTTATTTCTATTGAGCTTATGAGAGGTATGAGCATAATTGTGTTTTTAGGTAGTGATGTGTAATGCAAATTGAATTTTCGGAAATACTGGGAAGTACTTCTGAAGGGGGAGGTAAAAAGAAAAAACTTTATTGTAACTGTGACCTCTGCATTCTTCAGCTTAAGCTAAATTTAATGATACATAGAAAAAGTTTAGGGCTTATTATATTGAATTCATTTCCCAAGCATACTCATTGTTTTGTAAGAAATACAACAAAGTTTTCGTTTTTTAATAACTCAGCAAAGGTACTGGGTACAGGGAACCCCTTTGCCCTTTGAGACCATTTACATAAGTTTTTGTAGTTTCTGTAACTTTTATTATTTTATGTGCTCTCTCATAGAAGTGTATGTTTCTGGAAGGAAGATGATTTGTTAATACAAATCCTAAAGATAGATTGTTTACTCTTGAAAAGAAAGGATCAAAGAAAGCAAAAATCATATAAAATCTGCCTTCCTACATTTCCCATTCCTAAGACTTTAGGATAAAGTCTCCTCTCCCATTTTAAGTCACTGCTGTCTAAGGGTTTTTTTTTTTTTTTTTTGCACACAACATGAAATTAGTGACCTCTCTGTTGGCACTTGGTTATGAGGGGCCCAATGGTGTTCAAATGCCAAGC
>NW_012116821.1:7788985-7789499 GCF_000951035.1 Colobus angolensis palliatus | reverse complement strand
GCATGTGATTTGCATATGATTTCAGGGGCTTATGGACCCACTAAGTCCCATCCATGGACTCCTGGTTAATGCCCTAAATGAAAAAAAAAAAAAAAATCAAAGTAAAAGTAGGAATGTGGACTTAGAGGTATAGAGGGGAAAATGTCCACATTACTTGAAAAGTTATGGGTTGGTGAATGAACATTTCCTCAAGTATGTTTTGTAAGTAGGGAAGGAAAACACTTGTTTGCCAAGAGAATGAGAAAGTTTTTTTTTTTTTTTTTTTTTTTGCACACAACATGAAATTAGTGACCTCTCTGTTGGCACTTGGTTATGAGGGGCCCAATGGTGTTCAAATGCCAAGCTGCCATTTTGCCTTGTTAGTGATGAGTTTGATAATTCTGCCAGAAATGGATTTTTACATTAATGGGCCAAGTATTAAGATATTTTGAGATTCAGTAAGAAATATTTTAATAGTGGCAGCCCTGGTCCCCTTCATTCTGTTAGACTGCCCAAATACTGCTTCCCTCTTGTC
>NW_012116821.1:7689000-7788345 GCF_000951035.1 Colobus angolensis palliatus | reverse complement strand
GAGAAAGTTTAAGCAGGAAATGGAAATCGGAGATGGGTCACTAAGAAGCAACCTTTAGAGGAAAGCGGAAGGTAAATAAATGTGTACATGTCCATAGGCAAAGTTACAGGCAATTTGGGAGAATCCAGAACACTAGCCTCGTTACACACTTTGTTTAAAAAGTAATCTGTGGTTTAAGAAAAGAATCTGGAAAATACTTAATATACACTGTTACCCTTTAGGAACTTTAGGATGCGTACTAGCAGTTTGAAGCCCATGAGAAATCCTACAGTAAAGAAACCTGTTTTATTTATTTATTTATTTATTTATTTATTATTTATTTATTTATTTATTTATTTATTTATTTATGGCGGAGTCTCGCTCTGTCGCCCGGACTGGAGTGCAGTGGCCGGATCTCAGCTCACTGCAAGCCCCGCCTCCCGGGTTTACGCCATTCTCCTGCCTCAGCCTCCCGAGTAGCTGGGACTACAGGCGCCCGCCACCTCGCCCGGCTAGTTTTTTTGTATTTTTAGTAGAGACGGGGTTTCACCGTGTTAGCCAGGATGGTCTCGGCCTCCCAAAGTGCTGGGATTACAGGCTTGAGCCACCGCGCCCGGCCAAGAAACCTGTTTTATATTGTTTAACCCAGCATATCCCAAACAGTTGCAGCTCAAAGGGATGCTTTTTTTTTTTTTTTTTTTTTTTTAAAAGCAGAAAACAGTTATCAGCAGAACATACTTTGGGAAATAAACTGTTGGACTAAATAAAATAGGGTCTTTTCTAACTCTTTAGAGTCTGAAGTGTGGATGATATCCTGAATCATAATAAGAGAAGATCCCAAAGGACTGGAGAGAAAATTTACTCTGGAGATGGCAGCAGCTAAGTGAGAACAGAACTTGGCCATGCAGTTGTGTCTTAACTTGTCCCAAAAGGGAAGTGCCAGAATGTGGGTGATGCCATTGGGCTATGTTAGAGACACATCAACTCAGAGGTTGTATAACTTGTTTCCATGGCTAGATAAGAAAGAGAGCCAGACCTAAGAGTGTCCCCTTGAGCCATCAGAAACAGTGTCACCCCAGAGATTTACTCTTTTCAACTTCTCTGTCCCCATTAAATCCAGAAGCACACCAGGCTGAGAATGGGTAATAGGCTTAAGCACAAAGAAATTGCTTATGATTCTGAATGTGGAAGGCATTTTTCTTTTCAGCTGTGAGGATGCTCATTTAAGAGAAAATTGCTTTCTTATTAAACAGAATGATTATGCTTTTTTAAAATTGGATCAGAACATCCCCATGCTGCCTTGTGGTATTTATACCTAACAAACGGATAATGACTGTGTGAAATTATGGTTAGGTACTCCATGTGTTAATATGTTTCAATAACTTTTTTATACCGACCTCTGCAGGCTTTGGTAGCTCATACTGTAGACCTGTATGTGGCTGTGTCCAGCTGCAGCATGTGAGGTAGCCAGAGAGCTATTTCAGGAACAAACAGAGCTATTTCATGTTTCCTCTAATTTGTAATAAGCACTTAGGTCTGCCTGACTCTTGAGATGTATCACAGAGTTCATCACATGCCACCTATTGTAGTACTAAAAGGTACTAAAATTCATGCTTGTGGTGTTTTAAAATTAGCAATTCTGCTCCCTCTGTTGAAGCTATGTATATTTGTTAAATAGTGTCTTTTAAACCCGTAAATTCTGGGCTAGAATTGATGAACATTCAGATTAAAGCAAGCAAGAAAAAACTTAATAAAAACAAAATTCCTTTCATGGAGTTTGAGGTTCCCAGTGATTTAGTGGGGCATGTGTTTTCCATTAAGGATATAGTTCCCATGCCGTTAATAATGTACAACACTGTGGGTTCTCTCTGCTTTATTAATCTTTGCCTCCTTCCTCCCTACTGTCCCCTCTTCCGTCTCCCTCAATTTGGGGATGGGAAAATCCCTGTGCATCTTTCTGCTCTTTCTAGAATTTGTTCCTTGGTAGTTTCTTCATCAACTTGAGTCACCTCAGACCTAGAGGAGGAATGGATTAGCTGAATTCTGCTGACTTGTTGCTACCCAGCTCTGCTGATAGGGACATTTGTAGGGTGGGGATGACAGGGGATTACCAAGCAGTTGCTGAGTGATAAACTGAACTGAGGCAACCACAAGCAGGATACATAAAAAAGAACCACTGGCACGCACTGACCCATTGCTCTGAACCAGCTGTCTGTGCTGGGCCCTGGTGGGAAATTGGGGGAAAAAAAATCTAGAGCTTTCTCTTGAACAAAGTTACATGCAACATGAGTCAGAAACATAATTTTTCAAGGTTTGGGGCCATACAGATTTTGTTGGGGGGGTGGGGAGTGTTACACATTTTATGATGATTGACTTACTGGAAATTCACCATCATGGAAACAGAAATTTAGGGAAGAATTCTGAATGTATTCTGGGAAACCTCTCATTCATGACACTGGGTTGGCAGACAGATGGCTTCCAGGAATGCCTACCCAGGGCATTGCTTTTTATGGCAAGATGTGGATGGTTGATAACCCCTTGACCTGGTGGTCACTGGAGATTGCCCATCCAGGGCAGAGACCTCTATATACCCCTCCACCGCCTTCATGCTGACTTAGCATGATGGCCAGCAAGGAGTTTCTCTAATTCTTGTCTGGGCATATTCTTTCTCTTTCCCTTTTCTTTTTTAATGCAACTAATAAAAAGATTGCTAACAGTTGTTACATAGGAAACTTGAGATGTATACAGAGTTCTAGAAAATGGGATGAGAGCTGTTTTTTTCCTAGATCAGAGTAACTTTGTGAGAGCAAGCTGTTTTTTTATTCCCTGTCCTCCACCTTCCTTTCACTTGGTTATTATTGCTGTTAGTAAGTAAATGACCCTTCTGAATTGAAACAGGGTTGGGACTGCTCTTTAAAAACATAACCTTTTTATTGGGATTTTCTTTAAGATAGGTTAATTTATTAAAATTTAAAAATCTTGCTAGGTATTAACTTTGTTGCTCATCTAGTACCAAGAAATAGTGTCAATTTTTATACATCTCAGCTATGTCTATAATGTTGTATATGTGTGTAGTTTGTGGATTTAGGTTTTGAATACATTATTTCTTATTTGAATGGTGCTCAACATTGTATTTAGGAAGCAGCATAGTTGAAGATGATTGGCTTTTTGTAATGCTTCTCGTAATGATGCCTCGCTCAGTATGTGCCTTGCCCTGAGCTCAGTCAGAGTGTTGTGTTTCCACAAACATGCTTCTTCATGGTCTTTTCCCTCATGGTCAGCCACAGAGGCTTTCCCAGGTTCAGCGTGCCAACTTCTGACTGCAAATGGTCTCATTTTCTAAAGTCTTTCTCCCGTTCTCCTTTAAGAAAAAAATCTTAGTTATTAAAAATCTGCCTCACAAACTTAGAAATGCCTCAGAGTAAGTATCTGAGAAGCAAGCCCCACATCCATCATATATCATTGTTTCTGTTAAGGGCCATCCCATTTCTTCAGACAAATTCTATCTTCTTCCTACAAATTCTATCTTCTTCCTCCCGTCTCACTTACTTTTGACTTTGAAGGCGGATTGTCCCATCTCAGATTTCCTTCCAGAATAGAACCACATTTCAGCAAAATATTGGATGGCTGGTTCTTTTCTTCAAGACCCACCTGCATCTGTGTTGGTCCTTTATGTGAGAAGATCTGAAGGGTAAGCAGGTTTTAATGGACTAAGGTTTTTTTTTTTTTGTATGTATAAGGAGGGTGGAAGGAGAATTTTAGAAAACTAGATCCATTGGCCTGCAGTTAGAAGTTGAACACTGAACTTGGGAAAGCTTCTGTGGCTGACCGCAAGGAAAAAGACTACTTTAGTGACTACCGACATAACCTGGTTTGTATTACCTGTGAGGACTAACTTCACACAAATTGATGTTCCACAGATACAAGCCTTTACAACTTTATTTCCTCCCATTATAAAACTATGTGTGGGCTGGGTATGGTGATTCACACCTGTAGTCCCAGCACTTTGGGAGGCCGAGGTGGGCGGATCACCCGAGGTCAGGAATTACGAGACCAGCCTGGCCAACATGGTGAAACCCTGCCTCTACTAAAAATACAAAAAATTAGCCGGGTGTGGTGGTGCACTCCTGTAATCCCAGCTGCTCCAGAGACTGAGGCAGGAGAGTCGCTTGGACTGGGGAGGCGAGGATGCAGTGAGCCAAGATCGTGCCACTGCATTCCAGTCTAGGTGACAGAGCAAGTCTCTATCTCAAAAAAAAAAAAAAAAAAAAAAAGTATGTGTGTTCGTTGTAGAAAATTTAGAAGCCAGAGATTGCAAAATGAAAACAACTTATAATTCTGCAGTCAATTATTGTTAATTTTTTTGTGCATATTTCCTGGTTGGTTGATTGGGATGATAGGTAAGATTTTAAAATCTGATTTTCACTTAAGCCTCAGGTACTTTGTGGTTGACTGTCTTGGCTAATTTTTATAAGGGAAGAAGGATTATGAATACTTCTATGTCATTAAGTAATCATCAGTGACATTAAACATCTCATTTTTAAATAATTGTAGATTCACATGCACTTGTGGGAAATAATACTGAGATATCCCACGTACCATTATCTAGTTCCCCTTGTGGGTAATATGTTGCAAAACTATAGTTCACACAACCAAGATATACTGACATTGATACTGTCAAGATACAGAACATTTCTTATTACCGCAAGGATCCTTCCTATTGCCTTTTTTTTGAGACGGAGTCTCGCTCTGTCGCCCAGGCTGGAGTGCGGTGGTGGGATCTTCACTCACTGCAAGCTCCGCCTCCCGGGTTCACGCCATTCTCCTGCCTTAGCCTGGGTAGCTGGGACTACAGGCACCCACCAGCACGCCCAGCTAATTTTTTTTTGTATTTTTAGTAGAGACGGGATTTCACCGTGTTAGCCAGGATGGTCTTGATCTCCTAACCTTGTGATCCGCCCACCTCGGCCTCCCAAAGTGTCCTATTGTTTTTCTAAAAATGTTATTTTTGTTATTTTATTTTCGAGACAAAGTCTTGCTCTGTTGCCTAGGCTGGAGTGCAATGGCACAATCTCGGCTCACTGCAGCCTCTGCCTCCTGGTTTCAAGTGATTCTCCTGCCTCACCCTCCAGAGTAGCTGGGATTACAGGCACCCGCCACCTTGCCCGGCTAATTTTTGTATTTTTGGTAGAGACGGGGTTTCACCATGTTGGCCAGGCTGGTCTTAAACTCGCGGTCTCAGATGATCCACCTGCCTTGGCCTCCCAAAGGGCTTGAGATTACAGGCGTGAGCCACCGCACCCAGCCCCCCTTCTATTGCTGTCTTCTAGCAACAGCTACCTCCTTTCCCCTGCCTAACTTGACCCCTGGCAACCATTAATCTGCTCTTCATTTTTATAATTTTGTCATTTCAAGAATGTTATGTAAGTGATAATGTTATATCATACAGTATATGGACTTTGGCGATTGACTTTTTCCCTTAAGCCTAATTTCCTGGAGATTTATCCAAGTTGTTACACATATCAGTAGTGTGTTCCTGTTTGTTACTCGATAGTGTTCCACTGTATGGCTAGGTTACATTTTATTTATTCACTCATCACTCAGTGGACGTTTGGGTTGTTTTCAGTTTTGGGCTATTTTGAATAAAGCCATGTGCTATGAATATTCATGTACAGGTTTTTGTGTGAACGTAAATTTTCATTTTTCTGGGATAAATGCCCAATGACTTCATTTTAGTGATGGCAAAATATTTCATTGTATGAAATAAATATTTCATTAATTTAGCTGATTACTTCTAAATGTTGTTAAGGGTTTTTCCCCCTAGTTTTTCTGCTGTTATAAATATCACTGATGAAAATATTTTGGGTAAATCTTAATGCATATCTACTTTTATTTCTAGAAGTGGAATTGATATCTGCGAGCATACAAAATTTTAAAGCTTTGCTTTTTCTAGTCACTCTTGTTTTTCTTTCCTAAAATCTCCCTAAACTCCTACCATCGGTGTATGAAAGTGCCCATTTCTCATACCATTGCCAACACAGAGCATTACTACTTTAAAAAAATCTTTGTAAATTTCTGTCATGCCGCTGTAGCAGCATAACCTAAAGCTCCACTGTGAGTTTTCCAATCCCACTTGGCCTAAGATCTTTGAGAATAACAGAAATACCACCAAGATCTTGTTTTTTGCGTGAAGTTTGGGACTCTGCAGTTTCATAGAACCTCAGAGGATTTGGTCTAGAATGGTGTGAAGAATTACAGGAAATCACTGAGTCTGCCTGTTTTTGTGTGTTGCTGCTGTCTGTCCCTCGTATTTATCCAGAAGGAGGCAAGTGTGCTGTCATAAGCAATAGCATTAAAACCAAACCAAAAATAATAATAACCTTTTATTATAATTAACAAATGTTATTTTTGATAATAGATGTGAATAACTTTATGAAGGCTGAATAATATAAACAATATAGATGATTGTGTATGTGTGTCTTTCTGTGTGTTGTGGATTATAGGAACCTATTTGAAGCTCTTAGAGCTGAATGTTAAGTGGTCTTTTAATGGAACTGCTAAGAGAAGGTAGAGTAGGAGATACTTTTCTTCCCTCTTTATGCTAAAGTGTTTTAGTGTTTCTGTCTGTGACGAGGCAGTAACTTTAAAGGAATAAGATAGGATTAATAACACATATCTACCAAAACTTGGAAAATATACTGTATTTTCTGAGATAAAAACCTTTGTATTGAAAATTACTTTCTGGTAGAATATGGCAAACTGACATTCATTCAATGTAAGGCTTTTTTTTCCCTCACTTTTTGTATTTTGATCTGTAGGTTTTTTTTTCTTCTTCTTTACCTATGGTACCATTTTTAAGGTGAATCAGGCCAGTTTCAGCAAAAAATTGTTGTATTTATCACTTCAGTAGAAGGTAGGATGACTTTGATGACATTGTGCTCAGTAACTTCTCTGGTGCTAAATTGGTGTCCTGTGACAAAGAAGGATCCCATTCTTACAAATAAATGAATAAAGGATACTAGCAGAATCTGGTATTTCTCTTCTTAAAAGTTTATAATAAATTATTCATTCAGTCATTTAAGTACCTTCTACATGTTTGCAGCTAAAGACTAATGAGTGTAATTAAACAAGTGGATCAAGTAAAGCATCAGCCCTGAAAACTTTTCACTTTTTCAGGGATGATACAGAACCCTCCTTTTTTTCCTTGTCATCTTTTCCAGTTTATTATGATTCTTATGGTATTGGTGATCTTAAGTGTCTAGAAAATGTACACACATTTTGGCCTAGGAAAGAAAGTACAGTATTGAATAACAAGTTGAGGATCTCCAGGTATTAAATATAACCTGATTTCCAGAGGAACTTGATATAAAGAGAATGGGACTCTGCTAATGGGGGAGAGGAGAGAATCACTGGTGGGGTTTTGGGTAGAACATCTTCTTTGAACTAATGCTGGACAGCCTTTCCCAAACTGAGCATATGCCATCATTCCTTGAGGGCAGTAGAAGGGCCCTGGGAATCTATCTGACAGCATTATGGAAGCTCAGAGTTTAGTTCTATTTTTGAAATAAAAATTTCCCAGTATGGTACATTATAGACAATTTTATTTTTATTTAAAAAGTATTTTTGTAGTGATCATGGAAATACCTATAGGTCCTGGAATTCTTAGAATAATTTTTTTTTTACTATGAAATTGCCTAGGAATGGTGACTTAAGCTACTCTGAAATAATATAGTGTTGAGGATGATTACATCCTGCAAAACACTGCAGCCTCAGCCTACTTTGACTAAAAGGATTCTAACGTGAGTGGTTGGAAGAAAGGAGGCAGCATCAGGCAAAATTTATTGAAGAGGTCAGAAGTAGCTAGAGGAGAAACCAACGTTTTACTCTTAATAAAGATTATTACGTAGATATTTTAGGAAAGATTTACTCATTAAAATTTGGAAGGAAAGAAGTAATAAAGAAAAACTGGAAAACGACAGTACCCACTGTTAATACATTTCTTGGTGAGTAAATGAGGTGAAAGTCATTGGGTTCCTTTGCCCTCTTGGAGGGCAGGTTAAGTTTTTATGGATTATTACACCTTTGGATGATTATGTGGAAGAACTTCCTGATATATTTTTTGTTCTTTTCGGATTTAAAGGTAACATTTAACAGTGATGTACCTTTGCCTGAAATGAGTAGAAATGTTATATGACTTATTAGTATGTAATATTACTTCTGACACTCTGACATTTGTGAGCAAGGAATAATCAGTTTGCTTTCTTGTTCATTATTATATTTTAACAAGAAATAAGTGTTCTAGTGTTAGAGTCTCTACTAGAACTGAACTTGAACAACAACCAGTGAATGCAGCCAAAGAAAACAGCCAGTTTGGATGTTTCAGGCCCCCTCAACTTTTTGAAGGTTGGGTTTTTTTTCCCTTGTTGCTTTTTTGCTTTTCGGTTTGTTTGGTTTGGACCCTTTTTTAAGTATCTAAAGGATTGTCTAAGCTCAAGTTTATCCTTATGGAGATGCCCTCACATGGGGCATCTGAATGTCATGAGTGTGGTGATTCTACGCCTTCCCATTTTGTGACTTGGCTCACTTATGGAGTGTAAAGGCCCTATAAGAAGAGAGAAAAAGGTATTTGAAGTTAAATGTTTCTGTTTTGCAAATTTACTTTATACTGTTCCACCACAGGACACGGTCTCTTGGCTTTGTTAATTTTTATTTTTAACCTTAAGATGTTGCTTAGGCCAAAATAAACTTTTTAGCTGAGATAAATGAAGTTCATAGTCACACTCTTTATCATGGGTATCCTTATATCTAATACTTTTTTTTTTTTTTTCCTGAGATGGGGTCTCATTCTGTCACCCAGGCTGGAGTGCAGTGGCACGATCTCGGCTCACTGCAACCTCTGCCTCCCAGGTTCAAGCAGTTCTCTTGCCTCAGCCTCCTGAGTAGCTGGCACTACAGGCGCCTACCACCATGCCTGGATAATTTTTGTATTTTTAGTAGAGACAGGGTTTCACCATGTTGGTCAGGCTGGTCTCGAACTCCTGACCTTGTGATCTGCCCACCTTGGCCTCCCAAAGTGCTGAGATTACATGTGTGAGCCACCGCGCCCAGTCTACTAATTTTTTTTCATTTTATTTTTGTGATTTTGAAAACTATTAATAATTTTTGAGCATTCAGTATGTGTCTGACACTGTACTGTGTCTTTTACATACAGTATTTCTAATCTATACCTTGGAAGTTGCTCATTTCTCAGAAAAAGAAACAGGCTTAGATCAATTAGAAGTTTGCCTAAAATGACGCTTCTGGTAAATAAGAGTGGGATTACAGGTCTGATTTCATAAATGGTTCAGGGATGATTAGAATTATCCGAAGGGAAAGATTTGTTTTTGTTTTGTGTTAGCACAGGGAATATCAAGATGTTTCTTGTTTTGATTACCTGCTTAGAAAAAGTAAGGGACCAGGCCAGGGGGCTGAACGGTTCTGAGAGGGAGGCATGGAAATGCAGCATGAGGCAAATTCGCATGTAGGACAGCAAATTAGATGAAAATTAGGTTGAAGGGAGAAGTCACAAGATCCAATTATTTTGTTCAATGTGGTGCTTTCAGATCACTCAAAAGACCAAAAAAAGTTTTATTTTGTCATGTGAGCATGTGATCCTGGATAGTTAATTGCTTTTGCAAATTGTCATTGGTAAAATGCTTTGGAGGTTTTTATGTAAGAGTTACAAGTAAATTAAAATAGTTTGTGCCACAAAGAAACTTTGGTGCAAAACAGAACAATTATAATTTAAAAAAGGTGGGGCAGGATGAGAAAACAACTAATTTGGTATTGAAGATTTGAAGACTGGAGTTCTGTACAGTATGCTGGGAGACTCATCAGAGCCTCTTCCTGTTGTAAATAATGTGTGTCAGTTAATGCCTAATTGCTGCTCTTGCCTAGAAATCCAGAAGCTCTGGAGATGAGGAGGTCTCTCTGAATCCACTTCCACAGTATATCAGCCCCTTTGTTCACTCCATAGACTGGACCCTTCCCAAGGGCGGTTCGTTGGCAAGTCTATCTGGTAGGGCGGTGTTTTCTGCATAGTAATCAGGCCTCTGCAATTGTGATATTCCTCCCCTTCCCCCTAAACTCTTTGGGTTCTCGACACACATGGCAATGCCAGTGGTATAACAAAAAGTCAGAAGGAGAAAAAGAGAAAATGTCTTCTCGAGTTTGAAGTGTCTGTACAGTCTTGCCAGGCTGTGATTAAGGCTTATCTACAGGAGACTCCATGAAAAACTTTCTTCTCCTCTTCCCAGGAAGCAAGCAGCCTTGTGAACAAGCAGGTTCAGAACTGACAAACTTTTCTAGTCCTTTTGCCAGCCTGTTCTGCTTTTACCAAGAGTGTAGTGACAGGACTGCCTGTTTTCAATAGTTAAAATGTATATTTTGATCACCTTTAGCACATGCTACTTTGCACAGCTCTTTTTAAAGCCTGATGTAATCTAGCTGTTTGACCACTGTTGTGTGTGATTTTCATTTTTGTTGCCAGATGTGACAGGAGGGAGTGAGGATGGGGGTCCCATAAAGATGCAGAGTAAGTTGAAGAAGACAGTGCTTGTTCTGCCACCAGATGTCTGTTGTTTTTGTTTTGTTGTGTGTAAAAAGACAAATGAACCCTTGGGATATTAGGATATTTCAGAGCAAGGTGTTGTCACTGTTTCTCAGACTTGGGGAATTTAGAACTCATAGACTTTTTAATTATTAACTTGTATGTTTTGTCTTTCATACCTGAAAGGTCATACTTAGGAAATGAAAGAATTTTTATCCCAAATGGAAATGCCTTAGAAGAATAATATTTCAGCTGGGCGCAGTGGCTCAAGCCTGTAATCCCAGCAACTTTGGAAGGCCACGGTGGGCAGATCACTTGAGCCCAGGAGTTCAAGACCAGCCTGGGCAACATGGCAAAACCCCATCTCTACTAAACCAAAAATTAGCTGGGCATGGCGGCATGCACCTTTGGTCCCAGCTGCTTGGGAGGCTGAGGCAGGAGAATTGCTTGAACCCAGGAAGCGGAGCTTGCAGTGAGCCGAGATCCCGTCACTGCACTCTAGCCTGGGCAACAGAGCGAGACTGTCTCAAAAAAAAAAAAAAAGAAGAAGAAAAAAAGTTTCTGTACTCCTTTCAGAAATTCTTCACTGATATTTTCTTTTCTGATCCTGGAAAGGTTACATGTTTTGAAAATGGGATTGTAAAATGTGTTTGTTTCTAACCCTGTTTTTCTTGCTCTGTTTAGATGTCTAGATGATTATGGATACATTGTTTTCAGTCTCTAAAGTCTGAGGGAGTCCCTGTATCCTAATTTTTCTGCCAGCTGACATGTAGTAGACTCTGAGCATCCGTCTGCCTTTAGGGACTTGCAGATTATATTCTTTGGATGGCTTACTTCAAATGCTAAGGACAAAATTTATTCATTTACTCAATAGATGTTTATTGATGCTTAGTATGTGCCAACTCCTGTTAAAGGGTTGGGGAATAAATACATCAGTGAACAAAAGATAAAATCCCCCTGCCTACAGGAGATCCCATCCTAGTAGAAATGTATGTTCTTTAACAGTAGATTATTATTCTGGAAGAACTAATCTTTATCATTACCAGTTTCTTACTTTAGAGCAGTGGCATTTGGAGAGTTGGTGGCAGGTCTAACCTTCACTCCTGCCCCTATTTACTGCCATTTCCAAGGACCTCGGGATCATATAATGGTAGAGTTAAATGATAGGTGGAAATTCTAGTCCAGTTCCCTCATTTTATCCATCGGAAGTAAGTACAAATTCATATGCATACTTCCAGTGGGCCTTCAGATCACCTTAAGTTTCTCTATTTCAAACTGAAGTGTCTGTTTTATACTCAGAGTCATCTTTAGAACACTTGAGTGGAGTGAGATCTCAAGTTCAGCTCTTTGGAAAACTGACGCTTGGATAAATTGACACTCTCACTTTATTTAAAGATGATTGAGAATAGGCTATCACTGGCCTATTTTCGGGTCTTACAAGTAGTTCTGCCAAAGAGGCTAATTTCTAACTGGGAATTGCCTTTTGTCCCCAGAGGGAAATGGAACATGAACTAGATTGAAGGCACAATACTAAAGACAGGGATACTCAGAGAACTTTGCAGAACTTTTTGGGTTAAAAAAACCAACTGCTGTTTTCTGGTGCTACTGCAGTTACTCTATCAAAAACAAAATCCAGAAACAAAAATACTCTGACAGAAACCAGGAAACCAAATATCCTACCTGCTAGCCAACTCTGGTTTCTGAACAGAGTGTACCATTTAGGATCCCATTTAGCTGTCTTCGGGTTTATTTGAAAACTACTCCATTGTGGTTACAAGTGGAAAACAATTTAAAGGTTCTTCTTTGGCCTTGGTACTTTTATAGGGTTTCACGTTTCTAATAGCAAACTCTTCAGCAAGTCTGAAGAAATATCCTATTCTCAGAGAGGGGATGAGGAGGGTAAGCTTAACTGTTAATTTTTCTCTATCCCTCCCCTCCCAAAGTCCAGAAAACGGGCCCTAAATTCCTGGGATAGATTTGTTTCAACCTCAGGACAATTGCTTAAGCAGTTAATGCTCAGCAGTATAGAACATGTTTCCTTTTGTTAACGCTGAGGTTGCTACGGTACTTGGCCAGCTGTGGAGGTTTGTGAACTGGACCCCAAGCTATTAAGAATGTCTTTGGTTGGTTTTGCCTTAATCCAAATGAACCAAAGTTACCAGAGGACATGATGTAGAAGAGGTTATTGGAGGTTAGTTCTTAAAGATCTTTAAGATCAGCCTATTGTAATTCACATTCAGTAAAGCTATGGTTTATAACTGGTAAGCTGAGTAAATGGATTATCTCTAAGCCTTACTATTTTTAACCTTACCCCCCAAATAAATGGTGAATTGTCACGTCACTTCCAAAAGGTTTTATTTCAGTGAGTGTTTAGAGACTAGACAGATTTCACTTTGTTCCTGGAGAAGTCATGGTTGTGGTGACTGAGGGCATTGTCTGCTATTGTGGGAGAGGCACCAAGATGTTACACACCTGGTTGCTGATGGGCCTGGGTTCTAGGCCAGGTTTAGATGTTTAGTATCTGAGTCACCTAGAGCAAAGTTGTAAAGCTCTGCTCTTGATCTCTAGCTTTAAAATCGGCCAAAATACGATTTGGCCTATTACCTTTCAAGGTGGTGATGAAAACACACTATTGAGGTTGCAGGTGGTATTTGTTAAGAAGGGAAGCAGGAGGACTGAGCATCAGATAGGCCTGTGAGTTTGTTTCTCACTGAATCTCTATATATAACACTGTGGATCGCTTTTAAGGCTGAGGTATTTGTGTTTCTGGGTTAGCCACTTGTGCCAACGAAGTGACCTCTCTTTAACTGGAAAGCAGTTTGGTGTTCTCACCCATATCTTCAGGACATATCATTACAGGTCTTTGAGTTGCAGTTAGGACTTTACATTACACATATGAGTGTGCTGCTAACACGCTTGGAAGACTTAACTGTTGACAACAGGGCTCCTTCTTGCCTAGAGTTCTTTCATTAAACTCAGGAAATGTGCCTGTTGAATTTTTGTTTAAATGTACACATATATGCACACATATGTGCATTTTTGAAAAGAAAACAGTTGGGGGAAACCTGTCACCACTCCTCTTAGGTGAGTTCCTTGCAGTTTTGGCCATATATGCATGCATTGTTTGCTTAGCTGCACTAAGAGATTTTTTTTTGCACTTTGCTTTGTTTCCCCTTCCAGGCTTTACAATGGCTATTGAAAATCATTGCTTTCATAGGACAAGGGTTGAATGGATTTATAATTTATTTAATTATTTCCCCATTGGAGAGCCCTTGATTTTTTTCCTCTTTAATATTCTTTAATATTACTGTTTTTGTAATTCTAAAATAAAAGGACTGAATCTAAGAGTCCTATAAATTGCTTAGATGCTGTTAATAACTGGACTCCTGATCAGGAACTCCTAAACTGGCCACAGGAAAATTTGCCTCACAAGAAACTCAATAGAATTAAAAGGAGAGGATTCAGTGTTCTTAAGTACAAGTGAAAGTCGTGGGACTGAACGTCTCAGCTTCATGGGCTGAGCCTCTTCACCTTTGTGCTCTGAGAGAAAAAAACAGTGGAGCTTTCTGTGTTTTGTGTGTGCCCCTGTGTTTTGGTTTTAAGAGAGAGAACGCATTCACTCTCTGTTGTCTTTGCCAGTAGATAGAAGTGATAGGACAGGGACTTGGTGAAGTCTGAGGCATGTAAATACAGTGTAAAACAATGCAGAGAGCAGCCTTCCCCGTTTTCCTATTGCCCACACCGTTTGTTCCTGTTCCTCCCTGCACATCTTGTAACCCGGAAAAGATAAAAACTATTTTCCTATAATCCTGCTGTTTTTGTGGCATTTGGATAATTTTACAGTGACATAAAATTGCCTCCCTGTTTTGAAACTCTGGTGATTTATTTTGAAATTTACCTGTGGAAAACAATCATAGTTATTGAGTCGTAATTTGAAAACACTGAAATTTACCAATTTAAGTATAAAATTTGAGTTTTAGTGAATGTGTACAGTTTTATAACTAACACCACAATTATGATAAAACATTTCAAACATTTCATCACCACAAAAAATTCCCTCATGGCTTATTTTCATCAGTCCCTCTCCCTCCCCCTACCCACCCACAACTGCTGAGCTGCTTTTTGCCTTTTCTAGAATTTCATATAAATGGAGAGTCATACTGTATGTAGCCCTTTGTGTTAGCATCTTTCACTTAGTAGAGTGCATTTGAGATTCATCCAATGCCTTTTATCAGTGGCTCATTCTTTTAATTGCTGAGAAGTATGCCATAATTGTATGGATATTCTGTTATAGAAATATACCAGAATATTTTATCCGTTCAGCAGGGGATAGACATTTGGGTTGTTTCCAGTTTTTCACAGTTATGAATAAAACTGCTGTTAATATCTATGTTCAACTTTGGGGGATATATTTATTCATTTATTTGTGATAAATGCCTAGGAGTAGACTGCCGTGTGATAAGTACAGAATATGTTTAACTTTATAAGAAACTGTCAAACTGTTTTCCAGAGTAGATGTACTGTCTTGCATTTCTGCCAGCAATGTATGAGAGTTCCAGTTGTTTCACATCCTCTCCAACACATATAATTGCCAGTATTTTTACTTTTCTCCATTGTATAATGTAGTGAGTGTGTAGTGGTAGATATCTCATTTTAATTTTAATTTGCATTTGCTTAATGTTAATAATGTTATATATCTTTTCATGTGCTCATTTGTAAATTGTATATCGTCTTTGGTGACATGTCTATTAAAATCTTTTGCCTGTTTTTTAAAAAAATAGGATTGTATTCACACCATTTAGTTAGGAATTCCTTATGTATTCTGAATACATGTCTTTTATCAGAAATAAGTATTGCAAGTATTTTTTCCTGTTTGTGGATTGCTTATTCATTTTGTTAACAGTGTCCTAACAACTGAAGAGGTAAGTTTTAGCTCTAAATTTAAGACTTTCATCCATTTGGAGATAATTTTAATATTTTGTATAAGATTAGATTCATTTATCCATTGAACTTCCTTGACACCTTCGTATATTTCTAGGCCCTCTGTTCTATTGATTGCATGTTTTTTTCTTATACTAATACCACATTGGTCTTGATTACTGTAGCTTTATTTTATCAGGTAGTATAACTCTTCCAATTTAGTTATTTTTCAAAATCATTTGGACTGTTCTAGATCTAGTCATCTTTAATTTCTCTCAGCAGTGTTTTATATGTTTTAAAATACAATTCTTACATACCTTTTGTGAAATTTATCCCCAAGAACTTCATCTTTTGATGCTATTGTAAATGATATTTTAAAAATTAGTTTCTGTTTGTTTAGTATGTAGAAATATAATTAATTGAGTTTTGTGTATTGACCTTAATCTTGTAACTTTGCTAAACTCATGTATTAGTTGTAATATCCTTTTTGTAGATTTCTTAGGATTTTCTTACATCAATGATCATGTCTATAAATGGAGTTTTCTGGCCATGCGCGGTGGCTCACGCCTGTAATCCCAGGACTTTGGGAGGTCAAGGTGGGCGGATCACCTGAGGTCAGGAGTTCGAGACCAGCTGGCCAAGATGGTGAAACCCCGTCTCTACTAGAAATACAAAAATTGGCCAGGCATGGTGGTGGGCACCTGTAATCCCGGCTACTTGGGAGGCTGAGGCAGAAGAATTGCTTGAACCCGGGAGGTGGAGGTTGCAGTGAGCCGAGATTGTGCCATTGCACTCCAGCCTGGGTGACAACAGCAAAACTCTGTCTCAAAAAAAAAAAATCAGAGTTTTCTTCCTTTCTAATGTATAATGTATACCCTTTATTTCTTTTTCTTGCCTTATTTCACTGGCCAGGACCTCCAGTACATTGTTGAATAGCAGTGGTGAAAGCAGAGATCCTTGCCATTTTTCTCATCTTAAGGGGAAAGCATTCAATCTTTCACTGTTAAGTATCATGTTAGGTGTAAGTTTGTCACATGTTTCCTTTATCAGGCTGAGGTAGGTTTCTCTATTCCTATGTGTTGAGTAGTTTTTGTTTTTTAAATTATGAGTGGGTATTGAATTTTGTCAGATGCTTTTTCCTCACCTTTTGAGAAGGTCAAATGGTTTTTCTTTTTCAGTCTTTTAATATGATGAAATACATTGACTGATTTGAAGTGTTAAACCAACCTTACATTCCTGGGATAAATCCCACTTGGTCATGATATGTTATCATGACCTTCAAGTAGCTAAAATTTTGTTAAGGATGTTTGTGTCTGTCTTCATGAGGAATATTGATCTATACATTTCTTATATCTTTGCCTGATTTGGGTTCCAGGATAACAGTGGTCTCATAACATGAGTTGGAAAGTGTTCTCTGTTCTGCTCTTTTGGTAGCACTGTACTGTCTCTTCCTTAAATGTTTGGTAGAATTCAACAGCAGTTACGCCATCAGAGCCTGGAGGTTTTTTGTGTGTGAGAAAATGTTTAACCGCTAATTCAGTTTATTTCATAGATACAATGCTGTTGGCTTGTCTGTTTCTTCTTGAATGAGTTTTGGTAGTTTGTGTCTTTTAAGGAATTTGCCCATTTTATTTAAGTTGTCTAATTCATAGGCATAAAGTCATTTATATGTTCTCTTATTATCCTTTTAATAGATATATCATCTGTAGTGATTTCATTTTCATTCCTGATGTTGATAATTTGTCTTAACTCCCTTTCCCCCTCATTCCTTATCTGTGTAGTGCCTTGCAATTCTATTGATCTTTTAAAAGAATTAACATTTGGTTCCACTGATTTTTCCCCCCTTTATTACTTTTATGTTTTTACTTCCATTAATTTTTTTTTTCTCCTTTAGTCTTTTATTTCCTTCCTTCTGCATGTTGTGGGTTTAATTTGCTCTTTTTCTGGCATCTTAAGGTGAAACCTTAGATCATTTACTTGAGACCTTCCTTCCTAATATAAATGCGAAAAGCTATACATTGCTTGCTACAACTGCTATAACTACATCCAATGAAGTTTGCTTGTTTTTGCATTCAGTTAAAAATTGTTTCTATTTTACCTGTAATTACTTTGGCCTGTGGTTTGTTTAGAAGTGAATTTTTAAATTTCCAAGTATTTGGAGGATTTTCTGAATATTTTTCTATTATTGTTTTCTAACTAAATTCTTTTGTGGTTGGAGAATCTATTTTGTGTTCTTTTAAATTTATTGAGACTTGTTTTATGGGCCAAGAATATTGTCTATTTCATTGAATGTTTTCTGTGTACTTAAAAAGAATGTGTTTTCTGCTGTTTTGGGTGATTTGTTCTATAAATGTCAATTAGGTCAAGTTAGTCAAGTTTATTTTCTCACTACATGTTCTATCAATTACTGTGAAAGGAATGTTGAAATATCCACCTGTAATTGTGGATTTGTTTACTTCAATTCTATTAGTTTTTGCTTCATGTTTTTAACAAACTTTAATTGAAAAATAATAATTGTATACTGCTTTATGTATTTTGAAAATCTGTTATTAGGCAGATAAACATTTAAGGTTGTTATATTCTCTTGATACGTTGACTCTTCTATTATGAATTGTCTCTCTTCATCCTTGGCAGTATTTGTTGTTGAAATCTGTTCATTAATAGCTGTTAATAATATAGTTACTCCAGCTTTCTTTTGATTACTGTTTGTATGACAGATCTTTTTTCCTTGTACTTTTAATCTATCTGTGTCTTCATATTTAAAGTGGATTCCGTGCAGATATCAAATTGTTGAGTGTTTTTAAATCCAGTCTGACAATCTCTGGCTTTTATTTGGAGGGTTTTTTGTTGTTGTTTTGGGTTTGTTTGTTTGTTTGTTTGTTTTTTTCATTTCTTCAAAGACCACTTTGTGTAATGTAACTATATTTGGGTTTAAATCTGTTATCTTGCTATTAGTTTTCTATTTGTCCCATTTGTTCGTTGTGTCCTATTCCCCCTTTTCTTGCCTTCTCTTGAGTTAGGTGGTTTTGTTTGATTTTAATGAATCCATGTTATCTCCACTCTTGGCTTATTAGGTACATCTCTTTATTTTTTAATGGTTGCTCTGGGATTTACACATCTTTAGCTGATCATAGTCAATCTTCTGCCACTTTACATGGAGTGTAAAATCCTTGAAACAATATATGGCCACTTCTTCCTTACTATTCTTAACGCTATTTTACTTCTACATGTATGTTATAAGCCCCAGAATATATTGTTATTTTTGCCTTAGATAGTCATTATTTTTTTAAAAGATTGAGGACAAGAAAATATTATCTGTATTTACTCATATTGATCATTTCCCGCTCTTCATTCCTTTAAGTTCAAATGCCCATTTGGTATCATTTTCTCTCTGCTTGATGAAACGACTTTTTAAAACATCTCTTTGAATGAACCACTGTTGGCATTGATTTTCATTTTTGTTTGTCTGAAAAAGTCTTTATTTTACCTTTGTTTTTGAAAGACATTTTTATTAGGTATAACTTTCTAGATTGGTAGCTTTTTACTTCTCTTAGTAAGGATGTTCCTCCCTTGTCTCACATAGTCTCTGAAAAGTGATTTGCTCATTCTGTCTTTGTTTCTCTGTCTTTTTTCTTCTGCCGCTTTTAAGTATTTTTTTTTTTTTTGTATCACTGGTTTTGATTATGATGATGTGCCCTATTATTACATCTGTTCTTTTTGGAGTTTGTTGAGTTTTTCTTGGATCTGAGTGTTTATAGTTTTTTATTAAAAAAATTTTAAATTCAGCTATTATTTCTTCAGATTTTTTTTCCATCTTCTCCCTCTTTCCTCTTCTTTTATGATCTCAATTACACATATGTTAGACAATTTAATATTGTCCCCATAGATCACTGGATACTCTCAGTTTCATTTTCAGTCTTTCCCTGTGCTTCATTTGGGTTAGTTAGTTGCTATTGTCGTGTCTTATAATTTACTGATCTTTCTGCAATGTTTAATTTGCTGTTAATCCCATCCAGTGTATTTTTAAATTTATTTTTCTCTACTAGAAGTACCACTGGGTTTATTTCTTTTTTTTTTTTTTTTTTTTTGAGACGGAGTCTCGCTCTGTGGCCTGGGCTGGAGTGCAGTGGCCGGATCTCAGCTCACTGCAAGCTCCGCCTCCCGGGTTCACGCCATTCTCCTGCCTCAGCCTCCCGAGTAGCTGGGACTACAGGCGCCCGCCACCTCGCCCGGCTAGTTTTTTGTATTTTTTAGTAGAGACGGGGTTTCACCATGTTAGCCAGGATGGTCTCGATCTCCTGACCTCGTGATCCGCCCGTCTCTGCCTCCCAAAGTGCTGGGATTACAGGCTTGAGCCACCACGCCCGGCCGGTTTATTTCTTTTGTGTCTTCCATTTTCCTGCCCTTTTGTCCTTCTACCTTCTTACTACATAGAGTATATTTATAATTTTTTTTTTGAGGAGTCTCACTCTGTCACCCAGGCTGGAGTGCAATGGTGCAATCTCGGCTCACTGCAACCTCTGTCTCCCAGGTTCAAGCGATTCTCCCACCTCAGCCTCTCGAGTAGCTGAGACTACAGGTATATGCCATCATGCCCAGCTAATTTTTTTTTTGTTTGTTTTTTTGAGATGGAGTCTCACTCTGTCACCCAGGCTTGAGTGCAGTGGCACAATCTTGGCTCACTGCAAGCTCCACCTCCCGGGTTCACACCATTCTCCTGCCTCAGCCTCCTGAATAGCTGGGACTACAGGCGCCTGCCACCACGCCTGGCTAATTTTTTGTATTTTTAATACAAACGAGGTTTCCCCGTGTTAGCCATGATGGTCTCGATATCCTGACCTTGTGATCCGCCCACCTCAGCCTCCCAAAAGTGCTGAGATTACAGGTGTGAGCCACAGCGCCTGGCCAATGTTTGTATTTTTTAGTAGAAATGAGGTTTCACCAAGTTGGCCAGGCTGGTCTCACCTCCTTGACTCAAGCAGTCCTCCTGATTCTGCTTCCCAAAGTTCTGGGATTACAGGTGTGAGTCACTGCGCCTGGTCATATTTATAACTTTTTAACAGCTTTGTTGAGACCTAATTCACATTGCCATATAATTTACCAATTTAAAGTGTGCAAATTAATGGTTTTTAGTATATTCACAGAGTTGTGCAACTATCTGTTGTGCAACCACAATCTAATTTTACAATACTTTTGTCACCCCACAAAGAAACTTTGTATCTATTAGCAGTCATTTACCATGTACCCCACTCCTTTTCAGCCTATATTGATAGGAAATGTCAGTCTATAGGGACTATTCTGGACATTTCATATCAATGGAATCATATAATAGGTAGTACTTTGTGAGTGCCTTCTTTCACTTAGTATGATGTTTTCCGGGTTCATCCATTTATCAGTACTTAGTTTCTTTTTATTGATAAATAATAATCCATTATATGGATATACTGCATTTTATTTATTCATCAGTTGCTGGGCATTTGAATTGTTTCCAGTTTTTAGCTATTATGAATAATGCTGCTGTGAACATTTGTTACCAGTTTTTATGTGGACATACTATTTTCATGTCTTTGAGTATATGCCTAGGAGGGAACTGCTGGGTCATGTGGTACCTCTCTTTAACCTTCTGAGGAACTGCCAAGTTGTTTTTTAAAGAAGCTACACTGTTATAATAGCTAGTTCAGTGCCCTTGTCTGCTAGTCCCATCGTCTTGTCTCATTTCTGGGTCTATTAATTGATTGATTATTTTCATTTTCATGGGTCATATTTTCCTGTTCCTTTGCTATGCCTGGTAATTTTTACTTGGATGCCAGGCATTGTGAATTTTATATATATATATTTTTTCGTATTAAACAAGAAGTTTATTTAAACAGCAAGACACTTGACTTAAAGGGAAAACTATATAGGATTCTTTTTTTTTTTAGAGTGATTTATCCCTAGTTAAAGACAGACTGCCCTACATGTAACAGCTACATACGAAAAAGTTGTAAAATTGTCCTTGGTTTTACAATGATCAATGAAAAACATTAAAATTCTCCAGTTGAACAAGGTATGCAAGGATTTTTATGGGTTTTCTTGTTTGTTTTTTGTTTGTTTGTTGTTGTTGTTAAAACAGTGAGAGCAAAATAACTTACTGGAACATGAAGAGCAGAATGAGCATGCCACTAATGGAGAGTGGGGGTATTTTCACAGAATCAGTATTTTTCCCAATCCCATCTCCACTTGATGTCAATCAAAACATACCGTTGGCTGTTAAAAAAAAAAAAGCAATATACTTGTGCACATATACCAGTTACTTTTATATACAGTAAAGGAATGGAGAAGGAGGAAATGAACAAACAGAGAAAACTATACCATAGTAGTCAGGGATGTGTTGGAACCAAATTGCAGTTTTCTACCTGAGAATGTAATCTTGGTCTGCAAGAACAGAGTTCTGGAATGAAGAAGCAGGTTCCCTTCTCAGTAGACACCTCCCATCTGCTGCTGGAACACATCAATTGTATCTTCATCCTCCATTTCCAACTGCGCAGGTGTGTCTTTTTCTTTGATTGGTTGCCGGTCAAATCGGAGTCTGATCTGCCTCATTGACAATCCCCGTCGTTCACAATAGGCTTTCATTAGTTTACTAAGTGGTGTATGCCTCTAAATATTAAACTACACCACAGAACCACCCTGCCCCACCACCTTCAAATTAATACTATTGTTGTTCTCAGTCTTGACTCCTTCCTGGGGCTTTTTGTCAGCCGTGATGGGCACCAGAGTCTCCTCAGCTGCCGCTTCACAAGAGAGGTATCAGGTCCACACCGAATGAGCACACGAGCAGCACCAGGAGCCACAGAAGAGGGAGGCAGCAGCGGCAGACGAAGGAGAGGGAATTTTACTTCATTGAGTGCTAGATTTTGTTGTATTCTTTTCAAAAGTGCTAGACTTTGTTCTGGCATGCAGTTAAGTTACTTGGAATCAGTCGTATCGTTTTGAAGCTAGCATGTAAACTTTGTTAGGGTGGCTCCAGAGCACCCATTAGGGATGATGTAGCCCCAGTACTTATCCGCCGTAAGGCAGTATTCTTCTGAGGACTTTACCTGACTTTGGGTGTCTTGTGAATTACTCTTGTTTTTGTTGCTGGTGGAAACATGAACCATTGCTAGCTTTGTGTGAACTCTAGGACTTCTTAGGCCAACTGCTTTCTGGTGCTTCTATCCCTAACTTTAAGTAGTTTCTTTGACAGATGTGCAGATCAGTTGAAGACTCTAGGAACCGACCCTTTGGGGCTACTCTCTTCTTCTGGGTGTTCTGCCCTTCCAATTCTAGCCGTTTTGGCCTCCTTGAATGCGGCTTCCCTGATTACTAATCTGTGTTACCTCTACTCAGTGAGACTGACATGTTCTGTGTTCCCCCTTCTCTTTGCTGTGGCTTGGACGCTACCTCCTGGCAATAAGTTCAGGCAAATCAGTTCAAGGCTTGCCTCATTTGTTTCACTGTTCTCAGAAATTAAGTCCTTTACTGCCTGTTGTCCAGTGTCTGAAAACAGTTGTCTCCTGTGTTTTGTCTGGTTTTCTAGTTGTTCCTGTGTCATAGATGGAAGCCATGATAAATATGATGCCAATGCCAAAATGTGCTGCTATATTACTCTTTAAAGCAGAGCCTGTATAGGAAGAGGAAAAAAGAAGTCAGTGTAATCTTGGGGGCAAGGCAGGAAGCATTCTGCCTATGTAACACAAACGTGGCATTCTTTACTTTCTAACTTAGGGTGATTTAGGGTGTTTGTGATTTGAAGAAGAGGCACCTGAATTTTCAATATGCTAGTCTTCGTTGGAATAATTGGCTCTTCTCATTCGCTTGTCATACAAATAATATTTATTAAATACCAACTAAGTGCTTTGTGCCCTGCTAGGCATTACTTCTCTTTATTCTACTTCTTAACAGTTGGAATATGCCAAACAAATGAAATAAAAATAGTTTTCCTATTCTGGTTACAGGTTGGATTCTTGGATTTATCTCCCAAGCTTTGACATTCAGAAACTGAAAGTGGAATATAGTGTATTCTCAGATGTAAAGTTGATCTCATTTCCTCACTGGCCATCTGTTTATTTGCATCTAAGAATAACAAAACTTTCATAGTCATATCTGTATTTTTTAATTACTAAAAATAATGAATGGGCTGAACCATGCTTGCCCCACTTTTGAAACAATTCCTTCTATAGACTGTTGCAGTAGGAAGCTAATCAGTAGGAAGCTAATACCCCCGATTAAGAATAAAGACCAGACCTACATAAGCATATGTTGTATTGGTATATCTGAAGTCATGAGGATGTGATTAATGGTCCTTAAGAGTTTTAATTTGGCATGTCTTACTCCTAAATCTCACTTAAGCTTGGTTGCAAAGCCTGGCAAATCAGTCTTCTGTACATGGCAAGCTAAGACGTGGCACCACCTTCTTGAGGTTTCATATCCTAAACCTGTCTGTCCTTACAGGGTAAATTCAAAGGATAGGGCCAAGCTTGATTTGCTGTAGTCATAGTGAATCGTCACAGATCCATTCTTAATGCAGAAGAGTTAATAACTCCTTGGCCGACAGCATGGTGCCTTCCCCAAACCAATTTCTAACAGTGTCCTCTGTTAGATCTTTAAATTAATAAATTCTTTTATTAGATTTTTGGATGAGAAAAACAGACCATGCTTATACTCAGGAGCCCAGAAATATACAGTATAATTGACTAATTCCTGTCTTTGAGGTCTTAACGTGGTTTCATGTGCCTTTTGATTTGTTTTTACATGTGGAACATTTTTCCTTAACACTTTAATATGATATAATTTTCGTCTATCCTTTTCCTTAAATAGGAGGGAGAAACTTTTTTTAGTAGAAAAATATCTGGTGGTGAGTGGCATCTTTTTATTCCAGGTGGGTTGCAGAAGTTTCTCCCAAAAACTGAAGTGACCTGCTTTTTGCAGATAGGACCCCTGTGTTTCTCCTATAGGACTTTATAGATGGTAGATGGTAGGGCTGTACACAGCATATGGGTTTGAATGCTTGATGGTTTTCTGGTGGAGCTGAGATAATTACTATTATGAAGCCACACTTCTGATTGTGAGAATGAGAACATCAAGTCATTATTTATCTTGGAAAGAACGAATAATTTGTTTATAGTGATAACAATTTTCTTTTATTTTTCTTTCTCTTAGTCAATAGCAGCTGCTGCTGGCAGCTTATTATGAAAAGATTTCAAGTTGTAGTTTTTAACCTGGGGTGGGAGTAGGGGAGAACAAAATTAATATTGTAAATGTTTTTACTTGATAAAAGTTTTATTTGATACAGAGCCTGTACTGGTGTTTTTATTGAATAGTGTTTTATTACTGACATTCAATACTCTCTTTGCCTGTAGCCTCCCACGGTATCCAAAATGAAGGCACTCCTTAGATGTTTCAATGAATGATACAACCAAAAATATTAAAATGCCTATTAAAGTCATGTCTTATTTAAAGCCCCATTTCAAAGGAGGATTTTGAGGATAATTAGTATTTTAATTGTTAAAATTAGATAATTTTGTTTGGATGGAAAATCTATGTTCCTGTGAAATTGGGGTTTATGAAATAAGATTGGAAAAAAATAGAGTATATAATTGGGCACATTCTGTACTGCTTAGTGAATCACCAAACCAGCGTAATCACCATTAAGCACTTTAAAAGCTGTGCTTGTATGTCCTTGTTCTGCCTGCAGAGCTAGGAGTGCCCACGGGGAGCAGCAGTTCATTCAGGATGTAGTCATTGGGGTGACTCGTGGAACCCTTGCCTGTGTAAGCCCTGCTGCCTTGCCAGGTGCTTGCTGTGTGAGTCCCAAAGGCATCAGATGTCATCAAGTCACAGGGACTTCTTGGTCACTCTTAAGGCCATGGCAGGAGGCATAGTTCAAAATGCAATTCACAAGGCAACGTCCAGAAGAAAGAATCAAGTATGTGTATAGTGCATGACGTACCTCAGCTACTGTAGTGGAAAATTCCTGGAATGAATCTTTCACCATGTTAGTTTTTTTTTTTTTTTTTGAGACAGAGTCTCGCTCTGTCCCCCAGGCTGGAATGCAGTGTGGCAATCTTCGCTGACTGCAAGCTCCGCCTCCTGGGTTCACGCCATTCTCCTGCTTCAGCCTCCCGAGTAGCTAGGACTACAGGCGCCCACCACCATGCCTGGCTAATTTTTTGTATTTTTAGTAGAGACGGAGTTTCACCGTGTTAGGCAGGATGGTCTCGATCTCCTGACCTTGTGATCTGCCTGCCTCGGCCTCCCGAAGTGCTGGAATTACAGGCGTGAGCCACCGCGCCTGGCCTCACCATGTTAATTTTTCAGCCCAATATAAGAGCAGATGGATCATTAGAATGAAAAAGCCTGAAAAAGTGAAATTCAAACCTAGGGTCAAATTAAGAGTTCTGCATCTTTCTGACCTTGTAAATGTAAAAGCTGTTTCAGTGTTTTGAAGGTGGTAGATTGTGTGTATGAATGTTTTTTCTCGGATTTGGGTATGTAGCATTCACTAGATCCTCAGAGGGGTCCATGACTCCAAAAGAAGGATGACCCACTGACTTAAAAGATGGGTATGGTTGTGAAAATGAAGTTTTAAGCCCACCAGAAAGGAAGACACTTATCCCTGGAAGAAGAAAGAGCATTTATTGGCCTTCATCTGTGCCTGCCTGCGGCACCCCAGCACCGCATTCACTCCAACCCCACAATCCTTTCAAGGAAAATCTTTGATTTATCTTGTGGGCAATAGCATTTCCAATAGCTGGTTAAGTTGCTACGAGACATGGAACTAGTTTTTAAAGGACTTTTTGCCATGGAAGCACTTTTTTTCCTCCTTTGCCATGCCTGGTCTTTGGTTTTCCTTTGCAATCCCAGTGGTGACCAGCCTCAGCACCCTGCCCTTCTACACCCTTACAGAGTTGTCGTCTTCAGTGCAGTATTGGACGGTGGTTAGAAACATGCATTTGGAATTAAAGGAATCTATATTTGAATCCCAGCACCCCCACTTATCAGCTGTATGTCCTCAGATAGATCACTTAGTCTCTTTGAACCTCGTTTTTTTTTTTCAGTTACAGAATGGGGATATTAATCCTCCCTATATTGTAGGGTTGTTGTACAGATTAAAATAGATAATGTATATAAAGTGCACAGCTTAGAGCTTGGCAAATTATAAGTTTCCAATAAACCTTACCTGCTGCTATTGAGTGGTGATGAAGATGTTAATGGATATGTACTTAACCTTTTCTCTGCCCAACTTGATTGTCAGCAACTTGAAGGCAGGAATGTTTTACCTTTTTTGTCTAATACCCAGATCTCCTAGAATAATAGTTTTTGGTTCGTCTTTAAATGTGGTTCCAAGTTTCTTTGAGGCCACCAACAGCATCATTCCACTTGCATTAACCCTCTCAGAGACATCATAGGTTTGTGTCTCACCTACTTCAGTTTTTCTACATGGGACGCCAGGGCACTTGGCCAGATACTCCTAGAGAACTTCCTCAGTCAAATTGCTGGAATTTTGGGCTTCATTTCATTGGGCAGGTCTAGTTTGACCCTTTGGTTATGAATGGTGTGGTTATTCTCTCTAAAGTTCTGTTAGCTTCTTATAATGTCAAGTCCATATCCCGTGGATAAGGCAAAGACTTGAATTTGCTTCTGTTCCTTTGTAAGTAGGGGGAGAAGCAGCTTCAGGTCATGTGCTGTGAATGAAGGTCAGCTGTCTTATCTTGCATTCTGTTTCCTATTGCAGCATTCTCCATTCTCATCTGCCCCCTCAGCCTTGCCCCAAAGGGCTCCAGGTCTTACTTCTCCCTCAAAGAATATGGGAATTTACAAAGAGAATATGCAAAGGTGGTATCTTAAGCTGATGATTCTCAAGGGATTTGGGGAGGAGGAAAGCATGTAGTTTTGCCCCTAGGGAATATTTAGACACTTTGATTGTCACAGTTGCGGTGGGGGAAGGGTGGTGCTGCTAGAGTCTAGTGGGTCTGGGTGCTGCTAAATACCCTGCAGTGCACAGGAGAGGCCCACAACAGATTTGTCCAGCTCAAAATGCCAGTAATGCCAAGGCTGAGAAACCTAGCTGAAGCCTCACAGGGGGCATGGTCCATTTCAGAAGTATGTGGGGGAGAAAATTGAAGGTGAGAGGTCTGTGGCTCTCCTGAAGTCAGGCCACGTAAGTACTTTGCCAGGTAGGTAGTGCCTAGTGACAGGGATGTACTAGAAAGAATTCCTTTTGAGCTTGGCCTTGGGTCTTGTGCAGGCATGTTCATGTGACAGTAGGGAAGGCTATGGGCCTGAGGCAGCTAAGGAGTAAACTGGCAAGTTTCGTATGGAGAGTTGGGAAGATAGAAGCAGAGGAAGCCCGGCGTGGTGGCTCACGCCAGGAATCCCAGTACTTTGGGAGGCCAGGGTGGGTGGATCACTTGGGATCAGGCATTCGAGACCATCCTAGCATGGTCAACATGATGAAACCCCATCTCTACTAACAATACAAAAAAATTAGCTGGATGTGGTGGCGCACACCTGTCATCCCAGCCACTCGCGAGGCTGAGGGAGGAGAGTCGCTTGAACGCAGGAAGCGGAGCTTGCAGTGAGCCCGGATCATGCCACTGCACTCCAGCCTGGGCAACAGAGCAAGACTCTCTCAAAAAAAAAAAAGCAGGGGTATCTGAGACTTAACTTCCTCTTGGAGAGCTGGAGAGTCAGGAGAGCGAAGCTTTCTATCTTGCTTTGTACCTGAGAGTCTACTCGCATCAGGGTGGGCAGGGAGGGACAGGGAATCTGTTCAGATATTTCCCTTTGGGGTCAAATGAGAGGAAGGAGTCCTTGCCCCTTGGAGAATTACTACAAGGATCTGGTTGAGATGAGAATTTGTTTCCCCCACCAATATTGTTTTTTGGTGTTTTTTGTTTTGTTTTGTTCTAACATCTCTGTTTTCTTTCCCCTTTCTATTGTTGCTCCTGTCCTCCTCCCAATCTGACTACCACACAAACCCTGACGGGAGCCTTTCTGCCCCTCTAGGGAAGGGGCCCATGTGAGGAACTCTTACTAGATGCCCCCTTCCCTGTTGCTGTGCTGATCTTACACATCAGTTTCCACGGATCCCTTGTGAATCAGTTGTCTTCCTCATTTACTCTGAGCAAGGGTGGCAGCAGCAATAGCAGAAGACGTAGATGCAGTGACTCATTTTGCATGATGTCTGTGAGAGAGCCGGGCCTCCCGTGTGCTGTGGCTCTTGTTCAGGCATTGCTTCAGAAACTTGATTCTTCTGGAATTGTGCATAAGAGAGCCTTTCAGAAAAAAAAAAAAAAGTTGGAAGGGTTTCCCTTCCTAAGCTTCAGTGGAAGCAGCAGGAGGTTGGACCACCTCCAGGACAGTAGGAAAGCCAGGATGGACCCTCTGTGTCCACCTCCAGTCTGTGGCACTGTTTTCCATCTCATCTTGGACATATCATGGGGCTACAGCATGCCTCAGAAACCTGCTGGAACGTGGTGATGGTTTCCAGCATCTGGGTTTGGGGAGGACTGTGGTGATGCGCTAGGGTTAGCCATCCGGAAGGGGTGGGCAGAGACAGCAGGAGCCTACTCTGATTAGCATGTAAGTTGGCCTCCTTTCATGATTTCTGGGTCATTGGTGAGTGGATAGGAGTTATGGGATCCTTTGTGGGTGAGTAGGGGATACTGTGGCAGACAGGTTTTAGTAAACCCACCTGCACATACAAGTCTTTCCTTTTTAATGTGTCACCTTCTCAGTTTGGGTGGAGAAGCTTGCCACCCCCAGGTTCATCCGTAAGCACTGTGGTAGGCTCAGGACTAACAGACACTAGCTTAGCCCCATTGAGGGCCCCCAGGCCAGGCTTCAGCTTTCGGAAAGCTTGTTTTCTCCTTGGGCAGGCCTTGTCAGACGTTTTGCTCCTTTGTGTTTGACATTTTGATGTCTGTAGTATACAAAGCCACATGGGAAGGCAAAGGAATACACCCCTTTGTATAAATGACAGTCGTAACAAATGAAGTATATACCAGTTTGTGCTGTCTGTCAAGAAGTAATTCATCTCAGCTAGTAAAATAAAGGGGAAAGGAAGGAAATTCAGGTCTTTAGCTATGGATTCATAAACTGGACTTAAGAAGAGCCTCCTCTTATGATATATGATGCTAATTGCTCATAATATTTCCTTCTTTTTTTTTTTTTTTATTGAGACGGAGTCTTGGTCTGTCGCCCAGGCTGGAGTGCAGTGGCGGGATCTTGGCTCACTGCCAGCTCCGCCTCCCGGGTTTCCGCCATTCTCCTGCCTCAGCTTCCCGAGTAGCTGGGACTACAGGCGCCCGCCACCTTGCCCAGCTAGTTTTTTGTATTTTTTAGTAGAGACGGGGTTTCACCGGGTTAGCCAGGATGGTCTCGATCTCCCGACCTCGTGATCCGCCCGTCTCGGCCTCCCAAAGTGCTGGGATTACAGGCTTGAGCCACCGCGCCCGGCCAATATTTCCTTCTTAATGAACAGTTGATGTAGGAGTTTTCCCCTTTCATCTAAGAAATACATAACAATCTGCAAGTTTTCTTAGTTGTTTGTTAAATGGACTTTGAAATGATTGAGAAATTCGTATTCCTCAATGAAAGTAGGTATCAAGTTAATGGACAGGGAGCAGTCCTTGTTGTCACCAAGATTTTGGCATCTGAATTGTATATTTAAACTGTGTCAGGAATATAGAATCATGTTGAGGCTGAAGGGAGAAGGAAATTCCATTCTTCTCATGAATCTGTTTGATATTTTCGGGATGTCCTGAGAGAAAAATTCTTTGACCTTAGTGAGCAAGGTCTAAGTTTGTACACCCGAGTCACATTGTACCCTTGGCTCCAAAGATTTATCCTGCATCTGAGCCAAAGACTTTTGAAGGCTGTGGTTGCTGGAATTTTAGGGTGTATCTCTTTGCTTCTTCAGATGAGACATTTCTTAAGATAGAATAATGGTTTAAAAAAAAAAAAAACCTCTCGGTTTATTCTAGAAAGATACAGCATTTTTGGTATAAATCCAAGGAAGTCCAAATGAAGATCAGGTTTTAGAATTATATTTTAATATGTGAAGGGAGAAATCCATTTTATCAGGCCAGTAGGTTTTTTTGCTTAATAAATAGAGGCAAGAAGAAAGCTATGGGCCCAGCTGGAATGGGTGCAATTTTTAGAAAAGATTATTTGTAGTTGTTGGGCACATCCTTGCATGTGGACTTTGAAATAAGAAATTAAATCACCACCTCACTTTTGCAGGAAATAATCCAAATGTAAAAAGTTAAAGTTAGTATTGCACTTTGGTAAAGCTTTAGATGTATTTTATATTTCCTAAAATAAGCTTTTTTTCTATGCATAAAAGTGGAGGTCAAATGAATTACAAGTGCATTCTTAACTGAGTGGAAATGGGTGCTGGTGTTTCATATATACATATAAATTTTGCAGTTACTTACCTTTCTTTTTTTTTTTTTTTTTTAAAGAGTCTTGCTCTGTTGCCCAGATTGGAGTGTAGTGGCACAAGCATAGCTCACTGCAACTGTGAACTCTACCTGAGCCTCTGGAGTAGCTATTCCACCTGAGCCTCTGGAGTAGCTGGGATTAGAGATACAAGCCACCATTCTCAGTTCTTTTCTTTTTTTAAAGAGGTGGGATATTGCTTTGTTGCCCAGGCTCATCTCGAACTCGTGGGCTCAAATGATCCTCTTGTCTCAGCCTCCCAGGCTGCTGGAATTATAGGTGTAAACCATTGCACCTGGCTGCTTGACATTTTTATAGACTCACACTAAAAAGTTTATTTATTGAATGAGTACTATGTGCACAGGGTTAAATGTATCTGATGTTTGTTACAATTTAAACAGGAGTGTTGATAAAACTGTGTAAAATGAATTAGCGTATACTTGCCATTATGTTTTTATCTTAATAATTGTTATGTAGTTTCTATGAAAAGTTCACTTAACATTTCCATGCTTTTTTGGGTTTGCTTTATTTAACCTTAAAAGAGTGATTGAAATAATAGTTTTGTTAGGTCATTGGATTGGTGATCTCCCCTTTTGTATAGTCAAATTTAATTTCAGTCTTTAAGATTGAAAACTAGTGCAAATTCTATGTTGATCACAGGACCACAGTTAAAGGTGCATTCACATATCTCATATAAGATACCTATTTTCACTGTATTAATCATTTGCAATAATCAATGAATTTTAACTTTTAAAAGATTTTATGGTTAAAAAGGTGATGGAAGGAATTATTTCTCTAAAACTCAAGAAATTCTTGCTCTGGGAAGCTGTGTTGAGAAGAGTTCTAAGCTCTGCTGCCTGTGTCAGTGTTCTCTGGAAAGACCTCTCTTAGAAGGATGCTGCAATGTGGAGTCAGGAGGCCAGGACCCAGCCCTACCCTCCCTACCACCTGCCAGCTGTGTGGCCTTGAGTGAACCAACAACTTTGCCAGGAGTCATTTGCCTTGTCTTTAAAATAAAAGAGCATTACCATGTCCTGGGTTGTTGAAGTGAGATTATGTAGTGTTAGTAGGGTGTCCCCCACCAAAGGTCCTCTGTACGTTGAGGTTTCTTTCCCTGCCTGCTGCCTGCTTGCAAGGAAAGCCAGAGCACTTTGACTTAGAATTGTGTCTGAATTCAGCTAGTGTGTTGCGTAAGCTTGGTTATCTGCTTTTCCTCTCAGTTCTTCCGAGGTAGAGGTGAGGGTGGGGGAAGGGAGCTTCATGCAGAGGAAAGAGTCTGAGGCTATTTACTGTAGGAGCACACTTCAGTGTAATCTAGAGAAGGCTAGTTTATGTCCAGTATATACTTTTCAAACAGCTACCATTTTAATGTTTTGGTACTGGGAAATGTGTTAGTTGAAAATTTCACTTACAAGTAATCCTTTTATTTTTCTGTGGTAACAAGACAGGTAAGGCATATCAGTTGGCCCAGACTCATTGGTCCTCAGTGACTGACTGCCAGACTCAGAGTTGAGGGTCTGATCTCAGAGGATGCAGGTTGTGTTGTCAGCCCAGATACCTACGGCACCGGTCCTAGCAAGTGGCCACTGTTTTCTGGAATATCTGTCACTACCTTAAGGCAAGCCTCGTTATTTCAATCCTTATTCTTAGGCTAATGTCTTGAGCCATGTATCAGAGATCGGCAGGCAGGTTGTTGATTTTTGAGATGAAGAACAACTATCTGGCCAGGGAGAGAAAGAGAAAATTGGCTTATAAGTTACAGTGGTACAGAGTGCTCTGCCTTCTCAGATGATTTTGTTTCCAAGAATCATTGATTATATAGTTTTTTTTTTAGTTCAAACCCATACCCATTCTGCATATTTCAGAGTGAAATGTCCTTTCAGGACGATCTTATTAAATCACTAATCTGAAATTTTATGTTCCCTAGTTGGCCATGGCAGTATTTTGGTTAGGGTTTTAGGTCATTTTTGTATCCACTGTAAACTTGGATATAACTTACCATTAACCAGATACTTAAAACCAGGGTTATTTCCTAAGGTTTCACATTGGAAGTGGTATGTGAGCTGAGCTTTGAAGAGGGACACCAAGTTTTTTTAGACGGAAAGGATGCATGAGCTAGCTAAAGGGCTTGTTTTTTATCCTGTAGGCCAGGGGTGGTTGTAGACGCCTTCTTGCGTGCTGACATACTGATTGATGGTGGCTTCTAAGGTCTCTCCTGAGTCTAGTAGAAGGGAGGCCTCCTGTCACAGACACCAGGCAGGCAGGTAGGGAATGGAGCAAGATTTGGCAGTCCGGCTGCTGTGAGTTTGCTCTCCAGTGGCTTGGAAATGGGAAGTAAAGGAATCTGATCTTATGTGAGACCATTTTCAGACTGTCCTAGTCTGCCCTCACATATCCCTGGAATGGACACATACAAGCTGGTCAGGGCTCTCTTGGGGCACTGAGGTGGGAGAGGCTGGAAACCTGGGTAGGGTAGTGGAACTGGGAGTGAAAAGCCCCCCGCACTTGGATCTCTTGTATATCACACGAGACTCAGTTATTTATTGATGACTACCTAGCTGGCTCATAATACTGATGGCTGAATGGGGGTATGAAAAGTGGTCTCTGTCCTCAAGAGCATCCAGTCTTTTTGGAGAAATAATGCAAAAACAAACAAACAAAAAAGGGTAAAATAAGAGAAACAAAAGTGCAGGTCGTAAATTTTCCAGTCTTGTTGGAGAAATAACGCAGAAAAAAAGGTAAAATGAAAGAAACAAAAGCCCAGGTAGTCATTTTGCAGTACAGCTTAGTGACTAAGGGCAGAGTACCTTCCAGAGGTGTTCAGTATTTTGGCTTCCCTGGGCCACACTGGCATAATGGTCTCGGGGCACACATAAAATACACTAACACTAACAATAGCTGATGAGCTGAAAAGAAAGAAATCTTAAAAAAAATCTCATAATGCTTTAAGAAACTTCACAAATTTGTGTTGGGCCACATTCAAAGCCATCCTGGGCTGCAGGTTGGACAAGCTTGGTTTAAATCCTCTGCTTAACAGCTGTGCGACCCTGGGCAAGTGATTTAGTGACTTCTTCCATTGGTTTGCTGGTCTGTTAGAGTATCACATACTTTATAGGGCTGTCGTGAGGATTAAATGAGTCAGTATATGCATATTTAAGGTACTTAGAGTTTGGCACGTAGTAAGTGCCAAATAATTATATGTAATTATTATTTTGAAGATAGAGTCCCTAAGCCTGTTTTGTCTTTGAAATAGGAACTTCATAGCATTGTACAGGTTTAGTGAAGGAACATTGGTAAAAGCATCTGGAAAAAAGCCTGGCAGAAACCAAGTGCTCAATAACCAGCAGTCGTTATCATTCTTATCATTCAGTACTTGCCCATTGGTGTGAGTTTATTTGGTTCTCCCTCCACAGAGATAGAGGAAGATGTTATGTATTTTATAATCAATTTTTGCTTTTGTTTTCAGAATCTGGTTTTCAAAACAAAATGTGTTTGTTAACAGCCTGCTCCTTTGCCAAGAAAAATGACAAAATTCCCTCCGTGTACTCTCCTCTCCTCACCCAAAAGCCCTGTATGAGTGTGTCTCTGGCTGCACATATTTAAGTATTAACTGAGATAAAGCATGAGCTCAGCAGGGGCTTTCTAATGGCTAATCCACAGTAACCCATTTAAAAAATCTTTTTCTCCCACACAAGAAAAAGAACTAGTAGGGAAACGACATTTTGGTGGTTATTTGAAAGAAGTGTTGCTCGGGGTTTTGCGGGAGGAAGAGGTGTCTCACCATTGAATTTTTTGCTTGGTGGATGCCTCTTTTCCGGGTCCAGTTGCTGAATCCAGGACGTGGAGTGGAGACAGGGAGTGGGTAGGAGGTGCTGTCAAAGTTCTAAGCAAGTTCAGCAGTGTTGAAAGAATTTAAACTCACTCTGCAGCCAGGCTATCGCTAGACAGTACTCTACCCTGGAGTAGGCACTGATAGCCCAAGACAAAAAAGGGGAAGAACCTTGGGTGGGTGAAAATGCTTTACACATTAAGTTCATGATGGTCTCCTGACCTCTAGGGACCTTTGAACTTCCAGAGTTAAGATGAAGGCATGGACAGTTTTTTTTTTTTTTTTTGAAAAGCGTCATGTAGCAGCAGAGTTTGGGCTTTAGAATCTGACAGACCTGGGCTCTAGTGAAACCTCCTTAGGAGCTTACTGGCTGAAACCGAGCAAGTTCTGTAACGTCTCTCTGTCCCCATTTTTCACAGGTAAATCCTAGTCGAGGATTAAGCTGAGGCTATGTATATTAAGTGCTTAGCATAGTTCCTAGCAAAAAGTAAATTTTAAATGATCTATTACTATTGGTGGTGGCGGTAGTGTGGTGATCACCAGCAACAATAGAGGGTGGTGGACTGAGGAGGAAGCAGAAGATGGCATTCTTAAGAGAGATGGAAATTGCCCTCTGGATTATAGAGGACCCACCTGAGACCATCTCCCAGTTCAGTTCTGTAGGAAAGGCAGGTAAGATTGAGAATGAGGGTTGTGTAATTTTCAGGTGCCTTCTTCCTCTGGGGCTCTTAAGATCTGAGCCACAGTGGATTCAAGTAAGGGAAGGGAGCACTACCAGTAGGGAGAGGTCTGGTAGTTTGGGGTGTCAGTTTAGGGGGAGGTTTTTTGTTTGCCATTTTTTTTTCTTTTTCTGTCTTAGACACTATGTTGAACTTTGTTGTAATTGTGAAGTCAAAGGATGATAATATTGTAAGCAAACATTCGCTTTTCAGAAAGGATTAGGAGCAGGTAAAAACTTTAGTTAGCTAATATTTTTGCTTTATAGTAAAACCTCTCCAGCAGAATTATTTTATAATCTTTTTTTAACACCTTTTTTTTTTTTTCTGAAAAAGTAGTAAGGTATCTACTTTTTATGTGTTGTTCTGGTTTTTTATGAATAAAGTATTGTCTTTAAGTACCTCTGATAGGAATTTAGATAATAAGCCAGTGAAAGATCTTTTTCCTCCATAAATTCCTGTGTCCTTAATGGTGAACCTGTGATGAAAAGATTAGAAATACTGACTCTGAATTTGATTCAGATACATTTGCTTGGTTATATAAATTCTGTACTTTTGGCCCTGAAATAGAAAAAACCCACTTGATGCTTTGGGGACCTTCTTACTACTTCCAGGTCATCCTCGAAGATCTTAAAATGTTTTTAAACATGACCAGTTCTTTTCTACTATATTGGTCTAAACTCTATGTTGCCCCTTCCTGAGAGAAGATAGTTTCCTCTGGTTTTGTCTGGACTACAAGTGGTTTCAGAGAAACAGGCTTCTAGGTATAGCATGGAAAGGGGAAGGTCTGGTGGATAAGGAAGGTTTTAGAGGACACAAGTAATACTGGGGACAACTGTGGAACAAAGAGTGAGAAAGGTGTGAAGAGGAGGGTACAAAGAAGGCAGAAACAGGGAAGAGCAGGCTGGAAGAGAAAGAAGGGAAGAAGGCAGAATGGTGAAAATGGGGAATAAGGAACAATCTTGAGAGGACAGAGAGGGTGTTGGGTAAGAGTAGAGTGGGATAAGTGGGTAAAGAGAGATTGCATTAGACTGGTGAGTGAGGAGGCAGTGCCTGAGGTATGTATTTGTGGCTGTGAGACTTTCAAGGGAATTTGAACATTTGAGGTGGCTAGGGTAGTATTGCAGACCTGGCTGCTCGAGGGAGTTGTTGGGTGTTTGTATGTAGTGAGATCACCTGAACTTCTGTGCTTTGGAGTGGGAGGAAGTCATAGAAGGAAGCTTTGCCTATCCTTTTATGTTAATTTTCTCATGATCTTGTGCGGAGGCCTGTCCTTGTTGGATCGTTTAGTTCTACCCTCCTTTCTCTAAGTTGTCTCAACTCATGCATAAGTCTTACCACTTCTCTCTATAACTAACTCTGCAACATGTTTCACTTTAAGTATTTTTTTTAAGCTTTTTAAGGGAAGAAGGAAAAACTATATTAGACCTTCTCAAACTCTGCTGCCCTTTCTTCCTATTTTCTCTCTCTTTGCCACCAAGGGTCATTGTACTCCTTCTCAACCAGTCATTACCAAAAGGTTGTTAATTAATTGATTAGAATGCAAAAAATAATCTTGGGCTTTCGGTTCCTTTATTGCTTTTCATTCCCTAGAGAATTTTTTCTTTTTGTTTAACATGTATAAAGTCTAAGCCTATTTATTTTAGACATTTTATAGTAGTTTTTCTAAAATGTATTAAATTATACTGCTTTCTTAAACTAAGTCTGGAACTTACTTTATCATCATGAACCATCAATATTTTCCAAATCAACTGGTTTTCAGAAGACTGAGGTAGTTAGGATTGTGAGTACATTTACTCACATTCATTTGAGTGTGTTTTATGTGATGGGCACCTGGGGAAATAGGGGCAAGCAAGACAGACACTTCCTCTGCATGTTGGAAGTTAGTCTGTAAAGTCCAAATGGTGGTGATCTGGACCAGCACAGTGTGGAAGGTGCCAGTCTGTGTTCTGGATGATTTAGGTTACCAAGCCATCTCCAGATAAATGCAGTATTGCTGTTTAGGGCCCTGACTTATACACTTGGTCATTTCCACCTCTGGTCTACAATTGCCTACCCCGCAATTCATATGCAATTCTGGGTTTTATTTTCTAGGAGATGGAGGGAGGAAAAGAGGTGAGGATTTGCATGAAGACAAGCTAGTGTTGGTCCAGGTTTTTTCTGCTTTCTCAATTATCCTATAATCTTTGAAAACACTTTGTTTTTTTTTTTTTCTCTTGACATTCTCCCCCCCTTTCCTCTCTGAGGACTTCAAAGCAATTCCCAGGCTTCAGATATTTCACCTCTAAATACTTCAGTGTGTACAGAAGAACACAGACATAGGCTTACCTGACCAGGGTCATTATCACACCTAACTGTAGGTACCATATTTTGTTGTATCACCTAATGCCCACTGTATAATTTTAAAAATTTCTTCCTTGTACAAAATAAATAATGTTCTTTATGGTTTTGTTAGACTCAGGATTCACATGTGGCATTTGGATATTATGTCTCTTAATCAAGGGCCGTTCCCTGCTCTACCCGCCTCCCCCCCCCGCCTTTTTCCATGCCATTGACTTGTTGCAGAAACTGGGTCAGTTGTCCTGCAGAATGTCCCACATTCTGGATATATCTGTTTTCTTGTGGTGTCATTATCTGGTTCCTCTATCACCTGAATTTCCTGAAACTGGAAATTAACTCTAGAGGCTTGATTAGACTCAGGTTCAGCCTTCTTAGTTGGGTAGTGCTGTGTGCTTCGCATTGTATCACACCAGGGAAAGCCTCCTTAATTTAAGTAAAAATAAAAAATATTAGTGAGCACTGAGTTTGTTTTAGATACAGTGCTAGGTGCTATGGGGACTACAGAGATGAGCAAAGTGTAGTCCCAGCTGCCTTAAATTTGTTTTTGGAAGCAGACCATGACCAACAGCATGACAGAGGATAAGTAAGGTATAACTGGGGAACAGGAGAGGTCAACAACCAGTTTCTCCATATCTGAGAGACTGCCCACGAAGCCTGTGGCATTTTAGCAGTCTGAAAAAATTAATACAAAAATGTAATACTTTACCATATAATAGCAACTACGCTCTTTTCTAAAACTAGTTTTATCTCACATAATTCTTGAGTAATTTCTGTCTCTCCCCTAACCCACTGTGCATTGCATTATTTGAGGCACCATAATATGGCTGCAGCTGCCTTTTCGTGCACCTGGGTCAGGATGGGACCTGCGGAAATCCCTCCCCCTTCCCATATTTAGACAGTGAGACATACCAAAGACAAGTGAAGCACATGGAAATAGAGAAGGCTGGCACTCCATTTGAACTACTGATCTGCCGGTGTCAACCGGCGGTATTTTTTCAGGTCATCCTGCCTGACCCTTGTAAATGTAGAGAAGCTTAGTACAGTGTAGAAAACGTCAACTTCCTGGTGGACACCTAAGTATTTTTTCCCCTTCTTTTGGAGGGGTATATGGAGAGATTTCCACTTTACCAAGAATGAAGCTGGACCTTTAAACGGTTTATGTGTGCTCTGTAAAACTTTTTAAAATCTTGCGAAATCGTATGTTAGTATATTACAGTTTTTACTTGTGTCTTGTCTACCCAGTTGCCACCACTTGTAAATTTTTTTTTTTTCCATGAGCAAGTAAAAGTTCAGCTGGAAGATATCTTCTTAATTGAGGGTTCAAAAACCAGGAATTTAAGCAAAAGAGGAAATTCTTCTCAATACTCAAAATACACAAAACTGAGGAGCATCTTGTCGACTGGTATATTTTAGCATTGAGCATAGTGCTGGATACTCAGTGCTCCATAAATACTGATTGGATAAATAAAATGAGATGTTGAGGCAGTAGTGTTTATTCTCATTTAGAAATTACAAGTAAACAGTGTGATCACAGTGAAAATCCTTAGCCTGCTTTGGATAAGAAATTTCACTCGTGCACTAGAGAGAGAGGGAATGTGGGTATGAGTGTGTCTGTGTGTGTGTTGTGTGTTTGTGACATTGGCAAAGAGAAGAGGATTTGTCTTATCTGCTGATTTAAAAAAAAACAAACAAAAAGATTTTATGTTTATTATCAAGAATGTAGCACTTAAGATATATGCAACTTAAAAAACCGCTGAGTAAAATTCTGAGTTTTGTCCTTGAAAGAAAAGTGGCATTTCCTGCATAAAAAACAGTTTCTATTATGAATGACAAAAAATTGTTAGGGAGCCAAGCTTTGATGCATTTGCTACATGAAGGTCAAATACTTAGGTCATTATAATTCTGCTCCCTTTTGTGCATGCAGTACAATGAAGCTCTTTGACATGGCGCTACCACAGTCTCAAGATGAAGGTCACGTGTTTTCAGGCATTAAGAGCATGATCTACTCTTTTTTGGTTCCCTGTTATAAGTGGCTGTTGAGGGTAAAGTTGAGGGGAGAAACTGGACTAATGAATGACTTTTGTCTACCTTCGTACTATTTTTTACTTTTCTTGCAAAGAAGTCAATTAAAACAAAAAAAAAAAGGTAAAAAGCTGAGAACCAATTGCCCAGAACAATCCACAGACAACCTTCAGTCTGGCTCAGTTACCCAGATTTATATCACATGCTTGCTGGCAGAATTTTGATTGCCTCCAAACCTCAAATGAGTGTGTGGCTTCTTTATATTCCATAGAACTGGTCCTTTTGTTAAGGAGGCCTTGTGAGTTATTACATGGGCCTTGGAGCCAGTTCATCGGGGTCTAATATGTGGTTTCATTTATTGGCTATTGGCCTTGGAGGAATTATTTAACTCTACTGTGCCACAGTTTCCTCATCTGTAAAATGAGTTAATTTGCAACAGGAGGCATGAAAAAAAAAATGCTTGGCATAAAGAAAGCACTTGGTAAACATTAGCAACTGCTGACCTGTGTGTGTGAATTTATCAGGAGATGCAGTTCAGGTATTGAGTATATAAAGGAGGGTGAAGATAGGGTTTCTATGTGATGAGGATATTATCTTGGGTGGTGCAAGGATTCAGAGATAAAAATCTGACCTGGGGTTAAAGGTAGTGGGCGATGGAAAGGGTCAGGGATGATGACCCCCTTCCCTGCCGCAGGTTCACTGGGAAAGGAGCAGCTCACACTCAGACTACTGGGCCAGACTACAGCTGGCATTCCTGTTTGCCTGTTTGATCCATCTGTTTATGATTTGAGCCATAATGTCTAGGGTGCTTGAGGTTGTGTACTTGGGTCCTTCCTTCCCCCTTCTGCCTTGGCTTCTTTTTAGAAAGCCAACTCTCAACAGGCATGAGACCTTTAAACTTTTTGCATGTATGAGATTTGTTTCAGAGTAATTGGAGGGTCAGGAGGGGGATGAGTGGGTAGGGGATAGATATGAATCTAAATACAGATAAAATGGATCATGAGGCTGGATGATGAGTACATGGGGGTGGGTTTATTATAACAATCTTTCTACTTCTGCATATATTTGAAATTTAAGAAGAAGTCTTTTTTTAAAGTAAGCAAAAAATGCAAGTACATAACAATATGGATGGTATACCTTTTATATACAATTTTAAAATGCAAGCAGTATTATGTATTTTATATATAATGTATTGATATGCATTGTGTATGTATTTTATATATCATGTTTATGTATATAATGTATTGATATATACATTGTGTGTATATATTCATATAAGAATTTAAAATGTTATAAAATAATAAATATGGCGGGCATGGTAGCTCACACCTGCCCCAGCACTTTGGGAAGCAGATCACTTGAGGCCAGGAGTTCAAGACCAGTCTGGCCAACACGGCACAACCTTATCTCTACTGAAAATACAAAAATTAGCCAGGTGTGGTGGCAGGTGCTTGTAATCCCAGGTACTTGGGAGGCTGAGGCATGAGAATTTCTTGAACCTGGGAGGTTGCAGTGAGCCGAGATCACGCCACTGTACTCTGGTCTGGGCAACAGAGCAGGACTCCATCTCAAAAAATAATAATAATAATAATAATAATAAGTACTAGCTTTAGGATAGTGGTAGTGGTTGCCTCTGAGAAAGGTAGAAAAAAGATGGAATGAGGAGGGGGAATACGAAGGTATTTCACCTGTATGTGGAATATTTTGTTTCTTTACAAAAAGAAATGTGAAGCAAATAAGGCACAATACTAAGATTTGCTAAAGTTGAGCAGTGGGTACACAGGTATTTGTTACATTCTGTGTAATTTTGTTCGTTTAAAATATATCACAATAAAAAGAATAAAATGTCATGATTCTATAACAAGAAGTGTCTTCAGACATGTCAGGAGTTGAGCTGCAGGAGGGCTGGGAGGTGCCTTGCCTTTCTGCTAGAGAGGCACATCCTGTCAGCACTGCACGGGGGTGGCGAAACGATTGGCCACTCATACAGTTGCATAATGGGGGAAACCCTTGTGGTTAGTAGAGGTGGATGGTGGTAAGTAAGGCTGTGTGAATTACAAGCAGTTAGATACAGCAGAATTCATGTTTTCTGGACCATGCTGACCTACTGCCTCTGTCAGAGGGACTGGGCTGGGTCATGGATGATGAGTTGGTTACGATGACTAGAGGAAGATTTTTAGAAAGCAAAGCTTTTGTGTATAAGAACTGGTTTCCTTGATAAGACTTCTCAGAAAAAAAGAAAGCTGTTTCTACTCTGGATTGGTTGTCTGTGTGGTAATCTTTTCAGTCTTCCCGCACAAAGCGGGATTAAGCTTGTCACTCCCCAGCTAGGGAAGCAAGCCCTCCATCTGGGGAGTGAGAAGACAGATTGTTCTGAGGGCTGGGTTCATGGGCTGCTTCTGAAATGTGACTAGCACCTCTGTGTCTCCCGCTGCTTCTGGGGAGGAAGACCTGGAGATTGAAGTGATCCTTGTACTCAGGTCCCAGTCTGTGTGTTACCTAGTGTATAGATGTTGTTCATAGATGTTGGGGGTAGTGAGCTTGTGCGGTATGCACACATCAAGTGTTAGTTTGATCTCTCAGAGAATACAGATGTCAGATGTCCACTTCTTTGGTATTTATTCACTAGATCTCTAAACAGGAGATCACTGTTTTGTATGCTCTAGAGAGCTCATTTAGCTGAGGGGAAGGTTAAACCTAGCATCCTTACAGGTTAAACGTTCTGGAATAGAACAAACCCTGTGTTGAGCCCAGTGGAACCAGGTAGGGGTGGGGGTGCATGAGGCAAGAGATCAAGCATCTCAAAGACTGTTTTTTCAGCACTCATGTGCTAGCATCCTAGATTCTCAGGAAGGCAGTGACTAGACCAGACCAGCCCTTCACCACTTCACCACTGTGCATCCTGGGAAGTGGCCTCCTCCTTTATATAGGGATGGAGGTCTCCAGGGTGTGCTCTAGAAGTTTGTGAGGATGAGGATTGGAGAATAAGGGATCTTCCTTTGACATGTGCCAGATGAGAAACCACAGGAAGCAAAGACCACCCAGCCTGGCAGCCACTCACAAGAGCTGTGTTCTGGAGCAGGACTCACTTCATATTATGTGTCCATCCAGCCTGATTTGCATTCCCTGGAAGAATTTGAGAGGTTACAGGACCTTGGCACCTGGGCAGCTCTGTAGCATCTTCCCAGGCGGTCCCACTGAAGCACCTGTGTTTAAATCCCCTTGTTCTGAATAAGGAGGCTGTGTAAATGGACCTGCAGATGTTTTTGACATGTAGGAATAGACTGGGAGAGATGCAGACTTCTGCAGAGGGAGGGAGTTTCTGAGCATTGGGCAGCCACATTGCCTCTGTCCTTTATTTTAGTTTACAACTTTATATCTTCCCTCAATGAGGTTTTCCTCAAAGCTGTGAAAGAAATAAAATAAATTGAGGTATTGAGAGAATACATAGAAAATGGAGAGGCTATTTTTCTGTTACCTGTTTTTGTCTTCCTTAATTGTCTAGTTTAGCACCACTTGAAAAAAATTGCATTACGTTTAAGTTTGATGAGCTCTTTGTGAACATGTGAATCAGTAGTTTCTCGAGGTGCTGCTGGGTTCAGTGACACAATACAGAACACAAAGCCAGAAACTAGCCTAGAAACCAGACAGAGGGCTTTGTCCCAGAGTCCTGCTTAATGTTATTACAGCTAAGTGTCAAAATTTAGCCTGTGGTTCTCCCCAGGAATACTGGGGGGCAAAGCTGATTCAATAATAGAAAGGTGTGGTTAGCCTCCGAGTATGTTTTATGGGTGTGTATATAAAAGCAATATTAGATGAGTTAAACCTATACAGGTTTATTATACATATCAGACTTCTGATAATGATAGAAAGAGTTCACTTTCTAGAGTCATGATTCTGGAAGACTTTATTTCCACCAAGAATTTCCTTGGTGTCTATCTTTTTCCCTGGTGTTTTCTCCCTGCCTCTGAGTCAGCAGCACATCCTCTCCTCATGGCCTGGCTTTGCCTCTTCCCCCATTCTGTCTCCTCTCTATTAGTAGCTTTTTGGTTTTCTTCCCCTGTGGTTAATACTATCCTCATTAAAAAAATTTTTTCCCTTCAGTTGATAAAATGTTGAAATGTTGTGACATATTTTAGAAGGTAGCCATTTATCAAAAAGAACATCTTGAAATCCTCAGGAGTATTAAAAAAGTTTAATGTGTTAAAAATACATATATTCAATGTTAACTCAGTAGAACAGGAAAGAAAATTGTGTTTCCAAATTTGTGAAATAAATAGAAGAAAAAAAATGAAAACAAAATATAAAAATGTCAAAAATGGTTAAGTTAGGGTAATTAGAATATGAGTAACTTTTTACCCTGTTTTTCTCATTTTCAGTATTGTCATTATATGCTTGCGTGTTTCTACTGCATACATCCCTATGGCATTTTGAGATGAATGGGACAGAAGAGTATAAAGAAGAAGTGCGTGTGGAGGAGTCATTTTCAGATGCAGTTCTAAGAAACCCCACAGACTCTTGGTAGGAGGGGCCCTCAGGGCCCTGGACCTTGAGTCGCCCTTTAGCCAGAGCATTTCCACTTTTCATTTGCTGTGCCTATAAGGTTTGTCCAAGATTTCTTTTGGGAAGAGGATTCTGCTACTAAATACAGGGTTTGAAAACCGTGCAGAGAAAAGAAAACACATTGGGATCAGAGGTAGGAAGTGTGGGTCCTGACCCAGCCTTTAACTAGCAGTGAGTCTCTATGTCCAAGGCACTTTAGCTCTCTGGACACCAGTGTTTTCATTTCTTTTTTTTTTTTTTTTTTTTTTTTGAGACGGAGTCTCGCTCTGTCACCCAGGCTGGAGTGCTGTGGTGGCTGGATCTCAGCTCACTGCAAGCTCCACCTCCCGGGTTCGCGCCATTCTCCTGCCTCAGCCTCCCGGGTAGCTGGGACTACAGGCGCTGCCACCTCGCCCGGCTAGTTTTTTGTATTTTTTAGTAGAGACGGGGTTTCACCGTGTTAGCCAGGATGGTCTCGATCTCCTGACCTCGTGATCCGCCCGTCTCGGCCTCCCAAAGTGCTGGGATTACAGGCTTGAGCCACCGCGCCCGGCCTCAGTGTTTTCATTTCTAAAATGATGGGCTTGAGCTAGTGGATAAGCTGAAGGTCCCCTACAGCTTTGACATTTTAGGATTCCATTCAAGTGGTGTCTGTTTGGACGAACGGAGGCAAGATGGTGCACTTCCGGGTTCTTCATCCCCCCTCCCAACTTTTCCCCCCTCCCAACTTTTCCCGCGCGCGCGAAAATGCAGCCGGCGACCCGGGAAGGTGCAGACCAACTGGGCATGCACCAGGTGACGTCAATCTGAAGAGACCAAGATTTACCTGGTCGCACCTGCGGAATGCCCCTGACACGCCCGTGCCCCGCCTATTGCCCTCCCACTCCCTAGAAAAGCCGCTCTTGGCCCAGGTCCCACGCGGTCTTCCTTCAGCCCCACTGAAGTCGGGATGCAGGAACCCCACCCGAGAGCCCCACGATGGGGGGACTCTGTCGGCCTTGTTTGCCGGAGGCCGACAGACTTCTTCCCCACACCTTAGGTTACCAAAATAAACTTGCAGTTTTGCTCCTGACCTTTGCCTACTTGCTGGTTCTTTTGTGCTCACTCTGGTGGTCTTAGAAAAACAAATCAGTGTCAAAAAATAAGTAACTCCAGGAAAAGAGGTTTGTGATTCCCAGCCTTCTCCCACTGCTCCAGTGGTTTTCAAGGCACCTGGAGGACAACAGACGACTTGGGCAAGCATCGCATTGTGGAAGTTTTGGTTTTTTACCTTGCGGTTTGTTTTCTGTTTGTATCGTGTAATTAGGACAAAGAGCAATAGGACCTAACACAACAAGGTGTAGAGCTGTTTTAAGACGATTTACTGTTTTTAGGTTAGAGGTCCAGATTCTTTGGATAAGTGAATGGTGATTTCTCTCATCCTAAAGTTATTCCCAAGGTTCTGTTAATAAAATCTACAGTCAGGAAAGTGGCACCATGTCCTGCCTAATGGTGTTCGGGGTGTTCCTTTCCACAGGCCATCCAGAGTCCTTTTCTGCTGCAGTGTCAGCACTGTCTATCTAGATGGCCTTCCTTGGGAGGCTGGGCTCCCTCTGGACAAACAGGCCTATAACAGGAGACTTTTCAGGTTAATGGACCCAGAGGAAAGATAACCTCAGGATTTGTCCTTTTTCACTGGAGACGCCTGGAGACCTGGCACAAGTTTGCTTCTCTGGCGTGAAAATAGAGCATTCTCGTTTCTGGCCCTGCCTCCCACTGGGTGAGAGAAGAGCACTGGGTGGGTGAGGCTAAATCCTGCTTCCTTTCATATGCAAAGCATAATCTCTTTCGTGGACCTTTTTGGGCACTTAAACAAGAACTCCACTAGCTGCCACACTGTCCAAGCATTTAGCTTTTTGACTTTTGGGGAAAGCTTTTATTTCCAGGTACCTAAAGTGTGTGGCATTGTAAATAAAGTCAGAGGCTCAGTTTGTTGGTCACAAATACTTTGGACAGAAATGAGAGAAAGCCAGTGAGACCATTTTCTTTCTGTACTTTGCCCTCAGAACGTATTCCTTGGGATGAAAATCCCTGCTTAAGCCTGGGTACGGTGACCCAAGGTGACAGCAGTGACAGTGGCCCTTCAGAAAGGAGCAAGTGGAGGTGGACCCTGCCCCAAACAGATTTGGTGTGCTCCTGGTTGAGCTTAGCCCAAACATCCCCCTGCCAAAAATAAATAAAATCCAGATACTGCAGCTACTTACTCATCTTCCTTTTCCATTTAATTTCAGTAAATTGTGGACTAATTCTCCCTAAAAGTACATATCAATTAAGAAGACAAAACTTGAATGATCAATACATTGTGGCTTTGACTGGTCCTATAGCATAACATTGTAGATTTTACTTTCTAAATATTTATTGAACACCATACTCTGTGCATCAAACTGAATCAATTATGGTGAGGTTCAGAAAGAGCATAGAACTCACTCATTGGTCTTTGATTTTACAGTCTCCTTGGAGGGGCAGAATCTAACAGAAAACCATATACCTGTGAGACAGAGACTAGTTCAAGACAGTAAAACATCGCATAAAAGACAGCTCTGTTTTTCAATATGGAGCACCTGCTCCCAGATGCAGAGGACCACAGCAGTCATCCAAACAGGGTGGAGCCAGTCTTGCTACAGGTAGTGAGTTTCAAGTCAGAATTTGGAGGAAGTGATGGGTGTGAGAAGGAGGAAGGACTTCTAGAGAAACTGCTTTCATTAGAGAAGAAAGGTAGGGATGATATTGTGTGATAAGAGGACTGTGGCACAGTAAGCCTTAGGGACAGTCTTGGACAGTGGAATTTTTTAATTGTCATAATTGAGGCAACAGTACATATAGGCTGAATTGAAATGGGGATCCCACACCAACTTGTTAGCCATGTGATCCCCCATGTAGTTTACTAACGTCAGGTCCCTGAATACTTGAACAGCAGTATACAGTTTGGATCAGAGTTGATGAACTAAACTTACTAAGCACATACTCGTATTAGATAAAAAGATCTACATTATCATTAACAAAAATGTGAGCATTTCATGTAAATACATGTGCATTATCTTGATGTTTAAAGTGTTTTTTAATGCATCGTTTTCATTCGTGTGAACATTTTACCATTTGTTATACAGCTTGTTTAGGACATTTAGTCAATTTGAGGTTTTTGATACTTCACAATTTCCTATGTACAATTAGTAGATAGAAAATTTGGGTCATTAATCATACAGCTTATTATAGTAATGCCTTCTGGGTGTCTTGACTTTGTACTGCTTTGATCTTGCCCTTTTATGTTGGGTTTTCTTAAAAAGTTAATGGATCCTATTCATTCATAGTTCATTCAACAAATATATATTTTGCCCTACTATGTGCTGGGCACAATTCTAGGAATTCAGCTCCCAGTTACTGATTTGGAAACTCAGTGTTTCTTTCTTTTTTGTCTTTTTGAGACAGAGTCCCACTCTGTCGCCCAGGCTAGCGTGCAATGGCGCAGTCTTGGCTCACTGCATCCTGTGCCTCCTAGGTTTGAGTCTCATGCCTCAGCCTCCTGAATAGCTGGGGTTACAGGTGCACACCACTACGCCCGGCTGATTTTTATATTTTTAGTAGAGATGGGGTTTCACCCTGCTGGCCAGGCTGGTCTCAAACTCCTGACCTCAAGCGATCTGCCCACCTTGGCCTCCCAAGTTGCTGGGTTTATAAGCATTAGGCACCTTGACTGGCCGGAAACTCAATTATTTCAATATTAAGGGATTGTTGTAACTAATTTTGATTTTCTTTCTTACTATGCCTTTAAACTTAAGTTACTAATTTTATTTAAAATATTTCATCATCAGTACAGAACCCAAACATTCTTACTAGTGCTTTTGAAAGAAATCAGTGTAGTAAATTTGGCACGTTGAATTTTGACAGGTTGGTCTGCTTCCCCCGCTCAGAGCCCTAAAGAACCTCTAGGGCTTCATAAACAGTTTGAAAACCACTGGGTCAGATAAGCTCTAAAGCCTCTTCCCATTCTAACGCTTTGTCTCAACTTCTCTGTGCCATTTTTCTTTTGCATATTTAACTTAGGGAATAATAAGGCAACTTATCCAGACAGAGTCGTGATGACTACTTGATACATATTTAGAGTATAATTCACCTTACTCCATTTTTAATGTGTCTTTGCGTTCCCCTGGTGGTTTGGTTGCCCCCATAGCAAGCAGGATAGTACGTGAGGACTGCAGAATATATAAACACCCCTTAAAATATGAGTATTTGAGAGACGTCCTCAAGCCTGTGGTATATGTGGAGGGCTAGAATTGCCACCAAAAAACATACAGAAAAAGTACATTGTACAGTAAAAATCTTGTATTTTGCTTATAAAGAAGAGCACTTTAGCTAAAATAGACTTTGTACTTTGAATACAAATGCCACTCATTGTATTAAAACCTGTCCATATAAATGGGTTAACTGGAAGAGCATTCTGCATATTCTGTGTTGTGCATGGAATTTAGAAGAATGCATGAATGCATGACACTTGAAGCAAAAGCTTTAATTCAAATTTTGAGAGCAGTACCCAGGTAAACAGTGAATAGTACAGGTCATTGAAGTTTTTTTTGTTGTTTTTTTTTGGAGACAGTGTTTCACTGTGTGGCCCAGGCTAGAGTACAGTGGCACGCTCTCAACTCATTGCAATCCTCCAGCTCCCAGGCTCAAGCAATCCTCCCACCTCAGCCCTCCAAATAGCTGGGACTATAGGCATACATTACCATGCTTGGCTAATTTTTAAAATTTTTTGTAGAGATGAGATCTTACTATATTGCCAAGGCTGATATCAAACTCCTGGGCTCAAGTGATCCTCCAGCCTCGGCCTCTCAGAGTGCTGGTGTTACAGGTGTAAGCCACATGCCCATCCTGAAGTTATAAGAAATATACTTAAGAGGGTTTTTGGCAAGGGGTACTGCTGATAGTATAACATTAATTTGGGAGAGTGGCATGGATCAGGATAATATGCAGGATGTTCTCATCCACATAAACAAGAAACTACAGAAAATGAGTAGCAAAATCTACAAAGGTTGTAGATTAAAGGGTCAATTACGTAATGTTTTTTCTACTTCTCCACACTTATCTTGCCAGATTTTTAGAATAAGCATGTAATACTTTGATACTCAAGGAAAAGGTAAAGACTGAAAATAAAAAAAGTTCAGCAGCTCTCATCCAATTCAAGGCCAACAAACAACAGGAAGTTTCGAGAAATTAGAATGATGTGTGTATGGCAGTAGGTGCCCTCTAAATTACTTTAATACTATCACTGAGACTGTCATTTTAACTCTTAACTTGTATTGTTTGGGACAGTTGCTGGGAGAGTCACAGGTAGGACAGTCTGATCCCTGTCCAGTTAGTGGTTCCGTAAAGTCCAATTAGTGGTTCCGTAAAGCTAATTCATTGTCAAGTAATGTAACTTCAGCTTCTGTTGTTGCAGCTTGTTTGTTTCTGGTGTTTGCATACAGATTGAGCACATTTGCAAGAATCCAGAACATAATGTGTATTTCACATGATCAGATAAGTACATTTAAGCTTCTTAGCTAAAGAATTTCTATGGGCTACTCTTTACTTCCAAATCCAAAGAGACTAAATCATAAAATGTAAATAGACTTCTAAACTCTCATTTCCCTACCTTTTGGTAATCTATATGGAAGGCTTTACTGTAGTAGGAATTTTATTTCACCCCAGTTTTTGAATAGAGCTGTTCTACAGAGGGTGACTTCATTTTTAGTTCATTCTTGTTATTTTACTGTGTAAACAGTCAGTTCTTTGCCCATGCCCAGCTTGACCTTTTCAGACTTTAGTGCAAATTAAAACTGGCTGGAGGTAGAAGGGACAGGAAGGGACCCGGGGAATGAGGATGAGGGGACTAGTCAAGTACCTTAGGTTACTTATGTTGCTTGTTTTGAACCTTGAGGTCACGTCAGAGAGGAGTGCTCACTCCTTCAAGTGCCTGAAAAGTATTCCAAAGTGGATGTGAAGTTAATGAGATTGCTAGGTTTTGAAAACAAGATGAGCAAAACTCAGAAATCAACAACTGCTCTTCTATTTTGTTTTTGATTTTTGTTTGTTTGTTGGTATTCCTGGTTATGGAATGAGAGGGCTGTTCAGCTGCAACCCAACAATTTCTTCTCTTTGGTCAGCTTTTCCTTTTTGACCAGACTGAGAGGAGAGGACAGATAGCAAAAATGATTCCGTGTGTTTTGCTTCACCCTGCCCTTGCCCCTGCTGTGGTAGTGGTGCCCACTAATTAACATTGGTATCGTCCAGAGCTGAATGGCAGAAAGTTTAAGAGGACTGAAGATCTGACCTTCAGTGCAGAGTTCAGCTGTGTTTGCTCCTCAGGTCATCTTTAGGATGGAATGATTTCCATCGGTCATTAATGAATAGTGGAGAAACAAGTGGGAACTTATCAAAATCTGTGTTCTAGAATGTACCAACCCCAAGATAGTAAGTATTTTTTCAAGATGGAAGGACTGTCCCTGTGGCCGTTGTTACCCAGTATACTCCTAGAGACTGTAGGATTCTTTTGCCCCATTTTATGTCCCTCACTGAGAAAGGCCATTGTGTGGCTTGAGGGTCAGGACAATGCCAGTTCCTGGCTATAGGCTCTAGATCCTGTTCCCTCTCCCTCTCTGAGGCCTTCACTGCATCATGCTTAGGCCCTGGTGCAGACTTTTGAGTTCTCATCCATGTGGTCTTGGGCAGGTTTCTGCAAGCTTCAGTTTTCTCATCTGTAAAATGGGGACCATTATTGTCCCCATTGTTGTGAGGACTTACGGAGATAGTACTAAACTCTGTAAGTTAGAAGAGTGTTTAGTACATCATATGCACTTAATAAATATTAGCTTTTTTATTATGAGTACTGATCCCTTGCTGGCATCTTTCCTGGCTTCTGTCCCTACCACTCCTTTGATACTGCTGTTGCCAAGGCAACTAGTGATAACCTCTTTGTTGCCAAAGCTCATGGACACTCTGTTATCCTCTCTTTCTGGGTCTTTTGGTGGTGATTCCTTTCTCCTTGAAGGACTAAGCTCTCCTGGGCATGATCGCCACACTCCCCTCCTCTCTGGTGGCTTCTGTTCTTTCTTTTGTCTGATCCCTGTTCTCTACCCGCCGTCATGTTGCATGACTCCCATGAGAAACTCTCAGGTTTTCTCTTCTCCATGTCCTCTCTAGGTACACCCATCCGCTCCATCCTCTCTAGGTAAACCCATCCCAATGACTTTCATTACTTAGTTGCTCCTCCTCCAGGTCTTAAGTCTTTCCTGACTTTCCAGTCTATCTTAGGTACACCCAGCTGACCTTGTTATTTTCTCTTATGGTACCCTGTTGTTTTCCTTCAGAGCACTTTTCACAATTTGTAATTATGTATGTGTTTGTTTGCTTTACTGTCTGTCCCTTACCTCCCTCTCACTCCACAAAATTATAAAATCTATGAGTGAGACCAGGGACCATGTCTTGTCTGTTCACTCACATTTGTATACCTGGTGCATGGAAGGACCTCAGCAAATACCGATTTGAATGACTGAACCTGTGGCCCCTCCAGTTCTTCTACCACCACTCCAGCCCTGATGTTATATGATATTAAATGTTAATGAAAATAAATTTTTATTTTTTAGATTTGATGCTCTGGGCTTGAGTGGAGACTGCCTTACTTTCTGTTCATTTCATGTTACTCCAAAGTTAGAAAAGCATAAACTTAACCAAATTACAGTATCCTGGTATGTTGTTGATAATCTGTGCTCACTGGCTGTTGATGTGATTTTCTGATAGTTATGTGAAAATTGTTACTAAGGCATTGGCCCAGACAAAATTCCCATGATTGGTAGAAATAACCCTATATGTTCTGTTACCATTAAATTAATTCCCAGTAAATGGTAAGACCATATGTCTCTTCAAGCCTTCTTTCCCATAATTCATTTTTTTATCTTGAATCCCCAAAATTGCTTTTTTTTCTTTTCTTGAAATCCAGGTTGACCCAAAACAACAAGTGTCAATAGCCTCATCATAATACAGCCTCTTAGCTTGCAAATGTATTAAGTCCCTATCCTTAATGGCCTCCACATGAGAACTTGGCCCTGCCAGTCTGCAACATTAGAGGATGACAGAACCCAGCACACACACAGTCATTCACTGAAAAGCACTTTGAAAGTGCCTGATGACGCATACATCAGGTTAGGTATAGAATGTAGGCGCATAAAGGTCTTTCTTGTTAGGTGTTTCTATTGCATTATCTTAATATGAACAGAAACCTCTAATTACCATTATTAGTGCTTGGAATTTTATAATTTAAAAAAATCTAATATGTGCAAAAGTTGAGAGTATGTATGTATACACACAGAGATAACATGCAGGAAGGCATGTCAGTAAAATTAATTCCTAAAAATAGAACCGTTGGGCCTATCAGGTAGGATTAGATTTGGCTAATGGAAAACAAATTTAATAGTGAATTATTCTCATGTAAAAGAAGTCTAGGGCTTGTGTGGCCACTGTAAGAAGTGATTGATACTCAGTCTCCTCTTATTCTCTGCCCGCTCATCTCAGCAAGTGGCTTTCATCCTCAGGGTCTCCTCATGGTCCATCCAAACGGAGGCCAAAAGGAGGAAGAACAGCACAAGTGAAGAGACTCATCTCTCACCTGAGTCAGCTGCCTTTAAATAGTCTTCCATGGAACTCTTCCACTTCCGTGCCATTCGATTTTCAAAGCTAAATGACGTGGCCACATCTAACTTCGAAGAAGGCTGAGGAATGTAGTCTTTTTGTCTGGGCCCAGCTAAAAATTGGCATTGTGTGAATAATGAATAAGAGAAGAATGGAGTAGTCTGTTCTACTAAGTCCAAGGTTGTGTACAGTATCAATAGATAGTGATAAACACTCCTTCAAAAACTTTGCACCCCCTTTAACACTTTCACCAACCAATACAAGTTTTCCCAAATCTTAATTAAAAACAAAATGTCTTCTATTGCTGTATTTGAGTTGTGTAGTCTTCTTGAAACGTGAGTATGACTTCTAATAGAACTTAATTTTCTATTCAGATTTTAAACTTATAAATGCTTCTGAAGTTTAAGGCAGATAACCTAATTTATTTAAGTCTGATAGTTTATTACTGTCACTTCCAGTGCTAAAGGTAGGTTTTCTTGGAGATGGGAACCCTGGGAAAGAGAATGTGTACTTCTTTAGTGGTGGAAGAACGTCTGCTTCTTTTCTCCTGCCTTTTATTGCAGGTGCTAACCTTACTCAGCATGGTTTAGTTCAAAAGAGAAAATAAAGGGAGAATTCATTTATGCTTTCAAGAAAATGTGTTGAGTCTTCCACATGCCAGGCATCTCCAACGTAAAAGAAAGAGATGTATCTCTTTTGCTATCTAACTCTTCCCACTTTCCTTTTTATGATCTGATGTGACTTCTCCATGTCTTATGCACCTTCCCCCTCAATAAAAATTTTAATAATCATCACTAAGCGTAGTACTGCACAAAAGAGACCTATCAGGTAAAAGGACAGAAAAACCACAGGAGCTATAAAATGTCCAAGTAGTATCTAAATTTTAAACCTTACTTTTTTCTGTTTTTAAACCTCAACTATATGGATTTTTAAAAATATATGGATTTTAAACCTAAAATATATGGATTTAGACAGACAAACTAAAACCTGTTTACTATAGCAAGAATACCTCATTGTAGCTTAAATTGGTGTTTTTAAAATGATAGCTTTGGCCAAATTCTTTGGCAGCTACCCTAGACTGGAAGCGTTAAAAATTGATTACTTGTAAGTTGTTGCTAATAGTTCCTTACTTCTGCAGGCCTTTCCACTCAGCGCAAACTGGGGTCCCTGTATAATGGTTGTTGTAGCTGGAGTGCTGTGCTGGTGTCCTGCTGCCTGAGTGGAGTGAGTTGACCCTAATTTACTCCGGGATGCCTGCATTCTTTTTCATGCATGTCCACAAATAGCATCACAGCAAATTAACAGAATTTTCTGATTGATGTAGGGAGAAACCAAAGGAGGCTTGTGTTTGGTGGCCAAAACACCACACAGTGTGAGCAGTGTGGAACTACTGGCCCATTTTATAGCATTCTAATTGATAATTATCAAAGAGCACATTATGTGGCCATGTGGCAACAATCCAGTATCATTTCAAAGGTATTAGACGTGTAGATGCACGTGAACACCATAGTAAATATATCCCTCCTTTTGCCACAATTGAAATAGGTTATCCAAGAGGAAAGGGGAGGGAAAAGAAAATATCAATTTCTTCTGTACAAAACTATGGCAAATGAAATGTCATAAAGTTTCTGTATTTCATGATAAAGCCTCCTGGCTCATCATTAATAAGCTAGAAAATTAACTCTTTTTTTGGAAGCTTGGAGAGAGTCTATAAATGTCTATTGTATATGTTTGCTATTGGTTCACAGGCAATGCCTAGTCCATTTTCCTTCATAGAGATGTAAAGCTGCTAAATACTGTCAGAAGAAAGAAGAAAATTTATGTGGGAGAGCTAAGTGGAAAGAGGAGGGAATCCTGGGTATCTACATGCATGACACTTTACAACAGCAAAGTCACTGTGGCGAAGGGGAGACCTGGAAGCACCTCTGCCAAGGTTAAATTGAGGGCAGTCCATAGACAAGGAACTGAGGAGAAATGTTTCCCGGCCCAGGGCTCCATAATGGACTCTGTCTGGACCCTGCAGAAACTCAGTACTGTTAGGATTGCCTTGAGATGAGGCAGCCCAGTTGTCAGGGAGTTGGGGATAGGAATGAACATAAGGTGTCTGTTCTTGTATTGGTGGAAGAGGAAGGTAAAAAGAAATAAACCTAAACCTGCTGCGCACTTAGCTCTATTCCCCGGAAGCAAACCACAACGTTGAGTAACAGCTGAAAAAGATGGTGACTGATGCAAATGAAACACTGAAAATGACTCTCTGGGGATCTTCTCACCCCTGTTCCCTTTGATTAATGGTTTATTGTCATAAAGCCCTAAGGGTCGTTGGCAGAGCCAGGTCAGAGCATTCAAAGTGCTAGAGCCATGTGCGTCTGCCTCTCTTGCTTTTCCTTTCTCATCCTATTATCTTGTATTCCTTCTTATTTTATATAGGAGAAGAGAAGAAAGATGGCTAGAGATGATCATTGCCCAATTTTATCTTTCGTGGTTAAGGAAATAATCAGTTCACAAGCTAAAGCAGTGGACTGTGAAGAATGGCAAAGTGGCCAGGCACAGTGGCTCACATCTGTAGTCCCAGCATTTTGCAAGGCTTAGGTGGGAGGTTCGCTTGAGGCTAGAAGTTTGAGACCAGCTTGGACAACATAGTGAGACCCCATCTCTACAAAAAAATTAAAAAATTAGTCAAGTGTGGTGGTGCACACCTCTGGTTCCAGCTTCTCAGGAAGCTGAGGTAGGAGGATCACTTGAGCCCAGAAGCTCAAGGCTGCAATGGACTATGGTTATACCACTGCACTCCAGTGCATTCCAGCCCGGGTAATAGAGTGGGAACCTATCTATCCCTTAAAAAAAAAAAAAGGACTACAAGTGTCTCAGATTTGCCCCTACCAGACGCCAAACTCTTGGGTTAGAGGCAAAGGGATCTGTTATTCTCTCATGGCATAGCAGCCAGCATGAGCAATAGCTTATTTTGCATTGGTTCTTCCTTGCCCCCAAATCCCATAGAGTTGACATAGATAGGCCCAGGTTGATGGCTGCACGTGTAGTGGGTTGTGCAGGAACCTTGAGTTTAGGGATCCTAAATCATTTGTAATAGGCAATAAGTATGTCTGCGCTTTGCTCTGGAGGGAGACACTATGACTACCTTTCAAGGCTGCTCACTGTGCAGATGAAAGGTAGCCCTACCTTGAAAGATAGTCTGGAACAAAGACCCATTAGTACTTTGCTTGACAAAGCAAAGACATTCAGTAACACAAGAAACGCCTGGCAATTTGTTCTCCAAATATGGATTTGTTAACCTTACAAGTAGCTGATACCCCTACTTCACCAACACCCTCAGCTTTTTTTTTTTTTTTTTTTTGAGATGGGGGTCTCACTGTGTTGCCCAAGCTGGAATGCGGTGATGTGATCTTGGCTCATGGCAACCTCCACTTCCCAGGCTCAAGTCATTTGCCTGCCTCTGCCTCCTAAAGTGCTGGGATTACAGGTGTGAGCCACTGTGCTCGGCCCCTACTTCCCTTTCCATCCACAAATTAATACCAGGACTCAGCTGCCTTTCTTCAGAAAACTCCTTAGGTTATAGCTGTTTGAAAGGATCCGATGAACTTGTGTCTAGAGAAACAGCTAATATAGGGTACTGTCATTCCACATAATGCCTCAGAGAGTTGTGTTACTTGACGTTCGTTGTGTGTTACTTTGAACCTGAAAATGACTCAAGAAACGTCGGTTTCTTCATATTTTTCCTCCCTTGTCTTGATGTGAAGGGATTACTCTCAATGGCCCCCATATATTTAATGATTTGTTAATCCTTAGGGAAAGACCTAGTACCTGTTTGTATTATGAGCCCACACACTGTTCCCATTAGCAAATGAAAAACCTGACTAAAGGGAAAGGGCTGGAAATTTCAGGAGGACCAAGTTAAAAGATTCCAGAATGTTTGGGGAGATAATCCAAGGGCTGACCCTGCCAACTCAGTCTTAACCAAGGAGGTAGTTATAAGGTCAGGGGTCCTGCATCCTCAGGAATGCCCTTAGAGTCACTGATGACTAGTATGGGGGGACCAGTGAGCCCTGGAGCACAGGGACACGTGCTGGTTGAGGAGTGGGCTCACTCTCCAACTCTCCGTCATATTCTGACCCCTCCCTCTTAGGCTTTTCTGTCTCCTCCAGCCACCTCTGCCACAAGCAGGGTCTAAAAGAACTGTTTCCTACATTCTTTTAGCCCCTGAGGCACCACCCAGTTATAGGAATTTTCTATTTCTACTGTGTGTTCAGCTTTTATAGTCTCTTGTATGGCTATCCTTGCCAGTTAATACTATTTCTCCTGCCGTTTGGGTGATAGATATTACACTACTGATGCTTGTATTTCCAGTTTCTTAAGTGCTTTCAAGTTTATCTAGCATGTACATGAAGTAGATTAGAGCCTAGTACATAAAATACTACATTTCTGTTATGGCCTTTAGAAAAACTACATTTTTATCTCATGTGCATTCAATCTGCTTCATTCATCATAGTTTGGGGGTAGTACTGATAATTAACTTACAACTTTGGAACACCCCAGATTTAAAGTTAGAATACGTGGGTATCTGAGTGGCTCAGTGGATGCTTTTTCAGAAAAATACAATCAGTGCCTGGTTCTTTAGTTACTGGAAATGTCCTTTCTTTATTTGATCTTTTTTTGTGAACTTTTGAGCTTTCTGATGCTCATCTGTGTGTGTAATTAGCACCCAGGAGTGTTGTGGAATAAATGGTTGACTTGGTCAGCATTTCACAATATCATTATATTGGTCATCAGCCACTTTTGCATCCTGTGGTTTTGAACAAGAAAAAAAATCTTGCAAAACCAGTACGGTGAAATACTGCATATGCAAATGAGGTTATAGGTTAGAGAAGGCAGTTCCTCAGGAGGCTCCTCATTAGAGCTGAACTTCAGTGAGGTGTGGAGGGCTAATAGGTACTATTAGCCCAAGTCATTTTATAGAATTGACTGCATTGTGCTCTTTATTTCCATACAGAAAAAAATACATCAATTGTTTTGTTTGCAGTAGCCAAACAAAACAATTGTTGTGTAGCATTTACTTACTTTCTCTGCTTCTTTCACTGGTAACACCTTGATTTACAGTGACTATTAGGATAATTAACATTGACACTTGGAAGATAGCCTGCTTCCAAATGCATGCACACTTGTCTGTTTTATAAATACTAGCCGAAACTTTTTCCTTTCCTAGCTGAAAAATGTGTCTCCACTCCTTCCAGTCTTTCCAGGGTGTGGGCCTGTGCGTAGCTGTGTGACTGTGCCCACACACTGGCATATATTTCAGAGCTACCAAAAAGAAATCAGTTGCTCTTGAAATAACAAGACAAAAAGGAACGGTTTTTCTGAGCCATAACATCTGAAGAGCTAGAAACAGTTGTGTTTGTATGTGTGACGCTAAAGCCAGTAAATTTCATGTGAAGGGAGGGATTGTAAACTAAGAACAGAAAAGCAGTTTTCCTGGATTTCAGATGTCAAACTCTCAAGCTGTTTAACGCACCCACTCAGCACCTCCACATCCATCCCTGTAATGTGCCTGCATTGTCAGTGATTTGTTTCTGCAGGTTTTGATGCCAGAAGACAAATAATAAAATAGTAGGCATATGTAACCTTAAAGCAGTTTTCTACCAGAGTTTTTGATTGAGGTTAAACAGAAGTATCCTGATCATGTTGTCAGTTGGCAGGCAAAAGGCATCATATTTTAAGATTCACATAGTTTTAGAGCAAGCTCATCTTTTCTGGCTCAATAATAAACTAATTACATGTTTTAAATAGTATAGAGCTGAGTCCCTGTTTCAGATTAAGCCTCATAATAGCAAGGGTCAGGCACTAGCAGACATTTGCTTAATGTTTCTGGCTTGAGGATCCATAGCATGGTGCCAGCTGTTTTAGGGCCTGAATAGGCCTGCCAGGCACAGCCAGGTAATACTGGCTTGACGTAGTCACAGGCTAATTCTCCCAGAACACAGAAGCCTCCAGATGTGCCACCGAGGAAAGCCTGAATATGTAGAAGTTCAGTTTATGGCTATAGTAATATTTGGGCGTTCCCCAAAATAGTGATCCCAGTTTAGGTTAGGACATGATAGTAGCGTCCCTTGGAGGTCTGTCTGAGAAAAAGTGTCATTTCTAAAAAATTAATTTTAGCAGATGGGCAGATCTGGCTCCAACAAGGCTTGCTTCACGTCTTATCATTTTTCCACATTTTCCATCCCTTTCATAAACCTAGGGACCACATGCTGAACATTTAATTGAATCACACAGATTTTGCAGTCATTAAAGCTTCTTATTCCTTGGTCACTTGTTAGTGGTGCCTCCCTCCTTGGTCAGTTTGGTAACTTCAGAAGGAAACACACAGTGCAGGGGTGAGAGCTTCACTTTCGAAGTTAGCCTCAGGCTTGATTTCTAGCACCACCAACCACTAGACAAATTGCTTAACCTTTCTGCACCTCAGTTTACACCTGACAGGCTTGTTGTGAAAATAAAATAAGATGAGATTTGTCAAGCACAGAGCATTGGCCCTGGTAGGCACCACATACATGAATTTCCTTCAGACTGTAGGTGAAGTAGACTCGATTTGGGGTTTCTCTTGTTACCTAGGTGCTTGTGTAGAGGAGACTTTAGAACCAGAATGTGTTATCTGTGGTTTTGAGTGTGCCCGGGACTCTGAGCCAACTGAATTACCAAGTAATGGGGGCTCCATGGCATCCCACGACATGTGCAGAGCCGGCTCTTCACCGTGGATGGACCTGAAATGCCTGCTAAGGCCTTGCTCCACCGAGTAGCACACACCCTATCAGTTAGCCCTTCTTTCCATCTCTCATTCTAGAGACCATAAAGCCTACTTGTTGGTATATATTTTCAGGTTTTTGGAAATTGGGCTGTATAATTGAAGTTAATACTTATGATGAGACTTTTCAACCTGAGAACAACCTAGATGCTACTTCACACTTTATTTTCAATGGAAGCTTACTTCCATCTTCACTCGTGTAGGACATTCTTTGGTCTCATGTTTTATCACATCTCATGTTAAAGTATAATTCAGGTCTATTTTGTGGCTCCTGCCCCCTTCCCATTAATTCAGTGGTTAAACAAATACTATTTTTTGACCCCCTGCTGTGTACCAGGCTCTCTGCCGGGTGCTAAAGCTATAATAAGACATGGTATCTGGTTTAAAGAGCCAGACTAAAGCTAAGTGAATATTAATAATAAAAGTATTTCTGTTCCACTTTATGGCTTTTATAACTTCATGACTGTTAACTCTTTGAGGCAACCATTTTGTGTGGCTAATTTGAGCATGGTATTAAAAGAGAATTACAGTAGCATGTGTTTGCTGAGCACCTTGTGGGAAGGGGAAACAGATTCAATAACATCACAGGAAAAGCTTGGAGAAAGAGAACAGGGGCATCCAAATGCTGCAGCTTTAACCTACTTTCTGGGATTGTCATCTCGCTGACTGCACGCCTTTAGGTGCTTCTTCCTCAGTCTATGGGGAGAGGGACCTGGGGCTGGAAATAGGAGTGTTTGTGGGGAGGGGCAGGATGCTGCAGGGAGTGGGTGTGGGCAGTGGTTGCAAGACTGCCAGGGTTCTCTGTGTGCCGGAAGTGCAGGTTTGGCTGTGAGGAATGGAATGTTCCCTCTTGCCCTCCAAGAGCAGAAACAGCTGTGGAAGAGCTTGAAAAGAAGATTACTAAAAGAAAAAAAAAATAATAATTAATATGAAAATAAAATCCACCCTAGAAAACCCAACAGAACTGTGTGCGGAGTATAGTGGTAGTCATCTTTCATGCTATTTACGAGAACTTTCTTCCTATCTAGGATTTCTTTTTCAGTTGGGGGCAGGATAAATTGTGTACCCAGCCCTTCCTCCCCTTGGGAAAGCCTCATATGTCTCATTTTGTTTGGATAGAAAATTGATTCATTATTCTGATCACCAGTTGATTATTTTATTCTTTCTTATGAGGGACCAGAACCTGTCGCTTGCTTGCTGCTTGAAAACTTAAATGTTAGTTTCCAAAGGCCATCTCTGTGGGTAGAGGGTTATCGTCAGCAGTTTAACGGGAAATCTTGTTTCTAACTGGAAATTTAATTATTCAGCCAAGTTCCCAACAATGTTTACTTTAGAGCATCATCTTTTTTTTTTTTTTTAAGTTCCTTAATGGTTTAAACTTTTTAAGTTTTAGGCAAGAGTAGAGTGGAGCTAGATATACATATAAGGTTGTTTGTGCAATCTTTTATATGAAAGTTTATGTTTTCTTCTCAATCTGAAAGATTTGGTTTTGGCCATTATAGCTGGTATTATAAATAACTCTATCTGATCTCAGATACATTTTTATGCTATCATACTTTCTGTACCTGCTTTTGAACAACATCTTAGTCCCAAAGTAGATAAAATCTAGCAGAAGGGAGTAGGCAGCTTAAAACTAGATTCTAGCAATATCTAAGAAAATTACAAGGATCAGTTAGTGTTCCATTCCTTCCTTCTTCAGCTATATCAATTCCTAGTTTTGTGAACGTCCACATGCCTTCTTTCTCTCCATGCCTATGCATGCTGGGTGGAGAAGCATCACAGAGCAGAATGAGGTGACTGTCCCCAAAGCAGGGTAAGGTCAAGGATCTTTCCCCTCACCTCGTGATTTTCAAAAGAAAAGCAGATCTGGACCTCAGTTACCTAAAATAAAATAAAATAAAATTGCCCTAGCTTTATTCTGCACATAAAATCACAGCTTTAATCTCTCATCCCAGTTCTCATCCTTATCTTCTCAATGGTGGAAACTTGAACTTAAAGGACATTACTGTGCTATGTTACCAGATCTAAGGAGACTGGGAATCATTAGATTGGAATCAGATCCTCAGTCAGGGGAAATATAAGGGGGAAAGGCCAATGGTTCTTGGCCCTGATTGCACATTAGAATAATCTGGGGAGCTTTAAAAATGTACCTATATCCAGGCCTTACCCTATCTGTTGAATCAAAACCTCTGAGACTGGGATGTGAGTGTTTAAAGTCTCCCCAGGTGATTCTAATAGGCAGGGTGAAGAACTGCTACTGAAGGGAAATTAGAGCCTCTCCCAGAGGACTGCCTTTGAAAGAGCCCGTCGTTATACACTGAAGGCGCCCACCTGGGCCTGCTCCTGAAGCTGTCTGTTTTTCTCCTGTGGCACACAGACCTATAGGTCTTCCTGTGACTCATGGTTCCACTGGGCTGTTCACAATGGAACCACCTTTGTCATCTGTGGTTCAGCAGATGCATAGGTTAGAATTCAGGCATTTGGCAACCTCATTCTGAATTGTCAGTGCCCACAAGTCAAGCAGTAAGACCCATTTGAAATGCTGGTCCTGTACACAAAGTGGGTGAGCACTGAATTGAAAGACAGTCCTTTCCAGTGCTTTCCCCTGAAATTCCTTGTAAGGACCAGGAGACGCCTGCAGTCGGCCTGGGGGGAAGTAGTGGGCCTGGCTTTGGAGATAACCATAACTCATTTTGCTGCTCTAGACAGTCCTCCTCCCACCCCACTTCACCTCAAAAAAAAGAGAGAGGAGAGGGGGTTGTCTTTAAAAAAAAAAAAAAAAAGGGCTTTTACGAGTTAAATTACACAACTCACTTTTTATTTTTAAAGTGAGCAGATTTCTTGTTGCCATTGCTGAGAAAGATAAATTGATACCACATGTTGCTTCCAGACAGCAACCTCTCTGTGTTCCAGGGGAAGCACTTGCAGCTGGTGTCTGGGTGAGTGGACAGTCTCCACAAGGTAAACATGGTTTGGAAGGGCTGAAGTGGACGTAGGGTACAACATTTAAGAAATACCAGTTACTTCTGACTGGCACGGCATCTCTGAAATGCTTTTTAAAAATTCGAAATCCTTTCCTGGAAGGGGCTGCCCTGGAACCTTTTGGCTTAAAGTATATGATGCTCGGAAAACAGTAAGTTAACATTTATGATGTCACTGCTTCCGTGTGGGATCTAACAGTTGTTGGGAGCTGCTTTTGTACTTGGCACTTCACTGAGTAGTTTGCATGCAGAGCTTTATTTAATCTTCCCAAAGATCCAAGAGATAGTCAAAGAATGTTTTTATCCTGCCTGTGGGAATTATCCCCTTTATAAATTATTGGTGGAATACTTTTCATTTCAGGAAGCTTCTCTCTGACACCTAATCTAATCTGTTTGGGGTCCATGTGTCTTCACAACCAGTTAGCATGTATTAGAGATCATGGATACTTTAGTATTAGCAATAATTGTATCTTGCATTAGAAAATGGTCTTCACTATAACAAGAAAAATAATTGCCAGATTCTGCTAGGCGCAGTCATCTTTACGCTGATTTCTTCAAGGTGGACCAAACAAAGGAATCTCTAGGCAGCAGGACTGTGAAATGTGAATTCCATCATGCTGCCTCCTTCACACACCTACTGCACGTGCCTCCTGGAAGGGTTATGCCACTGATTGCCAGTTCTCTAACTGATTACACCTAATGGGTTTCTGCCCCAGTGCAGGGCTTCCTTCAGTGTAAATCGTTTAGTAAAAGAGAAGATGGACATAAAAATGAAATGAAGAGTATTCTTACCACTGCACTTTCTTTAGACATGTTGTGATAGAGTTTTTTTAAGGGTTCTTTAAACCTTTAGGCCCACGTTGGGGGCAAGCTGATACTTTTGTCCCTGAAGCTGAAGTCTTTTCCTAGAGATGTTTCTTTCTTGTAATTTCATCAAAATCTTGATCTCAAAGTACTGGATTTAAATCACATGGTTTTGGGTTTGGGGGTCACAGTAGCTTCTTAGCCTCTTTAGGGAGTAACTGTGACAGTGGCCTGAGCTCTAGCAGTAGGTGTCTTGGTTATTATGTACTTTACTATCTTAGCCTTAAGGAAGGCACATCCCTAGTTCTTCAGCAAGTTACCACTGGCCTACCTCAAAGGGTATAGCAAAATGTGTATTTAGAAGTGATTAGAAAAATGATTCTCGTTCTGTCAGACCACTCCTTTTTTGTCTTCGGCTCCCAATCCCACAAGTAATGTAAAATCTTAGAAATTTAGACTATTTGGTAAGGTGATAATATGAATTAGTGAAAAACCATAGAATATTTGTAATGATAGTTTTCCTGGGATTGAGGTGGCAGGAAGGACATTTGAAATCTTAACAGAAATCGCATCACCATTAATTTTTGATATCAGGGAAGAAGTGGGGAAACATTGGAGTTCTGGTATTTTATCTGGCATCTATTTATTTACCTTTCCTGCTTTACCAACATTTAAATAGAGAAGTTAGTACAGTTGAGCCTTGAACAATGCAGGTTTGAATTGCACGGGTCCACTTACACAGAACTCTTTTTCAACCAAACACAGCATTCCCGGCATGTGAAACCCATATGAGGGCCTGGGGGAGTTGCCTGTTTTAAGTGAGTTTCTTCTGCGGGGCTGACTATAGAGTAGAGTATGCACAGGTTTAGTTATATGCAGATGGTCCTGGAACCAGTCCCCTATGTATAACAAAGGATAGCTATTATTGGAATCATGATCTGTGAGGAAAACAGTAGAATGCATTTCTGGCATCTGACTTTGAGGGGTGACTGGGCATTTGAACTAGAAATGGACAGATGAGCCATATTTGTTGGCCTTTATCAACGCCCTACTTTCAGATTATGGATTTTGTCAATGGAAGACTGGCCACCCTGTATGAATAGAAGGCTGCTGAGATTGAGGACTATGAGACTGATGGTGGCACAGTTTTTGTTTGTGTTGACTTAGCAATGTAACTGGAAAAACCTGTCTGAACTTTCTGTAGGCAATAGGCTCCAGGGAATGCATTCTGTGACTAAGAAACCTCTAAACTGAGAGTCAAGCAAAGATTGGCCATTGAAGCTAATCATCTATTTAATAAGTTGGTCTTTGTTTCAGAATCTGAGAGTAGTTAATACTGGTATTTGGGGGGGGTGGGGGAGTGGGTTGTGTTTTTTTGAGACAGAGTCTCACTCTGTCACCCAGGCTGGAGTGCAGTGGTGCGATCTCAGCTCACTCCAACCTCCGCCTCCCAGGTTCAAGCAATTCTCCTGCTTCAACCTCCCAAGTAGCTGGGATTACAGCCATGCACCACCACCCTTGGCTAATTTTTGTATTTTTAGTAGAGATAGGGTTTCACCACCTTGGCCAGTCTGGTCTCAAACTCCTGCCCTCAGGTGATCCACCCCCACTTGGCCTCCCAAAGTGCTAGGATTACAGGTGTGAGCCACCACGCCTGGCCATCATTGGTTTGTATGGTAACCACTGTCCTCTTTAGAATGAATACTATCGTGGCCACTTTACTAAAGACAGACAAGTAAGTCCTATAGAGTAAGGTTATAGTTTGAGGTTTCCTCTTCTGAAAGACTTTTCTTGTTTGTTTTTTGGGTTTTTTTTTTTTTTTAGAAGGGCCTTGCTGTGTCGCCCAGGCTGGAGTGCAGTGGTGCATTCACAGCTCACTGCAGCCTCAGCCTGCCAGGCACAAGTGATCCTCCCACCTCAGCCTCACCAGTAGCTGTGACTACAGGTACATGCCACCACACCTAGCTAATTTTTGTATTTTTTGTAGAGACAGGGTTCTGCCATGTTGCCCAGGCTAATCTTGAACTCCTGAGCTCAAGCAAGCTGTCTGCCTCAGCGTCCCAAAGTGCTGGAATTACAGGCATCAGGCACTGTGCCTGGCTCAGACTTTGTTTTTAAAAATCTTAAAAAAAAGTTTTTTTTTTTAAGGAAGGACCCACCAAATAAATACCCATAACTATTTCATTAACAAATTAAAATAATAAGATTGTGCTTTATATTCCTCTTCTTTCTTAAATGTTAAATAATTCTTTAGATAATCTCTTTAACTGTTAGCCCAAATAGATTAAATGGTGACTTCTGCATAATTTGGTAAGAGGCCTATATGAAGGGTTGTAGAAAAAGCAGTGGATTGAAGTTTAGGAAACCCAGTGTCAGTTTTGCCTCTTGTGAACACTAGCTGTGGGACCTTGCATTAAGTTATTTAATATCTCTCAGCCTGAGTCTTCATATTTAAAATTAGGGCACTGATACACTGATTCTTGCAGGTTTATTATGAGAATTAGAGACAATGAATCTAAAACACTCTGGCTCAGTAACTGACAGTGCTGTAATCTGGCAGGCTCTCATTTCTTCATCCTTGCAATTAGGGATTTGGGTGGGTGGGCAGTCTCCATGGTCCTTACCCACCCCAACACCCTGTTGTTATGGCCCTGGATATGGGTGTTCCAGCCCCTTTTTACCACATGCCCTTATAGAAGCTTAATATCTGTGTCAAGATTTTAACCCTGTGTAGCTTCTAATTTTATAAAACTATACGCATACATTGTTGGAGGTTAGAATTGTAGTGATAGATGGCCATCAGAAGATAAATGTGGGGCATTTTGCAGTTCTGTAAAATGTTTCACACTTTTTCTCAGTTGAGTTGGAATTGGTGAAGCTAAAGTACATTTTAAAATGTTGTTCCCTAAATGCTTTTTAAAGGGGGGATAGCTGAATACTTGATTGGTCATTCTAATTCTGTGTGTTGGTGTGATCTTCTTCCAGAATCTAACGCAGAGGGGGCTGGACAGAGTGGGAGTACTTAGGGTAGGTGTCCACATTTCCACATAGCCTCGGGACCTCCCTGTTTTTTTCACTTCGAAGCTTGAGTTTGTTTTTATTTAATATATCTAGTCACCTGAATTGTAGATCCACCTGTACTTGGCTGCGTTCTGAGCCCTGCAGAGTGCATGTTGAGAGCATGCTTCATACCTATTGCATAGAGAAATTGTTTTACTTTTTAAAGAAGTGTAGTATCTGGACCATTAGTAGAAATGCCATTATACTTTTTAAAAACCATAAAAGTAAAGGGAATCAGGATATATAGTCTCCTGGGTAACATTTGCTTCATCAGATACTCAGCATGTTGCCTGTGTTCTTCTCTCAAATGCAGTTGTAGAAATGCCAACTTATGACCCATGATTGCTAATGCTTATTGCCTATCCTGAACTACAGGCCCTTCCTACATGTGAAACAGTATTTTGGGTTATTTACTTACGGTAAAATCCTGCTGACATTCTGTGTTTTAAAAACATTCTGGGCTGGGCACGGTGGCTCATGCCTGTAATCCCAGCACTTGGGGAGGCTGAGGCAGGCGGATAACTTGAGGTCAGGAGTTTGAGACCAGCCTGGCCAACATAGGGAAACCCTGTCTCCAGTTAAAATACAAAAATTAGGCCGGGTGTGGTGGCTCATGCCTGTAATCCCAGCACTTTGGGAGGCCAAGGCAGGTGGGTTACGAGGTCAGGAGATGGAGACTCATCCTGGCGAACACGGTGAAACCTCGTCTCTACTAAAAATACAAAAAATTAGCTGGGCATGGCGGTGTGCGCCTGTAGTCCCAGCTACTCGGGGAGGCTGAGGCAGGAGAATGGCGTGAACCCAGGAGGCGCAGCTTGCAGTGAGCCAAGATCGCACCACTGCACTCCAGCCTGGGCGACAGAGCGAGACTCCATCTCAAAAAAAAAATACAAAAATACAAATATTAGCTGGGTGTGGTGGCACGCACCTGTAATCCCAGCTACTTGGGAGGCTGAGGTGGGAGAATTGCTTGAACCCCGGAGACGGAGGTTGCAGTGAGCCGAGATCAAGCCATTGCACTCCAGCCCGGGCGACAGAGCGAGACTCTTGGGTGGGTGGAGGGGGGAACATTCTGGCAGAAACATGTATTTGTATCTTCTACATAAATATAGTTGGTGATTGCCAATTTAAACAAATATGTATATATAACTTTTAGGATTGTCTGTATTTAATATATGGACAGTTGCATCAGGCAATATATTTTATCTTTAACTTGCAAATAAAAACTCATCTGGCCTGCAGATACTGTTCCGGATGTGGCGCATACAGATTGATCAACTCCTCCCTTTTACTGCACATGAGGCATTTTACAGATTAGAATGAGCCTGCTGCAGGCCATGAACTCCCTCCACCATGGACTCTGTGTTTTATAATAGCAGTAAGAACACCCTGACTTCATAGCATGACTGGCTTCTGAAGTATATTATCATGTATCATCCTTACGTCATCCCTGTCAGAGATGGTTTGGATATGATTATAGCCATAATGAAGGTGGGGAACTGCAGTTGTTGCAGACAGATTAGATTTGTTCAGGGTCACATGGTTGGTCAGTGGCAGAGATAGGACTGAATCTGGGTCATCACTGTCAACTGGGTGTATCTGCCAAGCCAGGAGGAGAATTCTTGCAAGATGGGTGCAGTCACTAGAGTTTTGAGGATATTTTGCCCTACTCTTTAATTAAATATTTTATTTTAGGATACTTTTAAATTTATAGAAAAGTTGCACAGATAGTAGAGAGTTTCCATACACCTAATATCAAGTTTCCTCTGTGGTTAATATCTTATAGTATGTGACATTTGTCACAACTGATGAATCAATTTGGATATATTATTATTAAGTTCATACTTTCTTCAGATTTCTTTCATTTTTATCTAATGTTCTTTTTTTGTTCCAGGATTCCATCCAGCATACCATATTACCTTTAGCCATCATATCTCCTTAGGCTCCTTAGGCTCTTCTTGGCTATGACCATTTTGAGATGTACTGAATAGGTATTTTGTAAATGTCCCTTAACTGAAATTTGTCTGATGTCTTTCTCATGCTTAGACTAGGTTATGGGCTTTGGAAGGCAGACCACAGAAGGTGCCATTCTCATCATGTCATATCAAGGGTACACATTATCAGCTCATCTTTTCCTTGTAGATATTGACCCTGATCACCTGACTGAAATAGTGTTTGTCAGTTTCTCCACTCTAAAGTTGTTCTTTTCCCTCCTTTTCATACTGTACTCTTTCTAAGGAAGTTACTGTGCTCAGCCCACACTAACTTGACAGGCAAGTATCCATATAATTGAATTCTTCTGAATGGGAGACTTGCCTACTTCTCTAATCAACCTGGCAAATCCTGCTCTATAGTTCTTGTGTCTGCAAGAGTTACATGCTAAGGTGTGAAATCTGGCAGGATGAGATGGAGTCATAGAAAGGTCCGGTAAAAATTCTCATCTGTTCTTAATTCATAGAAGTAGTTAAGAAAAGGTAGATGTTGTACCTGTATACTAGTGGAGGAGGGGATCATGAGAAAATAAAGCAACCCTCCAACCAAGTGATTGATTACGCTTAGAGAGCAGGGGAAGTTTGTTGGAAAGTGCAGGGGACAGAGGCGTGTGGTAGTAAATTCCAAGTGTGAACTTCAATATGGGCAATATAATTACAGAAAGGCCAGTAAACCTAGGAATTTGGGGAAAACTACTATCAGTGAGCTTATCTATTCCCAGTATCTCTTGGACGTGAAATCATCTCCCTCCCCCCTAGATATGAAAACTGCCATTTAACATGTCATTTTATTCCCAAAGAGGGTCATGCAGATATTTGTCTTTGAATTAGGTTGGATTTTTTTTAACCTTTGAAATTGAGGCAGCTTTAAAAAATGAGGAGTTGGCCAGCACCGTGGTTCATGCCTATAATCCTAGCACTTTGGGAGGCCGAAGTGGGAGGATCTCTTGAGTCTAGGAGTTTGAGACCAGCCTGGGTAACATGGAAAACCCCATCTGTACAAAAAATATAAAAATTAACCAGGCGTGGTGGCATGCGCCTATAGTCCTAGTTACAGGTGCTTCAGGATCGCTTCAGTCCAGGAGATTGAGGCTGCACCACTGCATTCCAGCATGGGCAGCAGAGTGAGACTTTGTCTCAAAAAAATAAAATAAAAAATAAATGAGGAGTTTGGGTTACTATATCATCTGGGTGCTCTGTTTTGGACCATTCTGGTTCATACTCTGTTTTCTCTTCTCCCTGTAGAACTCCATCCGGCACAACCTGTCGCTGCATAGTCGATTCATGCGGGTCCAGAATGAGGGAACTGGCAAGAGCTCTTGGTGGATCATCAACCCGGATGGGGGGAAGAGTGGAAAAGCCCCCCGACGGCGGGCTGTCTCCATGGACAACAGCAACAAGTATACCAAGAGCCGTGGCCGCGCAGCCAAGAAGAAGGCAGCCCTGCAGACAGCCCCTGAATCAGCTGACGACAGTCCCTCCCAGCTCTCCAAGTGGCCTGGCAGCCCCACGTCACGCAGCAGTGATGAGCTGGATGCGTGGACGGACTTCCGTTCACGCACCAATTCTAACGCCAGCACAGTCAGTGGCCGCCTGTCGCCCATCATGGCAAGCACAGAGTTGGATGAAGTTCAGGACGACGATGCGCCTCTCTCGCCCATGCTCTACAGCAGCTCAGCCAGCCTGTCACCTTCAGTGAACAAGCCGTGCACGGTGGAACTGCCACGGCTGACTGATATGGCAGGCACCATGAATCTGAATGATGGGCTGACTGAAAACCTCATGGACGACCTGCTGGATAACATCACGCTCCCGCCATCCCAGCCATCACCCACTGGGGGACTCATGCAGCGGAGCTCTAGCTTCCCATACACCACCAAGGGCTCGGGCCTGGGCTCCCCAACCAGCTCCTTCAACAGCACGGTGTTTGGACCTTCATCTCTGAACTCCTTACGCCAGTCTCCCATGCAGACCATCCAAGAGAACAAGCCAGCTACCTTCTCTTCCATGTCACACTATGGTAACCAGACACTCCAGGACCTGCTCACTTCGGACTCACTTAGCCACAGCGATGTCATGATGACACAGTCGGACCCCTTGATGTCTCAGGCCAGCACCGCTGTGTCTGCCCAGAATTCCCGCCGGAACGTGATGCTTCGCAATGACCCAATGATGTCCTTTGCTGCCCAGCCTAACCAGGGAAGTTTGGTCAATCAGAACTTGCTCCACCACCAGCACCAAACCCAGGGCGCTCTTGGTGGCAGCCGTGCCTTGTCGAATTCTGTCAGCAACATGGGCTTGAGTGAGTCCAGCAGCCTTGGGTCAGCCAAACACCAGCAGCAGTCTCCTGTCAGCCAGTCTATGCAAACCCTCTCGGACTCTCTCTCAGGCTCCTCCTTGTACTCAACTAGTGCAAACCTGCCCGTCATGGGCCATGAGAAGTTCCCCAGCGACTTGGACCTGGACATGTTCAATGGGAGCTTGGAATGTGACATGGAGTCCATTATCCGTAGCGAACTCATGGATGCTGATGGGTTGGATTTTAACTTTGATTCCCTCATCTCCACACAGAATGTTGTTGGTTTGAACGTGGGGAACTTCACTGGTGCTAAGCAGGCCTCATCTCAGAGCTGGGTGCCAGGCTGAAGGATCACTGAGGAAGGGGAAGTGGGCAAAGCAGGTCAGTGCCCAATGCTATGGAATAAAAATAACAATATGGGGATCGGGGGGATCTCTGGGGGAGCCTGTCTTCTCTTTACTTTGAATTTCATTCCACTTTGAGAACCATGGAGCAGTGGTGCACATAGTATGGCTCCCAGCCAGTTCCATCTCAGGGTTTTACCTGCAAACCAAATAGGTCTGTCAGGTGCCCTTCCCCACAGTTTGCTGATAGTTCAGAAATTTACTGCTAGTGAAGAGAACACATACACATTCAGAGATCGCATTCTTTTTTGCATCCAGTTGTCCTCACTGGCCTGTGACGCAGGTTGCCCTACTTGATGGATGGATGAGAACAGAAGAGAAGGAGAGGGATGGTCATACTTCAGGGTTAAGGACCCCAGCCAAAGGGCTTTCCTAGAAAGACTTTCTGGTCCATCACTGCTTTTGTCAGTCTCCAGTGTTACAGGTTCTTCATCTTTGGTTCCTTGTAAAGTAATGATTGGCAGGTGCTTCTGATTTACCTGCAGAATATGTATTCTAGACTCTTTCATATATGAATATTTCTAACAAGCAAAATCTGTTAATCTTTATCTAAGTACTAAGCATCTTTATTAGCTAGTATTCAAGAGCTAAGCCTTTAAAAAAGTAAGAGGCCAGGCACAGTATCTCATGCCTATAATCCCAAAACTATGGGAGACTGAAGCAGGAATTGCTTGAGTCCGGGAGTCGTAGAGACCAGCATGGGCAACATAGCAAGACTCCATCTCTACAGAAAACTTAAAAAATTAGCTGGGCATGGTGGCACACACCTGTAGCTCCTGCTTCTCAGGAGAATCCCTTGAGCCCAGGAGTTTGAGGCTACAGTGAGCCATGATCATGCCACTGCACTCCATCCTGGGCGGTAGAGCAAGAACCTATCTCTTGGAAAAAAGCCAAGAAATTAAGTTGAAAGCACAAGTGTTTGTGTGAGGGAGTACTTACTCGTGTTCTTCTGCTTGTTCCCCAAACTATAAATGATGTCAGCAGTTTCCAAACATAGAGTGACACAGGTTGTGAATGGTGATGGAGATTTTTTTCAATTGTGGCATTTTAATGTTCTTGGAACCACAAAGATCAGGCAGTGTGGTGTGGTAAGAAAAGCATTTGATTGAAATCAGGAATTGAGGTTCAGGCCCACTTCTACCACTTTCTTGCTACCACTATGGGTATGTCTTAGGTCTCTTGAGTCTCAAATTCCAGTTTTATAAAATGAGGATAATAGCCCCCATTACTTCACAGGGTTATTACAAGAATCAAATGCACTAAAGCATGTGAAAGTGCTTTGAAAACTGCAGTGGGGTTGAAATATGTACCATGCAACTAGGTATACTGACAAATGGACAACCAGGTAGCCCAGAGAGGTTAAATAGTTTGCCCAAGGTTACAGAGCTAGATTCATTTCTTAAATGACTTGAACCCCCATAGTAGTTCTTCCTTATTCTCTCTAACTGGTTAAAAAAAATGGGGGACGGGGAGTGCTCTGAACTGGAGTCAAAGTAGCAGATAATAGACAAGCTTTCCCTAAAAACTCTCCTCCTCAAGAAGTAAGATGAATACTGGGATCTTCTACAACAGGTTTGCACCACTGGCCACCCGGTTGTTAATGGGTTCTGTTCTGTGCCCCAGCCCTTTTGCTTTGTTTTGTTTCAGTCTCAGCAAGCTACTTACAGGCTTCTTTAAGTGGTGTAAAAAGCAAGGGAATTCAAAGCCGTAAAAACTTGAGCCTCGTTTAACCCTCCACCGTGATGAAGGACTTACAAGGGTCTCCTGTGGCGAGCTCACTTCAGCTCATGGGTAGTTGCAGAATGGGGAATGTTAAGAGTGTTGTGATGCTAAAGCCTCTCAACTTTCTCAGGCATAAGAGACCCCTAATGGAACTCAGATATCTGATTTCAGTCATTTAATACCCCTTGAGATGGTGAAAAGACTGTAATGGAAGCTAAGTAGGGTGACAGTACTTCCATGCCAGCCAGTTCAGTGCCATACCAGAACTTGGGCTGGTGGAGATTTGACTTTAGAAATGTAGATATTTGGCCTTTAGAAGACTAGTTTGTCTTCCTTTAAGGAGAAGAATATGGAAGATTTGTCTTTAGAAATGTAGATATTTGGCTTTTAAAAGAATAAATGGTTTGTCTTCCTTTAAGAATAGGCTTTTAAAGACACAAATAAGTTTTAATTTGAGTGTGATTGTAAGGAGACCCCTTTCTAGTTCATTGGAAAAAATGTGTTCAGAAGAAAAGGCATCAGTTTTTGTCTAATTTTTCAAGTGTTGGCTTTCCTTTTGGTTGAACAGCAGATCTTTCTCGTATGTGTGTAATTCTAAAGAATTGTACAAAAAACTAAGGGAGATTTAAATACTTAGATTTTTTAAGGTTATCTGGTGAACTATGATTTTGATAATAAATTATTGCATTGAGGATAATGCATTTCATTATTATATCCTAATGGAGCCTTAGTGTCATCTTTGCCTCAGAATATTTTGGGGGAGGTTGTTTTGAGAAGATACTTCAGCTAAAAATGAAAAATCACCAAATTTTCCTGAAAGTAGACTAGCTCAGTATGACCACAGAGCATTTAAAGAACCATCCAAAGGGCAGTGGGGGCTGTGAGGGGATCTAGTTTCTGGTTTAGAATTTCCATTTTTGCCTTGGAATCCATTGTTCATTTCAGCAGCCAGGAGCACATGCAACCGGAAGTGTATTTTTTACTTTAAAACTTAACTGTGACTGTCACTTCATTGAAGACTCTCCTCAATTCACAGAATGGGGCTGAGGTCAGACTGTGACACCCCACTGCTCTCAAATTAAGTGTCCCAGCTTCCCAAGAGTTGCTCTCTAATAACTTTCTTGGTTGAACTTTTTCTTAGTGTTTCTCCAGACTGACTTCCTGGCTTGCTCGCAGAAGGTCATGTGATGCTGAGTCTGAGCCTTCTTGTGTTAATGGAGCTGTCTGCTCAGTTGACAGGCAGTCTTGCTGAGGAGCTGTGGCAAGATGCTTCTCTGGAGGGCTGGGTGTTTCACACAGGTCATTCATTTTAGACCACGGGTAGAATCCTTTGACCCTTAGGTCTATCTGGAAAAGAAAAAATAGCGATACTTTTTTTGGAGGGCTGGCTGCTGGGTCGTGAAGGGCACTGTGTTCTCTCAGGTGTTCATAAAGCTTGGTGCACATGTTTACAGTTGGTGGCAGAGATGGTCATGAGCTGGTGTGGTGCCGTAAGCTCGAGCTTCCGGTCAGCCCTCTTGAGTTTGACATGTGTCCTCTCTGAGGGAAAGGAGCTTCAGTCTCACCTTAATTTGATAACAAAGATGCCTGCATTCACGGAGTTTCATTCATCTTCATCTTTTAACATTTGGAGACACCATTAGGGAGCAGCCCAGTATTTAAAGTACTTTATGATAAAGACTGGGAAACATCCACCAGCAAAAGCCCAGAGGGAGAGGGTAGGGGTGGTTCTCTTCTTGTCTCTGCCACATCACTCAATCTCGTAGAACATTAGGTTTCTCATTTGTCAAAAGAAGACAGCCTCATCAAATTTTAAAGGTGCATGGTATGTATAATTTTAAACTTGAACCCTAACATTTTGTCTGTGAAATGGACCTGGTGAGGTCTGTGTTATGATATGGAGCTGGAAAGAAATAGTGGTGTACTAGTGTGGCATCAGCAGGCTGCAGTATTGGAAGCTGTTTAGAATTTACATGTAGGCTACTTCCCAAAAGGAGTAAATATCTGATGCTTGTTTGACTGATGTTTGAATGCTGTGATTCTAGTATGTCTTTAAAATTTATGTTGGGGATAGAACTAATTCTAACCAAATACAGGTAATATAGACTAGCTATAATGTCGTGTTTTTGATTGATGTAGATATTTCTGTTTTAGGGAATGTAATATCTGATAAATATGAATCTGTTATGAATTACATGGAGAATATACTCTGTTATTTGTACTTGTGACTATAGTCTGGTTATAGTATGCTAGCATGAAGAATTCTGTGTCTTCACGGATCTTTATTCTTACCTTTTAAAAAAAGCCAAAAGTCTGAACTGTCATTCAGGGAGAGAATTTTGGGATCTTTTTAGTGTCAATGAGCGCAAGAGAAAATTGATATGGCCATAAAAAGGGGTTTTCTTTGCAGAGGCTGGTATACTTGCTACATACGCTGTTTTTTCCTGGAAAGCAGTGACGTTTAGCATGAAGGCTGCTCTTCCTGGGCTTGTTGGTTTTATAAAATGCACCTGTTTTCACCTCTGGCCAGCCTGCTCAGCATGGAGACAGAGCCTGAGTGGCTCCTCCTTCAAGCAGTTGTGTTTATAAACAGCTTTCTGGAAGGTCTCTTCTGTCCAGAGGGCTCATGTAGAACATAAACAAACAGGGTGAAAATCACCAGAATTACTCTTATAACTTAGAGTGTTCATAATGCTTAGCAGCATCTTGTAAACAACATTTTCTATCAGTAGTCTTCCCCCAGGGGCCACCTGTGCTTCTCACAGGCTTACCTTTCTATTTGGAGATGGGAGAAGGGGGCTTTCTGGGACCTGCTTCTTTGCCATTGCTGGAGAGATTGCCTCCTGGAGGTCCTTCTTGACCTTGGGCCCAGTGGGAGAATGTTTGCGGACTGCTTTCTCTTCCCTGACTTGGAGACACATATTTACTGGACTTGCATCCCAAGATGGAGATTCTCCACCTTGCAAGAGACACCACCTGCTTCACCCTGGTTTTGCTGATGTGTTCATTGAATTTCAAAGTATTGCTTTCCCCAGTCCTCCAAATTGTTTTGAATTTTAAAGTTTCAGAAACTAAAATGAATTTAAAATGTGTTTTGCAAATTAGTATTTAGAGGTCCTATAAGTCAATGTTTCTCAAAATGTTTCTTGGAATACTAGATCCTCAAGATAGTCATAGGTGGTGTGAAATAGAAAATGGATTCTGTGGTCAAATAAGTTTAAGAAATACCGTGTTAAAGAGAAATTGGATTATTTCCAAGAGAACTTCTCAGAGCGTTAAAGGGTAATACACATTATGAACCTTCTAGGGTTGGATGTGTTACGCAGTGTTTCCTGAAGTGTTTGATATCTTGAATCAAATCCTTTTTCTTCAAGAAACCATAGCACCAATGTTCTAAGGAACCCCCTTAAGAAATCCTGTCCTGGAGTTTTGCTGAAAGGAGTCAGCACCCCCTTGGAGACTAGGGCTTCTTTGTCCTTTTTCTCCCTTTCTTGCTGAGTTTTTTGTATGGCCTTGTCATATATCTAGTGTTTCTCAGCCATATCCATGCGTGAGCTAGCTGCCCGGCAAAGTGGTAGACCCATGTTGATAGAAGTGCTCAAGAAAGGCCTGAAATCGTTAAGCACAGGTCATCTGTTGGGTACCTGCTGGGCACAGGGGGCAGAAATGGATAAAAAGGGTCCCTCCCTTAAAGAATGCGTGGCCTAGTGGGGAAAGTGGTGGCAGTGGTGATGACAGTTTGTCGTAGAGCCAAAGACTGCCTTGCTCACAAGTTTGGAGCAGAGGCGCATGTGGTGTGGCAGACTGATGTGCCTGGTTTTCTGGGACAACCCTGCATTCGGGGGTTCTGTTCCATGGTCACACGGTCTGTTCCACAAAAACACAGACCCTAAGACTTGAGGAGTTCCATACTAACAGGTCAGAGTTCAGGCTGAATCCAGATGCTGATTTCTTTTAAAAGCTCTGCAGAGCACTTTATGTTTGATTTCTAGAGCTGGTGAGTTCATCACGGTTGGACATGAGCCGCCCACTGCAGCACACTGTCCCTGGGGCTCTGCTCTGAGGGAGCTGTGGATTAAAAAAGCCTCCCCTGCAGCCCACTCCTAGTTAAGTGAGATCCTGTGGGATGGCAGAGGAGCTGTGGGACTTGCAGCAGAAGGCTGCCTTTTTCATGGCTGTGTGTCCTGGAGTCAAGTCGCTCATCTGTCAGTTTCAGTTTGCTTATTTATAAAATGAGGTTAAAATTAAAACTGGCCTCACAGAGCTCCTAGAAGGGCTACCTCTGATATGGGCTAATGTCTTTTGGCACCTTTTTAAAAACGTTGTTTAATGTTTATTGTGATTTAAAACAGCTCCAGAGGTTAATAGTGGAAGCAGGAAGCAGCCACGCCAGTCTTAAACTATGGGCAGAAAGAGTGACTCTTTTCCTCAGTGAACTAGACTCAACTGGGTTTTTCATTAAAAAGGGATCTACAATTACCTGTTGGTATGCAAACTTTTATTTCCAGAGTCGACATCCCTTAGAAGTTCTGCCTACCAGTTTGGGGGTACTCATTAGAGGGGCTGTTAAACGGAACTAATGCTACAGATGTTGTGAGGAGAGCTGTATGTGGTATCCAAAGTGCTCCGTTAGCATCTTTAAAGGATCGCCTGAGAAGTCCCAGCTGTCTGGCTTCAGCTCTGATTAGCATGGGTACCCATCGGTGTCCACAGGGGCTAGCAGCAAGCCCTGCTGAAGGAGATGCCCTACCCTGCTCTTTTCAGCTGCCTCAGAGCCTCAAGCCTGAACCTCTCCTGCTGTTGGGAGGAATCTGGCAATGCCATCTTTGTCTTCCCAATGCCAGTCATCCCAAGCCACTCAGAGAGATTAAGAGCCATTGCAGTCCCTCCTAGGGCTGTCTTGGAGCAACACATAATAGCATGGTGGTGGCAGTAGTCTGGCCTTGGGTCTCCCCAAAGCATGTGGTTTATCTCTTATTAGTTACTGTGATACAACTTGGGGTTCAGAAAAGACAGTCACTGTACCCTTAACATCTCTTCCAATTCTAAATTGAGTGAAAACCCAGAAAAAAAAATAGGCTGTTCTTCTCTAGGCGCTTCTAAATAAGCAGCAGCCAGACCTGGGACTAAAATATACTGCCCTGTAGAGCCACTGGACACTGGGATGCAAGTCTTTTGTGTCTTTCCTGCTCAGTAATAGATGTGCACCTTAGTTTTTAATTTTAGGTCGACTTTGTTTTTAATAGCCTATTTTTTGCTAAAATCCATGGCATTCATTTATTAAAGAATAGGATCCCTTAGTCACGAAGTCTCAGAGGGTAATTCCAGTGTTTCTGAAGGCTAAAACTGTAATTGACAGTCTTGGTTTGATTGAAGGTTTGGATGTCAGTATGTCTCCTCTCTCTCCCTCCCTCTCCTTCTCCCTGTCTCTTCCTCTCTCATCCTCTTTCTTCTTTCCCTCCGTCTCCCTTCCCTCTTCTTTTCCTGCTTTGTCTCTGATGAAAGAAGTCTGCGCCATAAGGTTGTGGGGGTTTTTTGTTTTATTTTTTTTTTAATGTGTTTATGTTTGTGTGGAGTATTTGACTTGATTCCTTAGGGGAAATCAGTAACTAAGAAGAGAAGACCAGAGGTAGGAGTCCAAGAGTTCTGAAGTCGAAATTTTCAGTAAATTTCCACTAGGCCTCAATTTCTGTATTCGCCACTGTAATTAATTGGAGCTTTCATTGGTCATTTGTATGTTCAGAAAAGATCAGACAGCAATACCGCCCAACCTAGTTATAAGTAATCAGAAAGTGTCTTGTCTGATAGACCTGTTAGAAGGTGGCCCTAATGTTTGTTTACCTGAAAATGCTGCCTGCCCACCGAGTAACAGAAACCAAAGCACTGCCTGCCCTACCTGTCACGTTCTACTCAGACTGCCCTGCTGGCTGGGATGGGGTGCCCCATGGGAGGCAGCCCCGGCCGGCGCTTACACCGCGGTGCAAGTGCAGGCCAAGCTGTAAGAAGAGGGGCACTGGGTCCACACATGCAGATTCCCTTCACTACTGGAATATGTATGCCTGGCCAGACCGCTGGCCTCAGGGCGCTCCTTTGTCTCTGTCAGTCCTGGAGCCACCTGGAGTCCCTCTCAGTTCCTCTGTTGCACTGGTGTGATGGTTGTTACATGACCACCATCTGTGTCACCTGTCTGTCCTGGTCATACCTTACAGGTGGTTTGGACTATTTGTAGAACTTAACTAGCTGATTCTGTGTTTTCAGTTTCAGAATCACTTGGAAAAATTACATTGTCTCTCAAAATCCTGTGTATGTAAAGCAGGAAAAGAAGACTTTAGAGACCCTCCCTTCACTGTTTGGTAGCTAAACCCTGAGATGGGCTGGCAGTTACACCTGCACTTCCACCCACCCTCCAGGGATCTAGGGCATCCCAGCCTGCACACTCCTGTCATTCATCCCTGCCCCGCCCCCCACATACACCCCAGTAAATGCAGTGAAGAGTCATACAGGATAGGGTCACACCCAGCGAACATAAACATCGTGATATGCAGGTCATGGTTGATGACTCTGAACATTTCCTCCTGTACTACAGTTCCCTGTTGTTTTTAAACGGTGAATCACTTTATTGACAGCAACTTGAGACTTAGAGTAGGAAGTCTCTTACTTTGGGGGCTGGTGATAAGGATATATATGGTGGGATATACAGAAAGGATGGGAGAAGATAAACTTTTTATTAAATACTTGAGCATTAGTTGAATGTTAAAATTGTGCCTTGTATTGATTTCATCTGTAAGAAATAGGAGTTTTAGAAATTTAATTATTGGAAACCATCCTTTTCACAAAAAGTGCCGCAAATCCTAGGTCATATCCCACCAGGCAGTAGGTTCTGCCTGGACTCAAACTAACTCTTGGCAAATATGAGTAGGTCATGGAAGCAGTTGCAATGAAAGGATGCTGAGTGTTGGAGTTGTCAAAGAGGAAGAGGGTTCTTCCAGGAGGATGGTTCTTTCATTGATTCAGCCAACATTTATTGTGCGTCCATTTAGTACTTTCAACTTACCAGGTTACTTGGGACGTCAAGAAAATTGTGTTTCTTCCACTGGAATATGTGCTGCACGGGGGCAGATACCAGACAGTGCTCTTAAAGTAGTAGGTGCTCCATAAGTGTTTGATTTGATTTGAAGACTTTGCTCAGCTTTCAAGGAGTTCAACATATTGGGAGCCCCTGAAAAAGTTGCCATTTCAGGCATCTTATGATTAGGTATTAGGTGAGTGGCATAAGAATTGAGTCAAGGATAGCATAAGCAAGGTGGGGCTGGAGGAGCCATCTGAATATGTAGGTGATTCGCATGGGTGATAAGAAGAGCCGTCCAGGTAAAGTGTCTTTGAACCTGACCCATCAGACAAGCGGAGGGTTTGTTCCCAGAAGCAGTAGTGGGCCTTAAAGCGTGGATGAGGACAGTGGAACTTGATCCCACAGGCCTTTACCAGCTAAGTGTTTTGGATATTATAATAAAGTTAAATAACCATAAATTCAGAGAGGATGGAGACACCCTTTAAAGGCTTTTTGCCTAAAAACTAGGCCTTTAAAAAGAACATAATCTAAAACTTTACATACTATTATATGTGGTTTGCCAATCTAAGAATCTTAAGAAAATACTAAATCTCTGCAACTTTGCTGTTGACAGTAAATCAGTACCTATCATATTTCTGCCATATTAGTATTCATAGTTGACTCTGGATATGTGAAGAGTATTGGTTAACACAATCCCTGCCTCAACATAAAGTCAGAGATAGGGCATTCTTAAACTTACTTTAGCCATCAATAATCGCTAAATTTAAGCAACAGAAAAGCTGGTGCCTCCCAGCAGGTGACCCCCAGCTCTTTGTCCCTCAGCTGTGAAGTATGAGGATGACTACCGCCCTCCCTGTGTGTCTCCCTTGGGTTTTATCAGCACAGCACAAAGGCTGGCTGGAAGGGCAGTCTACTCCAGGTCTAGGCTCTGAGGTGTCCTGGAGGTGAAGGCTCTGGAGGGCCCTGTCACCAGCCTTCCCAGACTGGTTCACCTGCTGCCTTGACCAAGCCCAGGAGTTACTGGGAGGCAGTACAAGGCAGCCTTTACATAAGTCAGGCTTGTGTTTTACACAAATGAAGGGGTTTTGTTAATAATGTGTGTAGTTGAGTACCTTTCTAGTATCATCCTGTCTTCTTTGCCATGAAAAGCTCATTCTAAGCTTCCCTGTGATATCCTCACTTTCTCCACAGGTGCTTTACTTGCCTGTTAGAAATTACCAGAGTCAATGAGGTAGATTTCCTGGAAATTTGACTTTCCTTTAGGGAAGCTCCTCAACGGAATACAAACCTGGCTGCCATCCTGGCTTAAACTTCTATACCTGTTGTTTCCCTCATAAACTGTTCAGTGCCTAAAATGGCAACTTGACAGCCTTTGCCAAAAGGGATTTTAACAGAGCTACACCTCCTAAATCTTCCTCTCTGGCAGACATGGAGGATGTCTCTGTTTGGCATGCATCACAGGCAGAGGACTGGATTCTCATCGACCAGGCCCCTGCCGTCAGTGATCATCAGGCTGGTTCCCATGAACCTCTCTAACTCTTTCATCACCCATTTCAATCTAGAAGATATTGAAGAATGACCAAATTAAGCCAAAGCATGGTATGCGTTAGCGTGTTTTCCTGAGCTGCATAAATTTTGCCTGGAAGATGAACTCCATTTTAGTGCTCCAAAATTAGATATGGCTGCCTAACCCAAGACCTGCAAAAGCATTGTTTTCCTGGGGTGACACCAGCTACACAAGCCTTAGTGGATGCTGGCAGATGACCGTGGCTCATGTGGATTGCGTGTCTCTGAAGTTCCTCTGGGAATGAAGCAGAGATGGCATCAGGCAGACATTTCTTTGAGTGTTTGAATGGAAATATTCAAACTCTGAAACCCACCCCTGTCGTCAGGAGTCCATGTGAGACTTCCTTGTCAGGTTGCATGAATATCAATTCCTTTTCTATCCTAAGCGTTCCATATTTAGTCCCCAGCTTGCTCCAGGGGTTGAAAGTTTGGCTAAAATTATCTTTCTTTTTAAAGAGTGAAGAAAGTGGTGTTTCACTTTATTTTTACTTGTGGGGCAAACTTACCTCAAATCATCTAGTTCTGTCTAGCTAGGAAAACAGTTGATAACCTTCATGGATTTGTGGATGTGAAGGTTTCAACTTATGATCTCTTTTTTCTTCCATGTCCTATTTAGTATTGGGTTCCTGTTCTGTTCTTCTCTGCCAAGAAGATAAAAACACTACTGAAAAAATTTTCACAGTGGATTAAGTTGTGGGAGGACAACAGTAGGAACATGTATGTTGTTATGCTGTGTGTAGTTTTTGGAGGCATTTTCCTTTCTTAGAGTATCATGTGATTTATGGTGATAATTAGGCAGAAACTTGTCTTCGCTACAGATGCCAAAATTATAGAGGGACTTGCTCTCAGCAGAGACCAGATGACAGCATCCATAGATATTTTTAGAATGGACTTCATCATTTATTTGGTCTCCGCATTTCATTTTCTTTGTGTCAACAATTGATTTCAAACTTGTTTATTGGGCAGGGAGGGGAGGGAGGGCGTCTTCCCCTATTAGTGAAAGCCACCCTTGGGACAGAACAACATTTTTGTATTTATTGTTAATTGGCATATTGCCTAGTAGTTGCAAAGTAAACTATAATTCCATCAGCTGTATGCTTTATGTTCTTTTCAAAAGTTTTACTTAATCTGATATGTTTTCTTACAGCATTTTAAAATTTTATTTATTTATTTTGAGACCAGGTTATGAGACTAATTTTTGTATTTTTGGTAGGGGCGGGGTTTTGCCATGTTGCCCAGGGTGGTCTCCAACTCCTGGGCTCAGGGGACTCACTTCAGCCTCCCAAAGTGCTGGGACTTAACAGGTGTTAGCCACCATACCTGGCCCCTTAATCTAATGTGTTTTTAAACTAGAAGAGCATCAACACATACACATAAATCTCACAGTTAACTAAATAACCTTATAACTAAAATGTCATACTTTAAACAATTTAAGAATGACATGAGTTTTCTTAAAACCCATGAAACTTGTACCCAAGCTAAGTATCATTGACTTTCCCAGCTCAGTAGCTGGGTTTCATCACTTAAAATATGCTCCCTCTACTCTTCTGTCCTTGACTGAATCAGATAAGCATGTACAAACATTGAGCCACAGAAGAGCCATTAAAAATCTAAGACAGATGAGCTGCTGCTTTCCTTTTGATTATTTTTATTACCCCAGTTTTCATTGTGAATGGTGATTCTGGTGTTCCTCTGAGAAGGATAATTGTATTTCTGTTCAACATTTATCTTCTATATTTTCAGTGTTTTACAATCTGTTTTCCTTCTGTCACAGAGGAAACCAGTGGCCTTTCTGTTATCTGGAGTGGGAGTTTCTGTATTAAATTTGCCTTCTGCAAGAGTTGCCTCTATACCTGGGCCAAATCCTCTACCAATTCAGCCTATAAGCACCAAGGCGATTTCCTGAACAGGCCTCCCTGGGAGGGCATTGCCTGGGAGACCTCAGAAGAAGCTGTAGAACATAGCTTCACCGGTGACCCCAACCCCATTCTGCAGAAAGGGAAAGTGGTGGTTTGCACATATCCTTTTTAATAATGGAGTTTAAGATTTGGAGCCTTTTGATGAAGGAATGGATATTAAACCTGGGGACTGTGGTTGGTTGGTGCTTTAGACGGTCCCACATGGGCCACCTGCCCCCGGCTTTGGGGTGATGACCTATTCTGCTCAAAACTGTGCTCTGTTAGGGGCTCATGGGTGTCCTCTGTCCTCTTCCTTCCTGTGTTGGCCCTGCCCACATGGAAGCAAGCCACACTCCCTGTGTCTGTACTTGGGGAATGAAGTGTGTCACCTTCCCATTATGCACTGGCTTCTGTGGCTGCATAATTAATACCCAAGGGAACTGGACAGGGGTCTCAATTAGATAGTACTTCACAGCTTCTCCCTCGGTGCTTACAGTAAGTCAGGATAGGGACTTGGGGATGGGAGTCCCCGATGACTGATCGCATAGTGATGTTGGATGGTGGTTTATTAATTGTTATTGTGCAGGAAAAAACCTCTGGAAGAGTCCAGAGGACTATGTCTGTGAAACGCTATCTAATGAATGATTATTCATACTTTGCGGGACAAGGTAAAGTAGTTAGAATAGCACTGACTTCAGCAAGCTACGGTCTTCACAGACGATGAGATCTAGTATTTACTTTAGCTTTTACTCCCTCTAGAACCAACAAGCCGTAACTTTATAGTCCAAGATAATATTATCTAGTAGCTTTACAAAGCAAAGAATGCCCCCAAAACACCATCAGCCAGGGAAACTAAATCCTAGGAATAGTCAGGAAGAAGAAAGGGGCTTCTTTTTCTACTTTATTGTCCCTGCCTCCAGTAAAACAACCTAAATTCTTCCATTTGGAGCTTTAACAAGGATAAGTAAATATCATAAATACTAAGTCCTGCTGTGTTTGCAAAGACTGAGAGTGAAAGGTAAGATTGCCAGCAAGTGCAGTCACAGAAGAGATTGAAGCTACAGTACATGCATAAGAATTCCTGATGACCCTACGGTACAGCCTGTAAAGGTGGGAGAAAGCAGATGTATATAATGTGATTTTGTGTGTGAGTTTATTGATGCTTTTTTCATTACTTATTTACCTTGTCTAGTGAGAAAAGCACGAGTTCATGTTGTTTCACTACCACTTTTCTATCCATTTCTTGGCCTAGAGCCATTTCTTTACTACCATAACTGCCAACACTGTCTCCGTAAACAAAGAATCTTATGTCTAGAGGTCTGTCATGTCACGTCCTTTTGCTATTAAGACATGTCTATGAATATACTTTTTTTTTTCCGTCCTTTAACTTTTCTGGGCCCAGTGGTCACATGACATCTGATAAGACTTGTATAAATTCAGATGCTCTAAGAGCACCTTTTTTGTGCCTTTCCATTGAAGACAAAATAATAATTGGCGGCAGAATAATAATAATGTTGATTATTAATGGGCTATTTTGTGGGGGATTTCTTGGTCATATATGTGTTATATAATTTTTTCTCTGCAAATTTGTAATAACAAAAATCAGATTCCTAAACCTGGTGCATTGGCATGCCTGTAGTCCCAGCTACTCAGGAGGCTGACACGGGAGGCTCTCTTGAGCCCAGGAGTTCAAGTCCAACCTGGGCAACACAGCAAGACCCCATTTCTTAAATTCTTAAGATGACCCACTTAGTAATTACTTACTCTTTTTATGGTGGGGAGTAGGGGAGTCAAGATTACCCACACACAGCAGTGCAGGCTTATTAAGGCCTTTATAGAAAGTGGCCATTTCATCTCCCCTGGTGTTGGGGTATTCATGGAAAGGGGTGGTAAGCAATTCAGTTAGTCCACATAGCCAGTAAGGAAGAACCAGAAAAGTATAACTCATCTACTTAGGGTGACTGGCTCTCCTTGTTTTAGCATGGAAAGTCCCATGTCCTAGGAAATCCCTCAGTCCAGAAGTCTAGAACAGAATCTTATCTGCACCTTGAATGTCTAAAAAGAACCCCCAAAACACCCCTAATATGGCTTTCTTTGTTAATCTCCCAAAGTGAATGATCCCATTCCCTTTGGGCTTTTCAACTTCAGAGCATTTTGTAATAAGAACAACATGAGAAGTAAGGTAAGTAGTCTTTGTGCTTTGTCCTTAGGATTTCAGACCTTTGAAACTGGTGTAGCGGAGCAGCTTTGCTGTGCCAGCCCTGGGTTCTGAGGTGGGTGAGGGAGATGGGAGGCCTTGACAGGTGGCCCTCAGGTGTCCACTGTTGCTGTTGCAATGCCCTTAATCTCTGGTTTTCTTTTCTCCTCCTTTAGACCCTCAAACTGACACAAGACCTACAGAGAAAACCCTTTGCCAAATCTGCTCTCAGCAAGTGGACAGTGATACCGTTTACAGCTTAACACCTTTGTGAATCCCACGCCATTTTCCTAACCCAGCAGAGACTGTTAATGGCCCCTTACCCTGGGTGAAGCACTTACCCTTGGAACAGAACTCTAAAAAGTATGCAAAATCTTCCTTGTACGGGGTGGTGAGCCGCCTGCCAGTGGAGGACAGCACCCCTCAGCACCACCCACCCTCGTTCAGAGCACACCGTGAGCCCCCGTCGGCCATGCTGTGGTGTTTTAATATTGCGATGGTTTATGGGATGTTTTAAGTGTTGTTCTTGTGTTTGTTTTCCTTTGACTTTCTGAGTTTTTCACATGCATTAACTTGCGGTATTTTTCTGTTAAAATGTTAACCGTCCATCCCCTAGCAAATGTAAAAACAGCAGGAAAATGTTGTACCAGTTACCATTCCGGGTTCGAGCATCACAAGCTTTTGAGCCCATGGAACTCCATAAACTAACAAATTACATAAACTAAAGGGGGTTTTTCTTTCTTCTTTCATTTGGTAGAAAATTATCCTTTCCTAAAAACTGAACAATGGCACAATTGTTTGCTATGCGCACCCGTCCAGGACTGAACCATGCATAGGCAAAACGAGTGGAGCACAGCGTCCGGCCCAGTGTGTTTCCAGTTCTGAGTCAGGGTGATCTGTGGACAGGACCCCAGCACCAGGTCTACAGGTTCCAGATCAGTAGGGCCTGTGATCTCCTGTCAGTGTCTTCAGCTAATGTGAACAGTGTTGGTCTGCTGGTTAGAAACTAGGATATTGATATTTTCAGGAAAGAAATCAGCTCAGCTCTCCACTCATTGCCAAATGCCACTAAAGTAAAGGGTTTAGTTTTAAGGAGAAAGAAAAGGAAAAAAAAAAAAGTAGTCCTGTTTTGTTTTGCAGAACAAATGAACTTACAGGTGAGCATTAAGCTTGCAGTGAGAAATGTGTGAAGAGTAAAAACCCAAGTCAATGCTGAGGCAGTTCTAACTTCACTGTTTTCCTAATACACATCCTTGATTATTTTCAGCCTTGCTGTGTATAATCTGATCTGCTAGAAGTGTATGAGTGAGAGGCAATAGCATACAAACTGATTTTTTAAATATAAGCTTAGGTTGTAATTGTACAAGTGACACAATGGAAGTACAAAATAGGGCAGTTTTAACTTTTTTTTCTGCTTCTATGGATTTCATTTTGTTGTGTTTTCAAAAAGTTATGGTGCTGTATAGGTGCTTTCTGTTTAACCTGAAAAGTGTGATTATATTCGTTACCTTCTTTGGTAGACGGAATAGTTGGGACCACCTTTGGTACATATGAAATTGGTGTAATGATGCTCTGATTAGCACAGCATATGCATACTTCTCCAAAGTGATATATGAAGACTCTTTTCTTTGCATAAGAAGCATTAGGCATATAAATGTATAAATATATTTTATCATGTACAGTACAAAAATGGAACCTTATGCATGGGCCTTAGGAATACAGGCTAGTATTTCAGCACAGACTTCCCTGCTTGAGTTCTTGCTGATGCTTGCACCGTGACAGTGGGCACCAACACAGACGTGCACCCAACCCCCTGCACACACCACCGGCCACCAGGGGCCCCCTTGTGCGCCTTGGCTTTATAACTCCTCTGGGGGTGATATTGGTGGTGATCACAGCTCCTAGCATAATGAGAGTTCCATTTGGTATTGTCACACGTCTCCTGCCTCGCTTGGGTTGCCATGTTTGAGCGATGGCCCTGTTGATTTCACCCTGCCTTTTACTGAATCTGTAAATTGTTGTGCAATTGTGGTTATAGTAGATCTGTAGCACATTGCCTTTTCTAAACTGCTACACGTTTATAATCTTCATTTTTAAAGTATGTATAATTTTTTAAAGTATGTATTCTATTCATATGTTCTGCTTGTCAGTGAGCCAGACTTGCTTACTATATTCCTTTATAATAATGCTAGCCACTTCCTGGATTCTTTAGTAGTGTGCTGTATGCAAGAACTTTCCAGTAGCAGTGAAGGAGGGTTGCCTCTCCAAGCTTCCTAAGGGATGCTGCCCTGGGTGGGGATGCATTGCAGAGGCAGTAGTAGCATGGAGGCTGCAGTAGGGAGTGAGATGGAAAAGGGTGGGGGGATAGGAGAATTCCAGAGTGCTTCCAGCGTGAGGGTCCTGAGAACTTCTGTCCTGAGTTCAGAAAAATACGCAAAGTAACTAACAAAATAGCTACTTGCCTTTGCAGTTTTACAGACCCTGGGAGCCACTTTGGGAGTAAGAAAGGCAACCCTCCAATGTGTTTCAACTTTAACATGTTGAATTCTTTTCAGACATGTGGTATCTCATTTATTCTCCTTTTCTAGTGTTTGTTGGATTTCAGGCAGAATGTCTTACAGAATGTCCTAGAACCAGATTATCATTTAATCTGAAACAGCTGAGGAAGGGACAGAGGAGGTACAAGGGCAAGGCAGCACAAAACAGATCAGGAAAATGAAGAGGGAATGCTTTGGTTTTTTGTTTTGTTTTGTTTTTTTCTTCAAGTAACTAAAACAGCATCTACATGTAGAGTGTTGTGGAGAGCTGAGACCAGGGCAAAGTCAAGTGCAGCATAAGTACTGTGAGACCTGCCAGCCCCTGGAGAGGGTCAGCCGAGAATCTGGTAGTGAGGCCTGTCTAGGGTCCCGGCACCCTCACCCTCAGCCTCCTGCAGAAAGGCCAGGCCCCCAGAGACTAGCCCGGTTCTAAAGTGGTCAGGCTGGGCAGGGGTGCTGCCTGAGCCCTCTGCCCCTTATATTGAGACCCTGCTTTCAGGACAGGCCAACTGTTGGCCACCATGTCACATCCTGAGTGAGTGTCACAGGTCCCTAACAATAATTTTCTGATCTGGAGCATATCAGCAGAATGCTTAGCCTCAAGGGGGCTGGCAGCTGTAATGTTTGATTTATGATGAGAACTATCGGAGGCCACCCTCAGCCTCTAAATAAGCTGCTCTAGGGAGCCGCCTACTTTTTGATGAGAAATTAGAAGAGTACCTAATGTTGAAAACATGACATGCGCTCTTGGGATCTGCTGTTCTCTTCAGGGCTCCAGAACCTGACACCTGTTACCAAAGCTAGGAAAGAGCTTTATCACAAGCCTTCACTGTCCTGGCATGAGAACTGGCTGCCAGGCTCAGTTTACCCCTTTAACTGTGAATGAATCTGAGCTTGGTTTCCTTGATTGCATCCTCTGTGATATAATGATTGCTGAAACACATTTTAAAAATTCAGAAGTTTGTCACTCCTGTTAATGGGAGGATCATTCACACACGTGTAGTACAAGGCGGACTTTGTGTTTGTTTTTGGTGTTGATTTGTAGCATTGTGTGTGTTGCTTGCCCACCCTGAGGAGAGGACACCAGGGCTTACTACTCAGGACAAGTATGCCCCGCTCAGGGTGTGATTTCAGGTGACTTCCAAACTTGTACACAGTTTAAAGATGGTGGAGACAGATTGTGCCTCTACCTAGTGAACCCCACTTAAAGAATAAGGAGCATTTGAATCTCTTGGAAAAGACCATGAAGAATAAAGCAGTCAAAAAGAAGTCCTCTGTGTTGGTGCCAAGGGCTTGCGAGGGGAAATAAAAATGTTATCCAGCCTGACCAACATGGAGAAACCCTATCTCTATTAAAAATACAAAACTAGCCTGGCATAGTGGCGCATGCCTGTAATCCCAGCTACTCTGGAGGCTGAGGCAGGAGAATCGCTTGAACCCAGGAGGCGGAGGTTGCAGTGAGCCAAGATCACACCACTGCACTCCAGCCTGGGGAACAAGAGTGAAACTCCACGTCAAAAAAAAACAAAAACAAAAAATGTTATTCATCCTCTCTCAAAGCAAAAAGGAAACCCTGAAAAGCTCTGAACTCTGGTTTTATTTTTCTTGCTGTATTTGGGTGAACATTGTATGATTAGGCATAATGTTTTTTTTTTAAAAAAACATTTTTTTTTTGGTAGAAATGCAATCACCAGTAAAGAGGTACGAAAAAGCCAGCCTGTCTTGGAGACCGGAGAGGCAGAGTACTGCTACGGGAGGTGAAGTTCTGATGGAATCATGCCTGTCAAATGAGATCTTAAAGCAGATGCCCAAATAAAAGAGTATATTATATTTTATCTAAATCTTAAGTGGGTAACATAAAATTTATGCAATTGAAATGAATGGAATATTTTCCTCTTGTTTAGTTGTATCTGTTTATATTTTTCTTTGATGAATGATTGGTCATGAGGCCTCTTGCCACACTCCAGAAATACGTGTGCGGCTGCTTTTAAGAACTATGTGTCTGGTCACTTATTTCTCTAAAATTATCTCATTGCCTGGCAATCAGTCTTCTCTTGTATACTTGTCCTAGCACATTATGTACATGGGAAATGTAAACAAATGTGAAGGAGGACCAGAAAAATTAGTTAATATTTAAAAAAATGTATTGTGCATTTTGGCTTCACATGTTTAACTTTTTTTAAGAAAAAAGTTGCATGAATGGAAAAAAAATCTGTATACAGTATCTGTAAAAACTGTCTTATCTGTTTCAATTCCTTGCTCATACCCCATGTAATCTAGAACTAAATATGGTGCGTGGCCATATTTAAACACCCGAGAGTCAAGCAGTTCAGACTTTGATTTGAAGCACCTCATCCTTCTTTCAATGCGAACACTATCATATGGCATTCTTACTGAGGATTTTGTCTAACCATATGTTGCCATGAATTAACTCTGCCGCCTTTCTTAAGGATCAAAACCAGTTTGATTTGGGAATCTTCCCCTTTCCAAATGAAATAGAGATGCAGTACTTACTTTCCTCGGTGTTTGTAGATATTGCCTTGTGTATTCCACTTAAAACCGTAATCTAGTTTGTAAAAGAGATGGTGACGCATGTAAATAAAGCATCAGTGACACTCTATCTTACTCCAAGAAGTCTCTTTGTTCTCCCTCCCCCTTTCTTGAACCCTAGGAATAAAATGGCAGTTTATCTCAAGGTCTCCCTGTGGAATTCCCCCACAGGCTGGGAGAGGCACAGAGCTGAGAGACTATGGCGAAATCTTTAAATGAACCTAGTACACTTTTTCTCTGGCCCACTTCTGACCTCCACAGACAACAGACAACTTAATAAAGGCAGATTTATGGCGTAGTTCATGGTGGCTGATAGCCACTTTTGGTATGCTCTGAGTCATGTTTCCCAGGAAGTTTTGAATAAGTAGGGAGTTGGGACTTAGAGACGGCCCTCACTGAGCATCTGAGGTTTTAACTTGTCAGGTTCTTGACCTGGATGAGGTCCTCCTCACGTGAGTCCAACACGTGAACGTTGGTCGGCCACAGTGCCCTCTTGCCCGGCCTGCATACTGAAAGTGAGACACGCCACTTCAGGTTTCTGGTGGCAACAGCGTAAACATTTCCTCTGTGTGTACCTTTAGGGCCTCCTGAGTTAAGTGAGAGGGAACTCCACCTATTGTGAAACTATTCTTAGTAGTCTGGATTGTGTTTTTCATTTTAATAGCCATATAAAAGTTATTCAGATGATATAGAATAAGCAGGATCTACTTTAAGGTCCCACATAATAGGTTCTTACTTCAGATCGAGGAGGTGAAAGATGTTAAAGTTGGGAATCTGGGATAAATTCTCTATTGGTGGAGACTCATGCTTTCGTAAGTTTTTCCTCACCATTGTTTTAGTTACTTACAAAGGTAAAACTTCACCATCTCCTAATGCCAAAGCCTACTAGGGATGGGTATTTCACTAGAGATTACTTCCCAATTTTTATTCTGTCTTCCAGAGGATTAAAGATGGAACTCTAATACCAGGTATGACAAGATTCTTAGTAGAGAGTTCTCCAAAACCAGGTAAAAATGCAACCAAAAACCAGTAAGTTAATTTAACGACCAGCAGTTACGAAGCCCATCTCCCGTGTGGCAGTGGGCCAGCCTTTGTGATGGGCACCAGGAGAACGAGGATCTGCGCCTGCCCCGCAAGAGTGTGTGGTCTAGGAGGGATCTGTCTGCTCCACCTGGAGGGATAAAGGGCCAGCTGCTTACTCTCCTGCTTCGGCTTCCTGTTTAAAAGAGGAAGAGTTTGGACTAGTTAATCTCAGACGCATTCAGGATTTGATTTTGCAGTTTATTCAATAATGAGGGCAAAGCTTTAGGCCAGCAGACGTTACTTTGATGTGTATCAGCCAAGTCACCCACACCACAGCTAGGATACAGGGGTCCCAGGCAGAGAATTCATAGCCACCATCTGCCAGACACAGGCACACACACATATACATACAGTCATCCCCCGACACACCCACAGTCACCCACAACACCAACCCTGAGACATGGGAAGTAGAGAGACAGCTGTGGGTTGGTGGTGGCGTGCAGTCTGCGGTGCCCTGAGCTGCTTGCAGCCCTGTGGTGGGAGCCAGCAGGGGAGAGTGTTTGAGGGGTGGAAGTGAGAGAGAAGCACTCAGAAAAGGGGCCCACTCCAGCTCTGCTTTCCTCTCCATCGAAGAAAAGCAATCGTGCTGGGCCCAGAGGAACAGACACACTTGGAGCAGGAGGAAGAGTCCTTTCCCCCGGATTTTCCTCGTTTAAAAGCTGAAAGAGGAAGACCGTCAGCAATATTTAAGACTGGAAGAAAATTAGATTATGTGTGTGCACACGTGTGTGTGTGTGTGTGTGTAGTTTTGCCTGCCAGCCATCACATAGTAATGGCTCAGAACTGTTGAGGTTTGCCTACCTTCTCTGCGGACTTGCTAGAAACACACGACAAACATCTCCACTCACACTTTGGGAGGAGAAATCCCAATGCCCTGCTAGTATTGGCACAGGATCTCCTCTGCATCCTACGATCGTTCCTCCACCAGTACCCGCGTGTGCCAGGCGCTGTGCTTGTGTTGGTGAGAAGAGTTGAAGGGGCTGAGCTGGAGTGCGTAGGCTTGCTGGCGTGTACTTGAGCACCTGGGTCCCATGAATGCTGCTAAGGATAGGATGGAGGGACAGAGGAAGTTAACATTTGAGCTAAAAAGCAGAAATGAATCAGGCTTTCTGGCTGAAGTGATGAATTCCAAAGACAGGAAGGATTGGAACATGCTTAGGAAATTGAGAGGTGAGCTTGTTTGGGATTTAAAGAGTTCAAAGAAGGTGAGAAGTCAGGCAAGAAAAGAAGGCTGCCAGAAAACTCGAGACCAAGGAGCTTGGAGTTTGTGATTGAGCATGGGAAACCAGCAGGGTGGTGGCCTAGTCAGAGCTGGCCTTTGGGAAGGGCCCCAGGGCACACTGTAGGGATGGATTCTAGAAGGAAGATGAGGAAATGAGAAAGCATGGTAATTCTAGAACTGTTCTCACAACCTGGCACCCACAGAGAGTGATGTTTATGCGCCCCACTGGAAAGGTGGAGAAAACTGCTTCGGGTTTCAGGTGACCAACTCAGCTCTCCCAGCCACAGGCCCTGGAGATCGCCCTAGGGGCTAAGGGAGCCATAGCTCACACCCCTGCAACCAAGTTGGGAAGCTCTGATCTGGAAGAAATCACGAGAAATTTGGTAGTAGGTTAAGTCTAGAGGAGGGAGGCAACGGGGTTTGGATTTCAACTCTTCACCTGATGTACCGTTTTATCAAAATGGAGTGTATTATACTTACATAAATAATAGCTTCTAAAAACCAATTGGGAGAGGCTGGCTTTGACTGAGACTGGAGGGAGTAAGGAGTAAGATGAGGGAAGGAGTAGAAGTAGAGGTGATGAGGTGACTGGGGAGTAGAAGTAGAGGTGATGAGGTGACTATACTGTTGAAGGAATCTCACTGACAAATGAATAGTATTGTTACAAATTTGTATCCTCATCACCTTGGGTTTCCTTAACTTCCTCCTATTAACATCTTGGATATCATAGTATAGGAAGTACCTAATCAAAAGAAAGGAGTACTATGCATCTATCAAAACAATAATTATGAAAACTATGCATCTATGTAAAAAGCACTCATTTTGGATACATGCTTAGAAGGGTAATTATTGCTCTTATATTGTAACTTTATATGTTGATACAAGAAAAAAAGCGGAATACAAGTAATACCTAGTAGTGTAAAATAGGCTGGGAGAAGTGCTAAAAGATAAAATGTAAAAATAATTCTTGTGTCCCAGACTCAGGCCCTTGGTATTGCCACCAGAAGTGTGAGCTGCACCTGAGCCCCAGCAGGCAGGAGTAGGGATCAGGAAGGCATGGCCCCCTCTGTAAGGGACGGGGGAGGGACTCTTCCTCCCACTAAGGTGCACCTAGTGGGTAACTCCAAGTAGGAAGGGAGTTCTCACGCTGGGACATGCCCGCAAAATGACACGTGTCCATTGTAGGAGGACAGTTGGGTCATGGCATTTTTTCGCAGAATTATCTTCATTGTGTTGTACTTTGTTTTAAAATTAATATCTTGAAAGGTAGTGCGTTCACATGATTCAAAAGCCAGAAAGCATGAAAAGACACACACTGGGAATGTTTTCCTCCCATCTTTGTCCTCTATCTGCTTAGTTCCTCCCACCCCAGAATTCCTTACATTTCCTTCCAGAATGTCTTATGTACCTCCAAGTAATAAAAACACAGGTTCTTATTTTCCCCTTATTACACAAAATGCACATCATACACGCTGTATATACATGGGCATCTAGCTTTTTAAATTATTTTCCCCAAGATGGAGAAGATTTTAATACATAGAAACCTTCCTCATTCTTTTTATATAGTATTCCATTGTATTAATGTGTCATAATTGATTTAACCAGTAGTCCCCTGTTGATAGATAACTGGACATTGGATTATTCGTGGATGTTTGTTATTACCAGCCACACTACAACTAGTAACCTTACACATCTGTTATTTCATACATGTGCAAGAATCTTTGTAGAATTAGTGCCCAGACATGGAATTGCTGGGTCAAAGGGTATATACATTTTTAAAACTTTCATTTCAGTCATTTTTGGGGAACAGGTGGTTTTTGGTTACATGAAGTTCTTTAGTGGTAATTTCTGAGATTTTGGTGCACCCGTCACAAAGGGTGTATACATTTGATCAAGGTTGACCAAATTGTCCTCCAGAGTGCCAGTTCACACCACTTACACCAATCATGTAGGAAAATCTCATATTTTTGACATTTTAAAAATGCAGTTGTGGCGCAGTGGCTCACCTTTGTAATCCCAGCTCTTTGGGAGGCCCAGGTGGGAGGATAGCTTGAGGCCAGGACTTACAGTGAGCTATGATCACGCCACTGCACTCCAGCCTAGACAACAGAGCAAGACCCTGTGTCTAAAAGCAATTTTTTTTTTTTTTTATAAAGAACCCAGGCTTAGGAATCAGATAGCCCAGGCTTTTTCCTTGCAAATGAAATAAAATTGCAAATCTGTTTTTCCCCTCCCCCTCCAAACTTTTCTGTTTTAAGCCTGTTCCTAAGGTAAGGAGGGCTTGGACTGCTGAGAAGGAGGGGTGAAGGATGGGAGGGAGGCTCAGGAGGTTTGGGGAGGCAGAAGGCCTCAGGTGATTTCCACACACACGTAATCATGCCGACATCTTGTCCATCCAGTCTGGCCACAGACTCCACCCCTCACACCACCAGCTTGGACCGCCCATTCTCCGGGTCAGAAGCCTGACCTCACAGCTGCACTCCCTCACCTCCCACAATTCCAGAGGGGAACTGTCACTCCGAAGGAGACAAGTCTGGTCTTCTTGGCCCCAAACCACACACCCAGACCTATTCATAGCGAGATTGCACAACCTGCTGGAGGACAGCCCAGCCGGGCATGGGAGAGCAGCCCTACTCTTGTGCCAGGCCTTGGCCCTCGGGTGCCCCTGGGTGAGCCTATGCCAGCTTTCAGAGCAGAGCTGTCCCCATAGCAGGGGGCCTCAAGGGTCTGATTGGCTCCTCCTCCCAAGTGGGAGAACTTGCTCCTCCAAAGGAGAAGCTCTCACGCCACCCACCGACTGCCCCACTGTGCAGGCTGGCACCTGGGTGGAGGGCTCGCTCCCATTAGTGCACACAGAAGCCAGGAGGCAGGCTCCTACAGAAGAGGAAGCTGAGTCACAGAAGACACTCTTTACATCTCTGTGGGGAGCAGTGCCACGGAGCGGGGAAAGGAAACTCGGGAATAGGACAGACCTCAAGTTGAACCCAGCCCTGCAGCGCATTAGTCCAACGGTGACATGTGAGTCAGTTACCTTCTCTGGGGCTCTGTCTTCTCGTTTATGAAATGGAAACAGAGATGCCTGTCTTGCAGGGTTGGGAGGCTCCCATGAGAGCATGCCCCAGAAGTATCTATAGCACACGTCAAGCAGGTCGGGAGCAAGCCGTTCATCAACATCCTCTTCTCTTTAAACACATCTCATTGGCCCACACTCCATGGGTTGTTGTTTTTTTTAATCTTATAAAATCTTGTAAAACATGCAAAATTAATCTGACATTAATGAACCTCATCAGTATAATTAGACTGCAAAGTAATTAAAAAATGAAAGGTAACCAACTTGTAGGGTTTTTCTACTCTTACTTTCCTTGATGTTCTTCAGGCCCTGTTGAGAGCAGCCGTGCTCATGGTCAGCTTCTTCCATGCTGTGTCCCGTAGAATCACTGTCATGAACACCAAGAACTCAAATGGCAAGAGAGGGTGGGAAGACTTGTTTCTGGTCCTGACTCTGCCACTGAAAGCTGTGTGTCCTTGAGTGAGTCATTTCCCTCTCCCTGGTTCACTTCACGAATATTCCATACTTTTTAAGGGGTCATGATGCGTGAGCCCAGAAAGGGAGCACACACTTTATGAACTACACAGCAAGAAACAGAACCACAGACACTATTTTGAGACAGTAAGTTGGCAAATGTGAATATACTCATTTTCCAGAAGGGAAACTCAGATCCAAAGTGGACTCAAAGGTTCACTGTTACTTGCTGCAGCCTGCCGTTCTGCGGGCCCCAGGCCTCCAAAGCTGACACTTAAATGGCCACGGAACCCTGGTGGGAGAGTTAGGGTAGAGGATGCATCTGATAGGATAGGGAAAGAAATGGAGAAAGGGGAAAGGATGGAAGAGAGGAAGGGGACTTGGAGATGGAGGAGGAGTGGGGAGGACGGATGTGGCAGGGGAGTGGAGACAGAATAGCATTTCAGAGGAGGTGGTGCACCTTACACAGATGTTCGCGCTAGAACCTGCTGGTGTTACATTGAGTCTCTCCAGTTTCTGTCCTAAAGAAGTGAAATGATACAGGGGCCCGTGGTGGCCCAGCTAGAAGGTCTTTCTGATGAAGACAGGAGGCCAGGGTGATTTGCTGCTAGTTCGAAGGGGGCAGAAAGTGGTGACAGCCTGGAATCCACCTGTGTGATGCAGGGAAACTGTCCCCTGGTGTGTGTGTGTGTGTGTGAAGAGGAGGCCTCTGATGTTGCTGTCTCTTCATCAGTGCAGATGGCATTTCCACAGCAAACCCCTCCTGCCCAGTGCACTGTTGCGGCTCTCCCAGGTGTTTGGAGAAGTGTTTAATTAAAAAGAACCTACCAGGGTGGTCTGAAGCTTTAATTGCTATGCTTGTGCCTCCCTGAGTGTAAAGGTTCAGGCCACCCCTCCTCAGCTTGGCCATGCCCAGGGCTTGCTCCACCTCTGGAGGAGTAAAAACATCCCCGAGTGGTGGAGCCACCACTTGGCCTGATTTAGTACAATTAGGTTCTTTTTGATAGAAGCCAGTTGTTAACTGAAGAACTCAGAGCAATTGATGTTTTTTGTATAGTATAAATGCACAGTGAAAAAACAATCTTTTGAGAAGGCATGTGGATTGTGGCTTGTAGCCTCCCTGATCTGGTAAGAAGCATATGGACTTTAGACATATGCTAAGACATAGTTACAGGGTTTTCTCTCCGAGTTTCAGGGTCCTTGATGTTTCATAGAGGATAATGATAATATCTCCCTTGAGGATTAGAGTTAACGCATGCAGAACCCCTATCTGTTTACTCACCCTGTAATTCAGCATGTATTTATTGAGGGTCTACTATGTGCCAGCACTGTGCTAGAGTTAATGGTTAAACTCAAGCTTTAGAAAAAGACAAGGAAGGTGGATAGGCTTCTTTCTGGCTTTGCCTGTGCAGCCCCAGGTAAGTTACCTAACCCCTTGAGTTTTTGTTTTCTTATCTGCAAAATAGGGATAATAATAACCCTACCCTCACTTATTTTGAGGATTAAGTGAGATGATGCATGGACAGCCCTTGAAGCAGAATCTGGCACATAGCAAGTGCTTGATAAACTTAGCTATATTTATTAGTACACTGGAATTGCTCAATAAATTAGAGACCATAGATTTTGTAAATAGGTTTCTAAAATGTAGCCACTATGCCCTATCCGAAGCCAAAGGAAAGCAGATTTTTCTAAATGTGGTCTTTAGATCATGTGTATCAGGAAAGCCTGAGGGAGCTTGTTAAAAATTCAGATTCTAAAAAAAAAAAAAAAAATTCAGATTCTTTGGGCCCGTCCTAGAAGTACTGAATCAGAATCTGACAGGGCCTAAAATTCTGCATTTTCAAACACTGTCCTCCCATGATTCTGAAGTACACTCGAGTTCTGGAATCCCTGAGGGTCAAAGGTAAAAATGCTCATCCATTTGAGAATACCCCCTGTGTAGGCAGAATAATGCCCTCATCCTGCAAGGATGTCCATATCCTAACCCCGGAGCCCGTGAATGTGTTGGGTTGCATAGCAAGGAGGAGTTAAAATTGCTAATCAACAGACGCTTGTTAAAAATAAGGAGATGATCTAGGTGAGCCCAGTGTAATCACAAAGGTCCTTAAATGGGGAAGAGGGAGGCAGAAGAGTCAGAACCAGAGAGATGGCATGGTCACAGAAGCTCAAACAGCCACTGCCAGCCTTGAAGATGGAGGGAGTGCCACAAGTCACGGAAGGGGGGCAGCCTCTAGAAGAAGGAAAGTGCAAGGAAACGGCCGCTTACCTAGAGGATCACACGGGCGCGTGCCTCGGAAGTATCTGTGGCACAGACACTAGTAGATACTTCCAGGGCATGCTCCTGTGTGATCCCCTGGGTGAACCTCCAGAAGGAACACAGCCCACCAACATCAGATACCTGATTTTAGCCCAGCAAGACCCATTCTGGGCTTCTGACCTCTAGAGTTGTAAGATTATAAATGTGTGCTGGTTTTAAGCCTCTAAGCTTGTGGTGATGTGTTACAGCTTTTTTTTTTTTTTTTTTTTT
>NW_012116821.1:7686119-7688775 GCF_000951035.1 Colobus angolensis palliatus | reverse complement strand
CAGGCTGGTCTCGAACTCCTGACCTCAGGTGATCCACCTGCCTCAGCCTCCCAAAGTGCTGGGATTACAGGCATGAGCCACTGCACCTGGCCAGATTCAACAGCTCTTAACATGTTACCATATTTACTTTATAGATTGATGCATATATGTATATGTACATATGTTTTTGTTTTCCTGAATCTTTAGAAAGTTCAGCCATTGTAACAAGTCCCCTCCCAAGACCTCAGCATGCATCTCTCAAGCCCCATTGGATCCCTGCAAAATAAGTGTAGATATTAGTCCAATTTTACCCGTTAAAAATTTGAATGTAAGAATTTGAGTGTAAATATTTGAGATTCTAAGAAATGACATTACTCGCCTGGTTACTCGCCCAGCATCACACAAGTGGTAAGTGATGGCACTGAGATTTGAACCCAGGTTGGTATCCTGCCTTCTCTAAAGTGGTTCTAGAGCTCAGAATTAGGAGTATCCCAGAGTGGCATTGCTTCTAGCTTGGGATTTTGTTGCTGTTGTTGTTTGTTTGAGAAAACTGAAAGCATTTCAGAGAAACAAAACTTCGTTTCAGCAATATCCCCTGAGGCCAAAGCTACCACTTCCCAAGAAGCTGGGTAAATTCCAAGATTACAGGATTAGTGGAGAAAGATGTTCTCTAATTTATTGAGTAATTCCAGTGTACTAATAAATATAGCTAAGTTTATCAAGCACTTGCTATGTGCCAGATTCTGCTTCAAGGGCTGTCCATGCATCATCTCACTTAATCCTCAAAATAAGTGAGGGTAGGGTTATTATTATCCCTATTTTGCAGATAAGAAAACAAAAACTCAAGGGGTTAGGTAACTTACCTGGGGCTGCACAGGCAAAGCCAGAAATGCAGACTCCTGGATTTACCCCAGATCCAGTGAACCAGATCACTGGAGCATGGGGCCCTGAACTCTTAAGACCTTCCCCAGGTAATGGTTGCCAACTCTAGGTAGAGGACTAATAGCCAAATTCCTATACTAATACACACGACACGACTGTGCACTACACTACACACTGCATTACTGTATATACTACACTGCACGTAACACCGTACACAACACCACAGCTCACTGCTCCATGTGTCATGCTGTCCTCTACACACCACGCGCTACCACTGGACTCAACCTTCCACGTGTCATGCTGTCCTCTACCACAGCATGCGATACCACTGGACTTCCTGCTCAACTGATCTACTTTCTCATTGATTCATTTTTTAAATTTTTCTAAAAGTAGTTTATTTTAAAAGTGTTTTAATTTACATACAGTAAACTTCACTCCTTTTGGTATCCAGTTCCATGAGTTTTAACAAATACATAGAGTTGTGTAACTGCCACCACAGCCAAGATACAGAATAGTTCCATCCCATCTTCCAGATTCCTTTGTGCTCCCCTGTTCTGGTCACTCCCTTCCTGCATACTTACCGCTGGTAACCACTAATCTGTTCTCCATCCCTGGAGTTCTGAGGCTTCCAGAATGTCATATAAATGGAATTACATAGTCCATAGCCTTTTGAATCTGACTCCTTTCACTTAGCATGAGGCATTCGAGATTCATCCATGTTACTGCATGTAGGAGTATTTAATTCCTTTTTATTGTTGCTATTCTATTGTATAAATGTACCTTGGTTGTTTATCCATTCCCCAACCGAGGGACATTTGTGTTGTTTCTGGGTTTCGGTGATAAACTCAATGATCCAAATTTAATGAACTGTTTCCTTTCTATGGCAGAGGAAGAATCTCATATATTAGCCTTGTGATAAAAGGAGTAGGTGGTGTGTCAAAGAAAATGGCCCACACATGGTTCCTGCCATGGGCCACCTGTTTAACAGTCCATGGTCAGCCATGGAGGACCCATATTTGTCATTATGACAAACTTGCTGGTCTTCCAAAAATCATAAAAACAACCAGGTCTTCACAATGCTTCAGCGCCTGTCTTTTACAAATAAAACAAAGGGCTCTTGGAACGTCAGGCCCCAAACTCACTGGGAAGCCATCTGAGTGAGCACCTCGGTCTTCCATTGTGGTATCCCCCACGCCTTCCATTGTGACGTCCCCCAAAGGGGAGTCATCCAGTGGCATCATCCTTCTTCACGGCTCTCTTCAGCTTACAATGTTTTTTTGCCCGACTCGATCTATTTGATCTTCCAACAAGCCCAAGAAGGAAGAAAGGCAGATATTTTTATTTTTACTTGCACCATTTTGGAATCAGGTTACCAAAGCTCAAAAGCTCAAGGCAGCTGGTACTTATTCAAAGTCAACAAGCCCCTTTGGCTGGGGAGACCCCCTGACTCTTCCCATTCTCAACCCAGTGTTTTCTGGTTTTAAAGATGTAAAACTTCTGGCCAGGCACGGTGGCTCATGCCTGTAATCCCAGCACTTTGCGAGGCTGAGGTGGGTGGATCACCTGAGGTCAAGAGTTTGAGACCAACCTGGCCAACATGGTGAAACCCTGTCTCTACTAAAAATATAAAAATCAACCAGACATGGTGGCAGGCACCTGTAATCCCAGCTACTCGGGAGGCTGAAGCAGGAGAATCACTTGAACCGAGGAGGTGGAGGTTGCAGTGAGCCGAGATCACGCCTCTGCACTGTAGCCTAGAAGACAGAGCAAGACTCTGCCTCCAAAAAAAAAAAAA
>NW_012116821.1:7678905-7685739 GCF_000951035.1 Colobus angolensis palliatus | reverse complement strand
AAAAAAAAAAAAAAAAACTACTGCAGATGGACGATGCAAGGGTAGTGGTCAGCTCTTTAACCTGCACATTTTAGAATCCAGTTTTGCTCAAAGTAAGTAATAAGGTGGGCGAAAAAGAGAACAGAGCTGAGTTTAAACCACACATCTGCATGCCGGCTACACAGCCTCCATGCTCTCATTTATAGGATAAGCGAAGGAATTCCTACCTTTTAGTGTTGTTGCAAACATGAGAGGCTGCAGAAGAGTTCATAATGCAAGTGGGTAAAGCATAAGAGGCACTCCATAAATGGCAGCAATTATTATTAATTTGGTTTATTAAGAGAAACCATAGAATATACACACCATTAACTATCTGTGGTAGGTGCTCTCTGCCTCTCAGCACTGCTCAGGATTTCTGAGGCCAAATTTTTTTTTGGCAGCAGTAAGGGAAACCAAGGAGTTAACAAGGAGGCCTGGAGGCTGGCATGGCTGGGACTGTTAGTTCCTAATGAGGGGCCAGCCCGGGAAGGAGGCCTAGCAGCTGTGAGGAGGGGTGCTGAGGGTGTCTCCCGTGGAGGAGACTTGGGCTGGAAACTTTGTTTTTCTTATTTCTGAACTCAGTTTTACACTCCTGAGGGGAGTTCCTAGTGTCTGAACTTGGTCTTTGAGCCCTGGCGCTGGTGGTTCCTTAAGGAAATGCCTCGCGGCTTCTTGTGGGGCAATGTTGTTATTGATGTTGGGCCAAGGTGGTTAGAAAATGGGATCCTCCAAATGGGGGCCTGGTGGTTTGGCCACACGGAGATGTCTCCACAAGCACAGCCGGGGTGGGGACAGCTGCCCACAGGGTAGGGCTTGAGGGTAACGTGGTGCTTCTCCTCAGCCACCCCATCCTCTCCCGTCCTTGGCATTATTCTTACATGTCGCCTGTATTCTGGCTTCAGACTCTGCTGAGAGAAACAGGCTGTGTTAGGGCCAGCTGGGCCCTGAGCAGGCTCCTGAGAGCCAAAAAGCAGGGAGACCAGGGTGCCAAGGGCGCTCTGGAGAGTGAGAGGTGTTCTCTGACAGCACCCGTGGCGGGTGGAGATGCCAGACTGAGAAGAGGGAGAGGGAGAGGCAGCTCCACCTGAAGCAGGCCCCAGTAACCTCTGCCCCCTCTAGAGGCAGAGCCTTCCGTGACCCCCAGGCAGCCCTGTCCCCCTCAGCCCTTGGTGGTCTCCCCTTCAGCACCCCAGGTGGTTGGCTGTGCCCACATTGTGCCTACCAGACAGCTGTGGCAGATGCTTTAAATATGTCAATGGAGTGGTTGAAGAAATCTGAAGAAAAGAGGGAAGTCTGATAGTATCTCCAAGATGACTTGCAGGGGCTTTCGGAAAGGATCTGCCCACTCTCCAGCTTTGCCATGATGGATAGGCTCTCACGGGAGTGTGGCAGGCAACCGCCCTCACTCCTGGCCTTTGAGTTGCATTTCCGGTGAGTTTCTCCTTCCTTTTTATTCCAACTCTTCCCAGAAGCAGTGAGTGCTGGTTTAGTTTTAGGTACACATAACATTTGTCTTCATAGCCCCCACAGATGTGAGGGGCCTCATCCCTGTTCTGTGTCCCCTCTGGGTAGGCTCATGTGTGCAGAAGGCGGCCTGGGGAAGCCCGTTCACGGAGCTCACTTTGCTTGTTCTTTATCGTGGCTTCACGCCCTCCCATTTGATGCTGCAGGTATAAAGCAAATTCGGTGCCAGCTGTTACAAAGGGGAGGCTGCAAAGAAACAAAAGCATTTCAGCCAAATGCATGCCCAGGATGTGCTGGGAAGGGAGGGGAAAACATAGAGCCCCTGTCCCAAGGATACAGCTTACGCCCCCTGGTCTAATGTGGGAGGGGGACGGTAATGACAATATAGTGTGAGAAGAGCTAGGACAGGGTTAGTGACCGACAAGTGACCCAACGGGCAAAGCCGATGGCCCCCTCCACGTTCCACCCCCTGGGCATGCGCACCCTCTCCCCGTCTTGCCACTTGATTTGCTGTGTCCTTGCCTGTCGCCTTCGGCAGGCTGACTTCTCTCCTTCCGCACGAGGAGGTGGGCAGGAGGACGCCCAGGAGCCCATGTGACATCCAGCTGGGCCAGTGAGCCATTCGGTGTGTTCGCAGCAGTTTTGATGATCACCTGTCCATTTGTCAATGCTTTTCCTCACCCTCCTTGCCCCAGAGGTTGCTGGTGCATGGAACTGTGATGCATATTCTATTATCTTCCCAGGGAGTTACCTCAGCGTTGGCCAGAGCTTAGCACTCTTAGCCACACGGGGTTCTGGAGGTATTTTCGGCGAAACGCGGAACTCCTGAGTGTCCATGCACTCTGGAGTTGGGCTAGGATGCGAAGTAGGGATAAAGTAGACGTGGCGGGTGTGGCATGTCCCATCGACCCAGGCTTGGCCTTGTGTCCTCTTCTCCCTGAAGCCTGTTCCTCCCACTTGCTTCCTGGCTCCTTGGCCTCCCGCCGTCGTCACTCTCTGAATCCTTTCTTCTCCTCCCCACCGAGCAGGCAGAGGGAGACAACTCTCGTTACAGCTCAGGCCAGAGAGAGGAATCCTAGGCCCTTGCTATTTTCAGAGCTAAAATTAAAGCCCATGGTTTGCTTCCTCAGCACTTAATTAGACTCCAGCGCCTCACAGGGCAGCCTCCTTTCCGCCCACCAGTGAAGGCCCGACCAGTGGGTTTGGAAGCTGACGCCATGTTCCAGGCAGGAGGGCTGGGGCCTGGAGTATTTTTACATATGGGAGGCTGTGGAGAGCAAAATGCTTGGCACTGAGCCAGTTACACCAAGTCAGCTGGGAGAGGGAGGGAGCAGGAAAGCTGTTATGTCGCCCTTCCTTCTTTGAACTGTACCGTAAATCTGCTAGACAGGAAATGGGATTGGGAGGGTAGAGGAGGGGGCTGTATAGTGAGGCTGGACTGGGGCCTGGGATACCACCATCCTTGCAGCCTGGCTCAGGTGAGGCCCTGCCCTGAAGGTGGGGTGAGGGGGGCCTCACCTGGGGCTGAGGGTGAGGCACACTGGGTGGGTGTTCAAAGTTGTCTGGGTCAGGTGGGGTATGGGCTGACTGTATCCGCCCTCATGTTATTTCTGGGCCCCCTTCAGATCCTCCAACTAAAACCACTATCAGTAGAACAGTTTTTAGGGCTGGAAGGGACTTCGGAGACCCTGTAATTAGGGTTTTGAGGACAAGAGAGGGAAAATAAATTACCCAAAGCCACATACCTTATGAGAACTGGAAGTGGGGATGAGACTTTTGACCTAGGACACGATGGCTCTGCACTAGGTCTCTCCTCTTCTTATTTTGCTGTCTTTTGATTTTCTTGGGGGCACAAACTTTTCATTCCAGAGTGAAGGTAAGATATAAAATGCAGATGTATGTAAGTAAAATGACATACAGTCAATTCACACTAAGAGCTAAATAATTGCCGGGCGCGGTGGCTCAAGCCTATAATTCCAGCACTTTGGGAGGCCGAGACGGGCGGATCATGAGGTCAGGAGATCGAGACCATCCTGGCTAATACAGTGAAACCCCGTCTCTACTAAAAAATACAAAAAACTAGCCGGGCGAGGTGGCGGGCGCCTGTAGTCCCAGCTACTCGGGAGGCTGAGGCAGGAGAATGGCATAAACCCGGGAGGCGGAGCTTGCAGTGAGCTGAGATTGGGCCACTGCACTCCAGCCTGGACGACAGAGCAAGACTCCATCTCGAAAAAAAAAAAAAAAAAAGAGCTAAATAATTGATATTTAGCACTGTTACTGAGTAGAGATTTTGATGAGCAGAAGGCCCCTGTGCTCCGTGGAGGAGTCCTTCTGACCATAAGGGTGGTGAGGCATCATTGACTTCATAATCAACCTAAGGCCATCTGGCCTCAGGGTTTCTGGAGGGGGCAGGTGGGGGAGGTTGAGACCTGTGATGTACCTGAAACAGAACCTGCTCCCTCCCAGGGAAGAGTGAAAACAGGATACTTGACTAATGACATCTCATATTCATTGATTTATAGCATTTCTCCAGAAAGGTCTAGATACCAGCCTTAGGGGAGCCTCATTATTGTTGGATTAAACTTATGCCTACCCATGCATCTATAAGCCAAGGAACCTCTCCTGTTTTTTATCCCTCCTTTTCCCTCCAATAACACTCGTGAGGCTGCCTCTCAAATGTGGGAACCAATAGGTGAGAACTGTGTAAGATCTTCACATATACTGCTGAATCCTGAATTAAGTTAAACAGTAGCCATAGCCTGTATTTATTTTGCTTTTATATTTTTTAAGCACTGTACTAGCATTATCTCATGTCATCTTGAAAACTATTATTATCATCATCCCAATTTCACAATGAGGAGACTGAAGCTCAGAAAGGTTAAATGATTTGCCTAAGGTCACCCAGGTGTCAGGGCCAAGATTTGAACCAAAGTAGACTTATTCTAGAGACTATGCTTCACATACCTCATACTGCTTCCATTGACAGAAATGAAGTTTTGGAGAGCATAGAGGGAACTAATAGAATTTTGTCCAGTAGCAAGAATGAGAAACACACTGTTTATTGTCTGGGCTAGAGGAGTCAGTGTGAAGAGTGTCAGGCCTTGGAGAGTGTTTGGCTGAGAGCTGAAGTTGGGGTGGGATTTCCATGTTCCATGGCTGGTGTTTGTCATATATTTCTGCTTTTCTGGGCAAATAGCCTAAATCTCCTCTTTACTTCTCTTGGATAGGGTCTTAGGCCAAAAATGCCATATCACCCCCATTCCATTCTTGTCTCAAATCTGTCACTTAGCTTATTTCAGTGGCTTAAACCTGCAATTATTTGATGTCTACTGAATGCAAATAAAGCTGATTCTTGACACCCAGGAACAGATGACACAAGCTTTTTGTTGTTGTTGTTGTTGTTGATTTTAGATCCTCCTCCTCTTCACCCTCCTGTTACTTCTCTGTTATTTACTTTAGACATTTCATCACCACCACTAGGAAGCACACAGTGGAAGGAAACCATGTGTATTGTTAGCCTTATGCTGGTAACTAACTAATTTTGCTAGTAGTGTCACTGGAAAAAGACTAGTGGGGAAGTAGTTTGAGGCTTGGAGATTTTTTGCCTCTGCATTCCCTGTAATCTGAGATCCCAGATAATGTCTAAGGAGCTAGAGAAAAGGGAAACAGAGAGGTGAATGGTTTGACAACTGCAACTACTTTCCCATGAGGCATTTTCTGATTTTGAAGCACTAAGAGTTGCTGAGTAGCTGAGCAGAACTCTTGGCAGCCTTACAGGCCTGAGGGGACAAAAGTTGGAATTCAAGAATTGTCGGGGGGAAGGGATCCTAATAAACATCCCAGTCTTTCAGATGGGAGCCTTGAAAGGCTATACACTGGTAATAAAGCTAGTCTGGTGATAGACTAGCACTAACAAAGACTGAAACCCAGATCTGAATCATTTTGATTTCAGGTTAAAGAGATATTCTCCTAGCAAACTGCCTGCTAGAAACAAAAGTAAATTCACTCTAGAGGAAGATATCAGCTAAAACCTTAAATTATCACTACAGTTTTTCATGCATAGTTTCTGGCATGAACGTTTCAAAAACTACCAGGCATACCAGGAGATAGGACCAAATCACTGAATACCAAGAGAAAAAAAAAGTTATGATTTTAAAAGATATGTAGAATCTGCCTTAAGAAGAACCAAATTCTAGGAAAACTGTAGGACTGAAATTAAGAACTTGGTAGAAGGGCTTAAAAGCAGATTAGACACAAGTGAAGAGAATATTCATGAACTTGAATATAGGTCAGAAGAAAATATTTATTCAGATGACTATAATTATAACAAGATAAAAAATTTATGAAATACAAAAAAGAGTCTAAGAGATATACAGGATTCAATGTAAACATTTGTGTAATTAGAGATTTGGAAGGAGAGAAACAATGTAGCATAAACAATATTTGAAAAGAAAATGACCGAGGATTTAAAAACTGACAAAAACATAAAGCCACAGATTTAAGAAGTGCTATAAACTCTAAGCAGGGAAATAACCCCAGAAACAAACAAAACTACAATACACATCATAGTAAAACAGCCTAAAAACAAAGAAGAAAATTGCAAAAGTAGCTAGTGTAAAAGAAAATAAAACAAAAAATACATTATACGCAGACACAATACGCAGCTGTTTTTTCAACAGAAACAATGGAAGCCAAAGGACAATGACATTATGTCTTTAAAAGGCAAAAAAGGAAACAAAAACCCAAACAAAAAGACAGCTAACGTAAAATTCTATACCTAGAAAAAATATCACTCAAAAATGAAAGTGAAATAAAGAGATTTCCAGACAGACAAAAACTGAGATGGTTTATAAGTGGCTGACAGACACTAAAGGAAAAACTAAATAGTTTTTCAGGTAAAGGGAAAAGAATTTCAGATGGAAGCAAGGAGTTGCAGAAAGGAATGAAGAGCATTATAAAGAGTAAACATATGGGAAAATCAAAATTAATACTGACTGTATAAAATAATATCTTGAGAGAGTTAGAATATATGTAGAATTAAAATAACCATGCACAAAAAATAAGAATGAGGAAAATGGAGTTGACACATTCCAATGTCCTTAACATAGTCCAGGAATTGAAAAAAATACTAATTTATATTGAACTTTAATAAGTCAAGGATGCATATTGTCATCTTTAAGTCTAGAAGCATATAATTAATTCCACAGAAAGAGAAGTATTGTGCTCATGTTAGAAGGTAGTCTTGATTTGTCTACCTTCCTCTTTGAGAAATTTCTTTCTTTCAACAGCCTAATTGTCAATGTTAAAAAAAAAGATTAATGAAAGATTTTGTAGCAGAAAGAATTAACCCAT
>NW_012116821.1:7656430-7678275 GCF_000951035.1 Colobus angolensis palliatus | reverse complement strand
CAGGAGATCAAGACTATCCTGGCTAACATGGTGAAAACCCATCTCTACTAAAATACAAAAATTAGCTGGGCGTGGTGATGCGTGCTTGTAGTCCCAGCTACTCAGAAGGCTGAGGCAGGAGAATCGCTTGAACCCGGGGGGCAGAGGTTCCAGTGAGCCGAGTTCATGCCACTGCACTCCAGCCTGGGTGACACAGTGAGACTCTGTCTCCAAAAGAAAAAGAAAAAAGAAAAGAAGAATAGGCAGGCCAGCAGCTTGATTCAGAAACATAGGTGTTTTAGCTACCAGGATGAAGACTCTGAGGATCCAAGCATTGGCCTCACTACTAGTAAACTCTTTATATTGAATGTGGCTCATGCCTATAATCCCAGCATTTTGGGAGGCTGAGGTGGGAGAATCACTGGAGCCCAGGATTCTGAGACCAACCTAGGAACGTGGCAAAACCCCATCTCTACAAAAAATACAAAAATTAGTCAAGTTTGGTGGCACACGCCGGTATTCCCAGCTACTTGGGAAGCTGAGGTACGAGGATCAGTGGAGCTCAGGAGGTCAAGGCTGCGGTGAGCCATCGTTGTGCCACTGTGCTCTAGCCTGGGTGACAGAGAGAGACCCTGTCTCTAATAATAATAATAATAATAACAACGTTAACAACTGTGTGTTTGCATATGAAAGCAGTCAAGATCATACAACTTAATATGATTTTGGCGTTGGTGACCTGATTGTCCCTGGCTTTTTAGCTCAAGGTCTGTGCCTAATCAGCTGGAAGACATTGGGCATTAGGCATGCCACTCAGTGTGTCTGGGTCTCCTTCGTGAACACGGATGCGAAGTCTACTGCTGCAAGGTTGTTTTGGGAGTTGAATGAGAAGTGGCATGAAAGCACCTGGTTAAATACGATGCAGTTCGAATGTGAGGTATTGCTATTTTACCCTCAAAGGAAAAAAAATAGTGCTCTGGTTACCATATTTTATAGTCAGAAGTATTTGTTTAGTGCAGTAAGATGCCCTGTGATAGAAGGATTTCATGGTCAAAGAAGCCTAGGAATCCCCAAATGCCTTTCTGCCTTCGGAGATCCCCAGCGCTCACAACCCCTTTTTCTCCTCCAGAAATATGAACACTCATTAGCCTTTGAAAGGCCCTGAGAAGTCCTGCAGCAAAGAAATCAGTTGAAGTATGTTTTATCCGGTGTTTTCCAACATAATTTGACCAATGAAGCTTCTTTGTGTAACATCTCACCACATCTCTATATACATTCATACTTCCATTCTCTCCCTCTGTGGCCTCATCCATACCCACACTCATACACCGGTGTCTGCCCAGCTGATATTTCTAGTCTGGACTGCTCCTGTGAAGTTCAGGCCAATTCACCCAATTGCTTCCACTTGTCTGTCTCAGGACAACTCAAATTCAATCTATCCAAAATGTCTAAAATTAAAATCAGTACCCTCCATCCCAAACCTGGATCTTTTCCAAGATTCCCCAGCTTAATGAATGGCCCCAGCATCCTTCCAACTCCACAAACCCCAAAACCTTGCCACATCTCTTCCCCTCATCCCTCACATCCCACACATATATTCTATCACAATTTCCTTACCAACTTGTGTTCTACATGTGTTTCCTACCTATCCTGTTCTCTCCAGACCCATTGCCACCAGCCTGGTCCAGTCTACCCAGAGCTGTCCCCAGGACCAGGACCAGGGCCAGAGCGTTCCAACTAGTTTCCCTACTATCTCATCCCCCTAAACTATCTTCCAAGGAGGAGTAGGATAAGGCTTCAAAATCCCTGTCTAATCCGTCTTAAACCTTCTAACAGTTTCTTCTTGCTCTTAGGTTCTCTGCATCCCAATCACCAGGGTTTTTCTATTTCTTCAGATGTCCCCAAGACAGGGCCTTTGCTTATGCCCTTCCTGATGCTAGGACACTCTCAGTGCCCCAGCCCAGTCCCTTTCTTAATTAACTTCCTCCCTCCTATAGCTCTCAACCCAAATACAACTTCCTCAGGGAAGCTGCCCCCCAGACTTACTTAGGACCCTCGTCCCCCACCCCACCATGGGCCTCTGCTTCATCTGTAAGTTGCCTCTCAACTTACAACTGCACATTTGCTTTTGCTTTTTTGTTTGTTTGTTTTTTGTTTTTTTGAGACAGAATACTCACTCTGTTACTTAGGCTGGAGTGCAGTGGTGCAATCTCTGCACGTTGCAACTTCTGCCTCCCGGGTTAAAGCAATTCTCCTGCCTCAGCCTCCCAAGTAGCTGGGATTACAAGTGCTTACCACCACACGAGGCATTAGTAAAATTTTGTGTTTTTAGTAGTGACAGGGTTTTACCATGTTGGCCAGGCTGGTCTCGAGCTCTTGAGGTGCCTACCACCATGCTGGGCATTAATAAAATTTTATGTTTTTAGTAGAGACGGGGTTTCACCATGTTGGCCAGGCTGGTCTCGAACTCCTGACCTCATGTTATCTGCCTCCCTTGGCCTCCCAAAGTGCTGGGATTACAGGCCTGAGCCACCGCAACGGGCCACATTTGCTTTTGTATTATTCAAATTAATGTCTTTTCTCCCAGACTAGATTGTAATGCACCTCCTCAGGGTAGGACCTTGCCTATTTAATTCAATATTTGCTATCAGAAAGCCCCACGAATAATTTTTGCTGTAGAAAAAAAATCTCCTCTTCTTCACCATACATTCCACATCTCCACTTCTGCTCTCTTGCCTCTCTGGTCTCCAGCTTTTTCAGAAAACAAAAACTCAACTGTTAGGCTAAGCTCCTCTTTTCTCTCCAAAGATTAAGCCATCTTACTGACTTCTCCAAAGATCCTCTTTCCCGCTCGTCTGTTTCAAGTTCACATTCCGGCTGCCACCCAGGCTGTCCACTGCCTGCTGCAGGGCTCCATCCACATCCATCACAGTGTGCACGGCACCCCTGCACTGTGCGGAGCTACAGCCTGAGGCCACTCTGCCTTATCTTTCATCAAAAGGGCAATTTCTGTCTGATTTAAGTATCTGAGCTAGAGCAGTTTTGGAGGCTAATTCGTACCACTATTCCAGGTCTCTGTTCCCCTGCTGAAACCCCAAGCCCCCTGCCCACATACAGAAACATGCTGATGCTTTTACTCGGATCCCTGGGACGAAATGAGTGCCTTAGTTTGCTTTTGCTTGTTCTGGTTTCATCTGGGTTCCAAGTCAGCCCCTACCTTTCACAATTCTAGGGCTTAAGACAAGCTGCTCTCTGCCCAGGAAGGCTACTCTGCATCCCACCTCCTTCCCCTCCTTGGTTTAATCCTACTCATCCTTCAGGCCTCAGCTTAGGTGCCACTTCTGCAAAGGAATCTCCTGACAAATCAACTTTAGGTTACCCTGCTATTCTCTCTCATTCCATGCTTGTCCTTCTAGACATCCACTGCAATTTGTATTTCTATATTTATGTGTGTACTTATTTGCTTAATGATTATCTCCCTGCTAAACCATGAACTGTGTAAGGGTAGGGCTGGTATCTGTTTTGTCACCAATCTCGCGTGCAGCACAGTGCCTGGTTACTCAGCAGGCACTCCGTCAATGTGTGCTGCAAGGAAGAAGCAATGAATGGACCAGTGAATGTGCTTGCGCTTGAAACACCATTTGACCCTTGGAAATCTGCCCGGCTTGAAAACAACTCCAAGCCCAAGCAAAACTTAAGGAAGTGTAATTTGAAGAAATAATTTGTGTCTTAAACTTGTCAGTGCCAATTATCTGTGTATTTTGATTTGTTTTTTCACCCCTTGGGTTCAGAGTGACCTTGCCAGGCCTTAGTCTTCTGGGGCACATACTTCCTTCTGCCCTGTAATAATAGGCTGCCTGAGGCTCACTGGGCTATGGTTTAAAAAGTCTGCAGGTGGCTTCTCCTCTCTCCAGCTAGGCTGGATGGAAAGGGACGGTAGGGTTGTGTGTCCCTCCTTTTCTGCACCCTCTCCCCTCACCCCGCCAGTCCTCAGAGGGAAGGCTGGGCTTTCGATGCCCAAGCTCGGGTACATGCGGTCTTCTGGTTCTGCTGAAACAGACTCCCTGTGCCTTCTTGGTTCCATGTTTTTTACCTGAATTCATTCTCACTTGGAGCAATGCAATGCCAAAGCCATTTTTGCAGTAAAGCTTGCAGCAGAAAATGTTAGCGGCCCACCCGTATTCTCCCCAGTTTACCATTTTCTGTGTATCCTGGGTTTTGGTGTGCATTCTCTTCCAAAGCCAGCACTGTGGCTTTTTCGGCAGACAGCCCTCAGGGCCTCTGGAGCCACTTTGTGTACATGGATGAAGAACCTGGAACCTGACTTACCCCCCGGTTCCCTGGATTAGGCTCTGAGAATGCCGGCCTGAGGTCCTGCTCTGCTCTGCCCCCTCCACTCCTCTACTAGTGTCCTTACATCACATCCACACAAAGCCTCAGCTAGGGGCCTGTTTAGCGGGATCCCAGCCTGAGACACTAGACATCAGGAGTAGGGCTGGGAAGCGAAAGCCCATTGAAGCCAGGGCGAACAAGAATCACAAGAAGGGGTCCAAGAGCGCCTGGGCGGAGCACGGACACTGTCCACTTACATCTCACGTTCAAGTTCACACCTTCCTATCACGGGGCCTTCATCTTGGTGATGGGCCACAATTTATGGGGGGAGCCTTACCACAGGAGAGTTAGTTGGATGATCCACCATTCTCACCTTTTATAGCTTGTCTGGAGGCAAAACGGATATTCATCACAACCCGCCTGGACCCCCCTCCTCAGCGGGTTGGCACTTCTGCTGGTTGTTTCCTAATGGGGTGACCCAGCCCTTCATCCTTGAGGAGTCTAAGCTCCTGGCCACCATGGCTGTGGTTGCTCTAATGACCTGGTCACAGTTAACACTGGGCATGGGAGTGACCTAAAGGTGCCCTGCATTCCACACATCCTCCCCCCAGCTCCACTGAAACAGGGACAGAGCCTTCTCTTACTGACAGGGGCTAATCATTGCTGCCAGTATGGTAACTCCATTCTTTGCCTGATGGTCTGCCAGGATGAGGGGACCATCCTTAAATGACAAGGGGGTTGCCATCGATTTCGGTTGTGTGGGACTCTGTCCCTAGTAGAAGTATCTCCCTTCCCTTCTGGGAATTAGGACTTCTAGACCCACAGAACCTAAAGTTGTGGCAGCAGGAAGCACAACTTCCTCCAAGTAGGTCCCTGGGAATGGTGGGGAGCAGGGCCTCATCCCATTGCCTCCTCCTCCTCTTGTGGGGGCGACTCAGGTGTGCCCACTCGGGGTCCTTTGCAGGATCAGCCTAAAGCTACACTCAGGGCCTCTGCTGTGACTTTGCCCTTGCTTGGCTTTGTCCCCTTCCCTGTGCTGCTTCCCCTACTCCCTTACTGGTTGCCCCTGGGATCCCTCCCTTAATCAGTTACTTGTACCCAAAGTCTGCTTTCGGGAGAAGTCAACCTAAGACAGAGCTGGAAGCCATGAGGAGTGGGGCAAGCCAAGCACTCCAGCTTTGAACATAAGACATTGGCAGGGGCCGGGGTTGAAGGGAGGAAGTCAGAGCTACTGACAAGACCTTGAACTGGAAACCCAGGGTCCTGCTCCTATTTCTACCTCACTGAGAACCAAAAAAATGGGCCTCTGCCTTCCCAGGTGTCTGATAAAGATAATGCTTTAAACTCTGACAATGTAGGAGAAATACTGTCCCAAAGTGCTTCCCGCACATTTATTTAAATGTGATGAATTTTAAAACCAATGAAGTTATTTGCAAATAGTGTGTTGTATAATAGTATAACACCACTGCCTATGACAATAGCTAACATACCCCGTGCATCCCTCTGGCCATGACCTCTATGAAGTACCCTACATGGTTCTCTCCTTTCCTTCTTACAACTACCTTATGCAGAAGGTATGACTATTAGTCCATCGTCCCGTTTTACAAATGTAGAAACTGAAGGATGGAAAGTGATCCACTCGTGTGAGGGGCAGAGCCAGGATGAAATGAAGGCCTGTGCTCTCAGCTGCCCGCCACACCTCCAGTGGGGAGACAGAAGCGGTCATCTCTTTCCCCAGCTGAGGAAATGGGATGTCTGTGGCAGGCAGGGCATTTGCCATTCGGATTTTTAAGCTTGCACACACAGAGCCCGTGGTGTATTTAAGCTGACGAGAAACTGCTACTTGGCTAGGCTCCTCAGAGGCCAGGGGCAAGACCCAAAGCTCCTTTGATCCTCCTCCAATACAGGAATCCAACTGATATTAATATTCGATATTACGATGGTTTCATTTGACATTTTCATGAGGAAATCTTGGCTTTACTTGGTTCTCGGGCTGGCAGGTGGGGCCAGTACCAGGAAGCACACTGTATACTGTATACAGAGTCAACAGCCGCACAGCAGGTTGGTGTTCCAAACCTTCTCCCGAGGCCAGAGCCACCATTAAAACACACCTTCACTTAGAGCTGTTTTTCTCAAATAAGAAGATTACATCTGGGCTCCAAGAAGTGGTTTGTCAGGACTGTCTTCATCATGAGGTGAAGTCGAATTAGGCTTCGCAATTTGTGGGTCTAGGCTCCCCCTTTCCCTGGGCTGCACTCACAGACAAGATGCATCCCCTCGTGGAATTAACGTCCCAGACTTTAAGTTCTGGGCGGGTGAGGACTGTGTTTTGTTTACTGCTGGCAGTGGGGCCTGCCACGCAGCGGCCTCTCTGTGTATGGTTGTTACCAATTAATAAACGCTTTGGTAAATGAGTAAAGACAGTCAGCATCATTTGCTATTAAGAGCCCAGCCTCTGGAACCAGACACTTGGATTCAAATCCCAGTTAGACATGTGACCACAAGCAGGTGACTTAACCTCTCAGTAGCTTGGTTTCCCCCTCCGTACAATGGGTGTGACGCTACCTCCCTCGAGACTGAGGGGAGGATGAACTGAGTTAGTATGTACAAAACACTCAGAGTTTGGGCACACAGCACAGCACATGGGCAGCGTCTAAGGTGCCTCCCTGAGTCTTTATTGACTGGGACATCTAAGTGTGGCATTGGGCTAACACGCCCTCTCCCCAAAGTTGCTTCCTTCTGCTCATTCAACACTGGAAGAAATGAGCTTTGTTGTATCTGTATTTGTGTGAGATCCCCTCATTCTCATTCCTACCTCGAAGAGCTTTTTACCTGGAGGTGTGGTTTGCAGACTGCTGGATCTCACTGTTTGCACACAAAAAAGTGCTGATATTCTTAAAAATCTCCCTTGTGAGATTTTTTTTCTTTTTTTTCTTTTTCCTGGAAGCAAGGTCAACAATTTATCACCACCTGCCAAAACCTTCCTCTAAGGCATCACTTCTCAAACTTTTAAAGCACTCTCCCTGTCAGCCCAGTCAGAATGACAAAATCCAGAGTCATTCTCAAGAGAGAGGGGTGACAGGAGTGGAGGGGTGGCTGAGAGCATTAGCAGAGAGGGAGGGATGTCTGGGGCTCTTGTGGAAAAGCCTGCTCACCACCAGATCTAGGACCCTGAAGTCTGCAAATGGCTACAGTTACAGACCAGTTTACCTGGAGGGGCTGCTTTCCACAGGCTTAGCAAGCTGTTCAGTTCTTTGTTATTGCAACACATTTTTATTGAGCACTTACTGTGTGCCAAGTGTTGGGGAAAAGGTGACCAAGACAAAAGTCTCTGCCCACAGGATGCTTACATTCTGCCATCACTAACGTCTCCACTCACCACCCACTGAAAACATGGCTCACCCAGGAAGGGTTTCTCTGAATGCATCGAAGTTCCTCGGGGATTCTCTAAGACTCATCTCTAACATGCCCATGCGTTTTCAGCATGTCAGTAGGAATCACTTGGCTTCTCTGGCCGTGGGAAAACCTACCAGGAACTCTTGTTGGCACGTGCAGGTTTCAGTGCTGGCACTGGGAGGTCTGAAGCTCTAGTCAGTCAGTGCTATGCTCAAGGGTTAAGGCTCCACCATGCATGTCCATTAGGATGGGCACCATCAAGAAAAATAGAAAATAACAGGTGTTGGTGAGGATGTGGCCAAATTGAAACCCTTGTGTACTCTTAGTGGGAGTGTAAAAGGGTGCGACTGCTATGGAAAACAGTAGAGAGGTTCCTCGAAACATTAGAAATAGACCTACCGTAGGGCCCAGCACTTCTGGGGATATATCTAAAAGAATTGAAAGCAGTGTCTTGAAGAGATATTTGCACATTTATGCTCATAACAGAATTGTTTAAAATAACCAAGAGCTAGAAGCAACCCAAATGTCTATGGATCGATGAATAGATGAACAATGGAACATTATCCCCTCTTAAAAAAGGAAGGTAATCCTGTCATATGCTGCAACATGAATGAACCTTGAGGACATTATGCTAGGTAAAATATGTCAGTCACAAAAGGACAAATGCAGCATCATTTCACTTACATGAGGGGCTGCTTTCCACGGGCTTAGCAAGCCGTTCAATTCTTCATTGGATGAGGCAAAACATTTTTATTGAGCATTTACTGTGTGCCAAATGTTGGGGAAAAGGTGACCAGGACAAAAGTCTCTGCCCACAGGATGCTTACATTCTGCCATCACTAACGTCTCCACTCACCACCCACTGAAAACACGACTCACGCAGGAAGGGTTTCTCTGATTTAAGCCACAGAAAGTAAAATAGTGTTCACCAAGGGCAGTGGGGAGGGAGAATGGGGAGTTGTTCAGTGGATGTTGAGTTTCAGTTTTGCAAGATGAGAAAGTTCTAGATGTTGGATGTACAATAAACCCTATGGAACTGTACACTTTAAAATGGTTAAGATTATAAATTTTATGCTACTCACATTTTTTACCACAATAAAAAAAACTGGGGAAAAAAAAAAAAACATAGTTAAGGATGCATAGTTAAGGCTGTGGCTGCTGCCCAGACCCAAAGGGAGGAATGGGAGGTGTGTGTGTCTGGGTGTCTGTGTGTGTATGGGGCAGGGTGGGGTTGGGGGAAGCTCTGCTCTGCCTCCCCTCTGTTTCAGAGGTCCTAGAAGCCCAGATTAAACAGTCACTAGAGAGTCTGCGGTTATTTTTTCTTGGAGAATAATAGGCCCCGCCACTGGGCCTCCAGAGAAAGTCAATTGAGGTTCAGAGGTTGGTAGTTGTGTCTGCCAGGTCTCCAAGCTCCTGACTTTCTATTACAAGAGAGGAAATAGAACGTAGTGCAGAGCAAGCTTCCAAGAGTTCAAATCCCGTCTGTGCCACTGACTTAGCTATGTGATCTCAGGTGAGGTACCTGATTTCTCAAGTGCCTCAGCTTCCTCATCTGTAAAATGGGGGTAGTAATAGTACTCACACCATAGGCACAGAGCCATCCTGTGAAAGCCCTTAGCATTTTGCCCCATGCTATGTTTATGTTTAGGGAGTTCAGAGATTCTTGATAGGATTGAAGCATGTATGTGTGGGAGAATTCATGTCACAATTTAAGAAGTGGGAATCAGGCCAGGCACGGTGGCTCATGCCTGTAATCCCAGCACTTTGGGAGGCCGAGGCAGGCAGATCACCTGAGGTCAGGAGTTCGAGACCAGCCTGGCCAACACAGTGAAACTCTGTTTCTACTAAAAATGCAAAAAGTAGCTGGGTGTGGTAGGGCTTGCCTATAATCCCAGTTACTCAGGAGGCTGCGGCAGGAGAATCACTTGAACCTGGGAGGCAGAGGTTGCAGTGAGCCAAGATCACACCACTGTGCTCCAGCCTGGGCAACAAAGTGAGACTCTATCTGAAAAAAAAAAGAAAGAAAAAGAGGAAGAAAAGGAGGAGGAGGAGGAAGAAGAAGAAGAGGAAGAAGAAGAAGGAGAAGGAGGGGGAGGGGGAGAGAGAAAAGAAGGAGGAGGTGGAAGAGGAGGAGGAGGAGGAGGAGAGGAAGGAGAATAAATGGGAATCAAAAAATTAGCTGGGTGTAGTGGTGAACATCTGTAGTCCTAGCTACTCGAGCTGAGATGAGAGGATCACTTGAGTTCAGGAGATGGGAGCTGCAGTCAGCCATGGTTGCACCACTGCACTCTAGCCTGGACAACAGAGCGAGACCCTGTGCCAATTAAAAAAAAAAAAAAAAGAGCATCTGGGTGGCAATGTGTTCAGTGACAACATGGCTTCTTCTGGCCAGGAGAAGCTGACAGCCTGAACTGGCCTTTCTCTGGCCAGAGGACATTTTGCTCAGCCATGGAAGGCCAATCTAAGAGCAGGTGGGATGACAGTAGGATGGTGGGATGGCCAGTGCCGCCCTAACCACGCTACCCTAGGCATGCTGCATTTTCCTTCTCTGCACGCCCCCAGCTGGATGGGAGGAGGCGCTCAGGTGTGTAGGAGGTGATCAGCCACATCTGCAGGAAGTTACAGGTGCCCTGGGCTGGGGCCCTGGGACACATTCCATTTCTGGGGCTGGTGCCTCCCATCCAGGCTCCAGACCAACTCCTGAGGGTGCATTTTAAAACTGGTTCTTCCAGCTATTAACCCTGCAACTCCTGAGAGAACACACACCCAGGTGGAGCTAATTAGCGTGGGATGAGAGATCGAGAGATCGGGACTCTAGGAATTCAGTGCCAGCCTCCCCTGCAGTCACGCAGGGGTGGGGCTTTGGTGGGCCTGCTGCAGACAGCTGAGAGCCCACATCTATCTAATCAGGGCCCCACTCTCTTCAGGCTGCTTCAGGAATAAGTCCCCAGTCTAGGGGTGCTGGGGAATCCTGCACAGTGATTGCTGTGTAATCGTAACACCTAAAGATGATGGATTTGGACAAAGGAGCATTTATTGAGCACTTTGTCTGTGGTACTAGGCCCTTTACATTCATTGTTTCCAGTCTCACAACCACCATGTCATACAATTAGTATTCCCATTTTTTTGACGTGGAAACTGAGGCTCAGAGGCGGTAAGGTGCTTGTTTAAGCTCCCCTGCCTTTGAGCAACTGAACTGGCATCTAAAACTAGGTCTCTCAGACTCCAAATCCTACACATAGCTGCTTCCCCTTTCAGGTTGATTAAATGATCAACCTGAGCTAGTCTATCTTGCACTGATTCTCTAGTCTATCTTGCACTGCTTCTCCTGCTTATAGGTAATTGCGCGTGTTAGATGTTGATAAACAGCAATGTAGTAATGATGTGAACCAGTCAAAACCTTAATCCTCTCCACCTAAAATACGATCACATCACTTCCTTTTTCAAAAAATCTTCATTGATTCTCTACTCACCAGATCAAGTTCAAACTCTTTGGCATACAAGACAAAACACTAAAGAGACTATGACCAAATGCCAAACTCATGTTTCCCTTTTCTCTTTCAAGAATGACGTCCAGTCTGGGAAGGGAAAAATAACCCTACTGTGTTGGAATTGGGGCCCAAGATTGGTGAGAAAGCACCCAAGAAGCATGACAGGGTTTGAAGGGAGTCCAGGTCTCCTCACCCTGAGCAGTGACTGCCCACCCTCAGCTGAGGCATGTAGAGATTGCTCAACAGCTGTTGTTAATGTTTCACAAACCATAGCAAATGTGAGACAGTCCCCAAGGATGGGGTGGGCAAAAGTCCCAGTTTTTAAAAGGGAGAACACTTTAGATACTGCAAACTACAAACCAGTAAGTGGGAAGGGGAGCCCCGATAAAACTGTAGTGCATGCTATTAAACGGTTTGTGCCTCTTACAAATAGGAGCACAGATCTTTGAAGAGCTTCAGGGGGCTGCTGGAAACAAGTCATGCCAGTGTCACCTCATTTCTTCTTCTAATGGCATGGCAGGGCTGGTAGATCAGGGAGGCATCGAGGATGTGGTGCATCTGGATTTCAGCAAGACAGTTGATAATGTCTCTTGTGACTTCCTTGTAGACAAAATTGGAAAATTGTGAGCTAGAGGTGCTTTTAAGTAGAACTCACAACCCATTGAATGCATAAACCTGAGACATGCAGATAGGGAGTAACTCAGAGGAAGTCTCTAGTGGTAACAAGGCTCAGTTCTGAGCCCTGTGTTTTGGACATTTTTAATCAATAACTTAAAGGGCAGATGACACAGCATTGCGGGGGCGAGGGAGGGGGATAATTAACAGCTTTGATGCCAGAAATAGCATCCAGAAATTTAAGTGGAATAAATGGAAAGTTCTGGACTTTGGTTTAACAAACCCGTGACACAGCTTAAGGATTTTAGCTGACTAAATGCTCAATATGAGTTCATAGGAATCAAGCCACGTTAAGCAGCTCATGGTTCTCCTCTGCCTTCAGGATGCCAGATCCCTCCTTAGCGTCCAGCGGGGGGTCCTCCAGATGCAAGCTGGCTACCAATCCTGTGTCAGGTTGCGGACTTGCCATGTCCTTGAACACCTTCACACCACCTCTGCTCATGGTCCCACCTCTTTGTCCTATAGCTCGCCAGCTGATTCCTATTCACACTTTCTTTCTTTCTGAGTCAGTCTCTGTCCCCCAGGCTGGGGTGCAATGCCGTGATCATGGTTCACTGTAGCCTCAAACTTCCAGGCTCAAGTGACCCTCTCACCACCTCAGCCTCCAGAGTAGTCGAAACCAGAGGCTTGGCCGGGCGCGGTGGCTCAAGCCTATAATCCCAGCACTTTGGGAGGCCCAGACGGGCGGATCACGAGGTCAGGAGATCGAGACCATCCTGGCTAATACGGTGAAACCCTGTCTCTACTTAAAAATACAAAAAACTAGCTGGGCGACGAGGCGGGCGCCTGTAGTCCCAGCTACTCCGGGGGCTGAGGCAGGAGAATAGCGTGAACCCGGGAGGCGGAGCTTGCAGTGAGCTGAGATCCGGCCACTGCACTCTAGCCTGGGCGACAGAGCAAGACTCCGTCTCAAAAAAAAAAAAAAAAAAAGAAACCAGAGGCTTGTGCCGCCATACTCAGCTAATTTTTTTATTTTTTGAAGAGACAGGGTTTTGCCATGTTGCCCAGGCTGGTCTTGAACTCCTGGGCTCAAGCGGTCTGCCTGCCTCAGGATTCCTATTCACTCTTTACAATCCAGCTCTGCAGCACCCCTGAGCTTCTGGAGATGCCAGAGAACACTCTGTGGTCCCTTGTGGCACTCACCACATTTTGTTAAAATGACCAATCCCCCTCCTTGACAGCGCTGTGTGCTGTTTGAGAACAGGGACTGTCTCATTCACGATGGAGGTTCAGCACATGTCTGTGGAATGGGTTTTGCTGCCCCAACGCTGATTCTATCTTTTGCTGTGTTCACATTGGAACAATGGGCAGAAATGATTTCCTAATTCTGCTCGCATGGGGCAGGTCAGACAACTTGAATGTGGGTTTTAGTTCTGGGTCTTATACTTCACATGATGCAGGGCAGAGTGATCCCACGCCAGGGCAAGCTGGGTGCTAAAGGATTTAGGCGCTCTATCACAAGAGGAACAGGAAAAAAGAAGGCTTAGGTGAGGATACGAGAGCTGTCTTCAAACATCTGGGAGAATGTCCTGTGTTCCCTCACCGTCTGAGGCTCAGGGACTTCTTCCAGAACAGGATGGAGCCCTGGACACACAACTACACACACACCATTGTCACAGAGTGGGAGGCAGGATTCAGTGGTGAGTAAGAGCCTGGCTTGAGATTCGGGCATGCATCTGACTCCCGCTGAGCTGCGTACTAGCTGAGTGGCCTTGGGCACGTTTTGTAACCTCCTTGACTGTTCCCTTATCTGTGAAATTGAGATAAATGCACTACCCACTTCATAAAAAGATCAAATGTGATAATACATGAAATATGTTTAGAACAAAGTTGGCCATATTCAATAAATGTTAGCTGAAAAAAAATCAGAGAGTGTGTCATACCTCAAAGCCTAAAGGAGTTCCCTTCAGAGGCTGCAGACACCCGGGACTCAGCTTCTTGGTGCTTTTCCAGATTCCCACACATCCCTGATCCCTGAGCATCTGTGGTTCTCAGCCGTCTGTCTTCCCTCTCTGCCTGAGCCTCATCCTCTCAGGGCCCAACTCTACTTTATAAAACTTTTATTTATTTTTAATTTTACAAATAATAATTGTATATATTTACAGGTACAATGTGATGTTTTGATATATGTGTACATCGTAGAAAGATTAAATCAAGCTAATTAATGTATCCATCGCTTTACCAACTTAGTTTTCTGTGTGTGGCGAGAATGTTTAAAATCTATTCTTTTAGCAATTTTGAAATACACATTTTCCAGCCTCTGCTTTTAAAAGAACCAGCCCACTGTGACCCAGGCAGAGTTGTGGGGGCCGGGGCTGGAAAACAAATCAAGTTAACAACCGGTAAATAGAACATGTCGACAGTTACTCCGTAATGTCCTAGCACGGGGAGAACTGCCCTCTTCTTTTTTTACACCCCTAGAGACATCCCTTGCCATGAGGGTGTTCACATGCAGGCACGCGCACACCCCAGCCTGTGTGCTGAGTGAGCTAAATTTGCAACCATAACCTTCTCTTCCCTCCGCACTCCCGGCAGAGGTCAGCCCGCAGGTCTAACGACCCGCGCTGTGTGGAGTGGAGCGCGCTCCGTAGGAGTGAGTGATGCGCGCTCTCGGAAGGACCGGCAAGCGGGGAAAAGGCCAGCCGGAGCTGTGAACAGGCTCAGGGCAGTCTGGGCAGGGACACTCAGAGCAAGGGGCAGCGGCCCGTTCTCCTTGGTTCTTGGAATCCTGGCCGCTTAAAGGTGGAGCTCAGAGCGGGGGCTCCTCCGCCCGGGCCCACGGGCAATTCTATTCCTGGTAACTCTCGAAAAGCCTCCAGGCCTCTGCTCTGGCTGTGGCCCGGGCCACCCGGCCTGACGCATGTGCTTGGAGTGGGGGCCGTGTGTTCACCCCGGAGGAAGTCTGCATAGGAAGAGAGTGGCAGGTCTGTTTACCCCAGGGCCGGTTGATAGAGAGACGGACGGTGGTGACAGGGTAAAGAGGAGAACAGGGGCGGTGTCTGAGGTCTGCAGGCAGCAGGGAGAAGGCTGCCCTGACCCGAAGAGGGTTCCCGAGGCTTCGGTGTGCGGAGGCCGGGGCAGCTGCAGGACTTCGGGTCTTCGGTGCGGACGCAGGACCCGTCTCAGATCCGTTCCTAGCCGCCCCTCTGCTCTGTATGGCTGGGAGCAGGCCCTAAAGAATGCGCCTCCCAGGATGCCGGGCCAGCGGGCTGCCGGCTGGGTGTGGACCATGGACAGAGGCTTTGATCAGAGATTGGAGGCTGGGTGGGGTAGGAGGAGGCACTTCTCCCCGCTCCTTCTCCGCCTTGGGTGCCTTCTCTAGCAGCAGCTGTATTTCTCTCATGACCCCGCTCCCACTGTGGCTGCAGTTTCCTTGCCGTGACCTTGGTGCGTGGCCTTGGTCGGCGGCCTCCTCCTTTGTCCCTCAGCCTCAGGCAGTGGTGGCTTCCTGCTGTTGCTGCTCCCGGGGTTACCTTACTGACCTCTGGTTGACTTCCTGACCTTTTTTGTTTTTTTATCACCTGTGTAATCAATTCCCCACATTAAATTCCTCCAGTTTTATATCCTCTGTTACACTTGTGGGAATTTTAGGATTTAGATCAAGACCAACGTATATTGTTACACTCATTTGCATAGTGAAGAAATTGGGTTTTAGAGACGCTAAATAATTTTCTAAGGTTACCAGCTAATAAATGATAGAGCAAACAGGATTTGAATCTACTTTGCTTCACTTCCTAGCCTATTCCCTTTCCAATAGGCCTTACTGCCTCTGGGAATACATCTTGGTCAACTATATTGGGGAATATGTGATGCAGTGTGAGAAGCCAGAGGAAGGAGAACTGATGGGCTGAGGATGGCTATGGCCTTCTAAAATCACCCCAGCATGCTCATTGCTAGGAAGCCAGGAATAAATATCATTTTTAAACTCTCGTTTTAAATAGTTTCAGAAAATGTGAATATATTAACAGCTTTGATATATTCTGTGATAGATACTGTGTCCACAGTACACTGTTATTTAGATTGCTGGAAATAGATTGAAACTGTTAGGCTTAATGGAAAGCTGGGTAAGATACCATGATTTTTTTGAGAAACGAGAAGTCAGGCTGAAAGGAAATGCCTGCTATAATTAGAGAAAATTAAGATTTAATCCAGTAAATACCAATGCAAACAATTCTTCCCTTCTCTCTCTCTCTCTCTCGTGTGTGTGTGTGTGTGTGTGTGTGCATATTTCTTTCATTTCTCTTTTAAAACCTTAAACCAATGGCTCCTAGTGAATACCCCTGCATCACATCCGAGTTTGGAGTGAGTTGTTCCCAAGGCAAAGAACTTGGTCTTGTCCCAGTTCATGGTAGGGGCTAGGAAGGGGTGTTGAGGGGGAAGTAAGAGAGGAAGAAGAGGGAAGGAAATTAGGTTAATGGTATAATTTTCCTAAATTTAAAATTTTTGTGTTTTGTTTTTCTTAAATATCACCTGAAACACTTGCGTGGACTAGCATCTATAGTATGAGATGCATCTGACTTATCGTAAGTTTTCTTATGAATAACTGAAGGTGTGGCACAGAGTGGCAGGACTCCAGTGGCTCTGCCCTGAAAACAAACTTGGGAACTGCTGCCTGTGTATGCCGGGACGCCCTCCTGGGCATGCTGCATGGATCCCATCCCAGAATCCATTCTAGGAGTGGTGATGTTAGCCCTCAGCTTCCTGAATTCACCCAGCCCCAGCTCTTCTTACCCTCCGCATACACAATGGCACTCCAGACCACAAGTGCCCCAGCCTCATTTTGGTTGAGAAAACATGGTTACTGTTGTTTCAGTCAGAGAAACTCCCTGTAGTTAGGATGAGCTGCACACAGCTCAGATGGTGGTGTTCTGGAGTGACCCGGCAGCATCTAGAAGGTTTAGAAGGTGACTTCTCTGCTCTGGTTGGGGGAAAAAGAGACTCGGTGACCATCACTCCTTGAACTTGAACAAAGGCAGCCAAGACCTACAGGTGGATTGTTAAAGCCATCAGTTTGACCTTGCCAGCCTGGGAGTGCAGGGAGAACAGCAGCTCCAGTTCAGGGTGGACACTTCCTAAACATTTCCCCTGGAGCCCTAGGTCCTCAGTCCTCCAGCCCCCAGGACCTCGCTTCCTCCCTCCCCTCCCCAATCCCCAACTGTTTGCTGGAGAAGAAAGCTTGTCAAAGAGAGCATAGCAAAGACCCAGCCTGTCTCTGTGTGTTTTGCCAAGGACTAAAACAATTTTCCAGGAATCAATAGTTGGTGGCATTTGAAGATCTCATCCCAAACCCCATCTCGTTAAACCAGGTCATTTTGTTCAATATTTGCACCACAGCCAGCGGGGAGTTAACGGGATCCAGATTCATCCTGGAGGTGAGGGTCTTTTAGAAATTCTAATAAGTCACAAGAATTGGCAGCTTGCAGGCCAATTTTTCAGAACAGCCAATATTTAATAGACTACCTCAGATGATTCAGTGAAATGATTTCTTGGAGCAGTCCCAGAGATGGCTCTAAAAGTTGTCTCAGCTAATTATCTCAGAACTAAAGAGGAGAATTGCAATACCACTTGCCAGTTTAAATCTGGTTTCCGCGAAGAGTAGAGCTTCTTAATTTAGGCTCTGCATACCCAGAAAGTCCAAGGTGTGGCGACAGAGGGACAGTGAGCAGCACCTTAGGTGTGTATAAAGTTATGTGCGTTTTTATCCATTTTCATAAGATTCCCAGGTGAACCTACGACTCTACATAAGAAAAACTACTGACTTGGATTATTGGTGCCATTTATTTTACTGGTTTATTTCTACAATCTGGTTAATTTTCATTTTGATTTCTCTCTCTTTCACTCTGTCGCCCAGGCTGGAGTGCAGTGGGGCAATCTCTCACTGCACCCTCTGCCTCCTGGGTTCAAGTGATTCTCCTGCCTCAGCCTCCCAAGTAACTGGGATTACAGGTGTGCAGCACCACGCCAGGCCGCCAGGCTAATTTTTGTATTTTTAGTAGACACGGGTTTTCACCATGTTGACCAGGCTGGTCTCAAACTCCTGACCTCAGGTGATCCACCCATCTTGGCCTTCCAAAGTGCTGGGATTACAGGTGTGAGGCACTGAGCCTGGCTGATTTCTCTTTTTATCCCCTTCCTCTAGGTGGTCTTTGTATTAATATATGGACCACTGGACCCAAGAAAACTGCCGGATGATTTATCAAACGGTTTTTGCAGTAAGAAAGAGACGGCATCATTTATTTGGGAATGTAACACCTCACTGCTCATTCCTCCCCATCCCCCTCCCCTGCCCAATGTTAAAGCATTCCATTCTAAACCTGGGAATAGCGTGGCAAGGTTCAGTGACTTCAAAAGAAAGGCAAACCCGAGTTCTCCCTTCAAAGTCAGATTTCCAAACATCTGAGGACAGTGTCTGTTTCGTGTCTCAGTAGGATTGGAATTACACCCAGCTTCCTCCCATGAGGTCTTTTCCTCTCCACACCCTGTCAATTACTTGCCAATTAATACAATCAAGTAACCACTTTGAACAACTTTTAACTTTGAATGTCAGGTTAACATTTTTCCTCACTCTCCTCCACCCACGATTTCCTGAATTTTCAAGGCTTGAGCTTTCCCCCGCTCCTCCCTCTCAATCATCTTAAAACTCTGCAAGGCTAGGGCTAGTGAAGAATATATGCACATGAATATCCAATGGATTTCTGCCTACTTCTTCCTAAATGAGCAATAAGGTCAACAAGGGCTGGGTAAAAAGCCTCACAAATACGAAAGCCATCATGTTTGTGAGCCCAGAATTTCAGTTCTGAGTGATGATTAGCTCTGGAAAATATCTGGTGTCTCCAGAAAACAAAGTCCTTTTGTTCAGGGAGCTCAAAGTTTCTAAACACCCACACATTCATTCCCTCTTCTGAAACCCCACCTGCGAGGAAGGTTAGGTGGGGGTGAGCCATCTGCACCTGCACGCCGGTGTCCTCCAGGAGGAACTTGCACCTGCATCTCTGTCCATTTTTGCCCCAGTGACCAGCTCACCTCAGGTGGATGGAGGCAACTATGATGAACTCCTGCCCTGGTGCCCAAGGACGGGAGACTTCTTATTCCTCCACAAGCTGTGTGACCCTGAACAAGTTACTTAATTTCCTTCTACTGCCGTCAAATGGAGATAATGATGCCTACATATCAGGCATGGTAGGAAGATTAATTTAGGGCTGGGCACAGTGGCTCACGCCTGTGGTCCCAGCACTTTGGGAGGCCGAGGCAGGTGGATCATGAGGTCAGGAGATCAAGACCATCCTGGCTAACACGATGAAACCCCATCTCTACTAAAAATACAAAAAATTAGCTGGGCGTGGTGGTGGGTGCCTGTAGTCCCAGCTACTCGGGAGGCTGAGGCAGAAGAATGGCATGAACCCGAGAGGCGGAGCTTGTAGTGAGCCGGGATTGTGCCACTGCACTCAAGCCTGGGCAAGAGAGCAAGACTCCATCTCAAAAAAAAAAAAAAAAAAAAGGAAGATTAATTTAGATGAAATACATAAAGTGGTTAGTGTTCCATGTTAGGTTTCTTCCTCATCTGTAGAATGGGGATAATAATACCTGACAATAATATAATCCTACTTATCCATAACCTACTAAGGGCTCTGTGGAAGGCTGCAAGGATTGAATATACTTGAATTCTTCTAAAAATGTCTGATTTGGAGGTTAAAACTTCTGAAAGATGGTATCACCAAAACAGGAGTAAGAACTACATCAGGCTTTCCTAGAATGTGTCCTTTTGGAACCAAGAGACAGTGAATTATGAAATAATTCTGAAATCAGATGTTTGGGAAATTCTGCTCTCTCTGTATATATTATATATATATAATATATATGTATGTGTGTATATATATCTTTTTTTTTTTACCCAGTCCTCAGAACTGAAATTCTTGGATCACAAACCTGACAGCTTTCATATTTGTGAAGCTTTTTACCCAGCCCTTGTTGACCTTACTGCTCACATATGACTAGTGTATTTAGGAAGGAATAGGCAGAAATCTTTCATCGGCTGTTCACATGAATATTCTTCACTAGGCCTAGCCCTCCTGAGTTTTAAGATGATAATATATATGTAATTATATATGTATTCTCCTTGTAGATTCACATTGCACATTAGTATCTTCAAGTCCTGTGACTTTAAAAAAAGTTTAACTATAACTAAACCAGTGTTTGCACATTTGTTTGACCTTGGAAAACTTTTACTCATGTCACACTGTTAATATCCCTGATTTGATGTAACACACTTTGAGTTATGCTAAACTACCCTACTCTCAGTGTAGGCTATTCCAAGGATTGGATGACCCACTTGCTGTGATAATTTTAAAGATTGTTTTAAAATTGAATTAGAAATCCAAAATGGGGGTGTTCCATGACTGCATTTAGTCATCAGAAAGTCTTTTTTAACCTATGATTGAATAGTTTTTAGATTCATGGCCTAAACTCTTCTTGCAAAAGATGAGTTTTAGATCTTCTGGATTCATCATTTGAGCATCTTGTTTTACAAAAAAAAAAAATATTTTTGGATGTATAAGGCTTTTTACCTAGTATCTGTCTGGTACTTAGGATCATCAAGACATAAGGAAAGAAGTGGAAAAAAAGGTTTTATCCATATATTCCCGTAAGTAGCTTTCACCACTTTCTGCTGACAGTGGGTTGGGATCTTTGCCATCACAGTTGTACCTACCACTTTATCTTCATTCACAAGGACCAGTGCCTCCAGAGTTTCACATTCAGCGCCAGATGCAATGGTGTCTGTTATTTACATGTGCTATGTACGTATGTGCTATGCACTGTGTATGTATTTTTCTAGTTTAATCCTTGCCACAATGTTTTATGTTTGCTATTTTTTCCTTCATCTTACAGAGAAGATAGAGGCTCACAGTGGTTAAGTTCACTTGCTCACAGTAAAATGTAGAGCTAGGACTCCAAGGCAAGGTCGACTGACTGCAAAGCTGGTGCTCTTTCTAATCTTCACATCACCTTCACTCCTATTCCCCAAGATGTTGGGGCTTCTAATCCTGGCAGGATCTCATATTCTACACCTTCTCTTATCTTTGTAAAATTATACCTGTTTTAGTAAAGGAGGAAGACCATCTGATCATTTCAATCAATGCAGAAAAAGCATTGACAAAATTCAGTACCCATATGATGAAAACTCTCAGCAACTAAAAACTTCCTTAGTTGATAAAGGACATCTTTAAAAAACCACCATCTAACATCATACTTAATGGTGAAAGATTGAAAGCCTTCTCCCTATAGGCTGGGCGCGGTGGCTCAAGCCTGTAATTCCAGCACTTTGGGAGGCTGAGACGGGCGGATCACGAGGTCAGGAGATCGAGACCATCCTGGCTAACACAGTGAAACCCCATCTCTACTAAAAAAAAACTAGCCAGGCGAGGTGGCAGGAGCCTGTAGTCCCAGCTACTCGGGAGGCTGAGGCAGGAGAATGGCGTAAACCCGGGAGGTGGAGCTTGCAGTGAGCTGAGATCCGGCCACTGCACTCCAGCCTGGGCGAGAGAGTGAGACTCCGTCTCAAAAAAAAAAGAAAAAAAAAAGAAAAAAAGAAAGCCTTCTCCCTAAAATCAGGAACAAAGCAAGGATGCCTGCTTTTACTTCTATTCAGCATTGTACTGGAGGGCCTGGCCATTGCCATAAGGCAAGAAAAAGAAATGAAAGGCATAAAGATCAAGAAGGAGCAAATAAAACTGTTCCTGTCTGCAGATATTATAATTGTTTATATATAAAATCCCAGAGAATCTATAAAATAAATAATAAAAGTAATAAATGAATTTAATAAGGTTGCTGCAGGATACATGGTTCTTTTAAGAAAATCAATTGTATTCTTATATGCTAGCAGCAATGACTGGAAAATAAAGTTGTCTTTTGCTGTTTTGTTTTGCTTTGTTTTGAGACAGAGCCTAGCTCTGTCACCCAGGCTGGAGTGCAGTGGCA
>NW_012116821.1:7623699-7655620 GCF_000951035.1 Colobus angolensis palliatus | reverse complement strand
GAATGGCGTGAACCCAGGAGGCGGAGCTTGCAGTGAGCTGAGATCCGACCACAGCACTCCAGCCTGGGTGACAGAGCAAGACTCTGTCTCAGGAAAAAAATAAAAATAAAAAAAAATTAAAAAAAAAAATAAATAAATAAATAAAAAAGCAATTCCATTTATAATAGTACTACAAAACACAAAATAGTTAAAAATAGATCTAATAAAAGATGTCCAAAGCTTCTACACTGAGAACTATACATTATTGTGGATAAAAAAGTAAAAGACATACTTAACTGGAAAGCTATACTGTGTTCATTGATCGAAAGACTCAATATTGTTCAAACGACAGTTCTTCCCAAATTGGCCTGTAAGTTCAACATATTCTCAATCAAAATCTCAAGAAGATGTTTTGTAGAAAGTGAGAAGCTGATTCTAAAATGTACGGCCATGGAAAAGACACAGGCTAACCAAAGTTAACTTTAAAGAGAACGAAGTAGGAGAACTTTTCCTACCTGATTTCATACTTTTATTGAAAGGTTAGAGTAATCAAGACAGTTTTAGTATTGGCAAAAAGATTACCATGCAGATCAATGGAACAAAATGAAGTCTGGAGATCTACCCACACATACAGTGATAGGAGGTGTTTGATAAAGATGTCAAAGCAATTCATCAGAGAAAGAAAGTTTTCAACAAAACTTGGGAGGTATAAAATAACTGAATACTATACAGAAGAATAACGAACATCAATTCTTACTTCCCACCACATACAAAAATTAACTTCAAATAGACTATAGACCTTCCTAGTTTTAGTAACACCTAAAGCTAAGTAATATATGTAGAAGAAAATATTTGTAACCTTGGAGTAGCCAAAGATTTTTTATGTATGTCACATAAATGACAAAATAAAGTGGCTTCATCAAAATTAAAAAAAATTTTTTTTTGAGACAGGGTCTTGCTCTGTCACCCAGGCTGGAGTGCAGTGGTGTGGTCACAGCTCACTGCAGCTTTGACCTCCTAGACTCAAGTGATTCTTCTTCTCCAGCCTCCTGAGTAGCTGGCACCACAGGTGCATGCCACCACACCCAGTTAAGTTTTGTACTTTTTGTAGAGATGGGGTCTCTCTATGTTGCCCAGGTTAACATTTAAAACTTTTATCTTCAAAAGACACTGATAAGAAAATGCAAAAGCAAACCACAAACTGGAAAGAAAACTATATATTACACATATGTCAGATAAAGAATTTATTTCTCTACTATATAAAGAATGCTTACAATGAAATAAAAAAACAATTAAAACTTGTCAAAATATTTGAACAGACTCTTCACGAAGACATAAAAATAGTCAATAAACACATGAAAAGATGTTGAACGTCATTAGTCATCACAGAAATGCAAATTAAAACCACAGTAAGATACCACTATTCCCCTATTGGAATGGCTAAAATTAAAGCATATCTTGCGAAGTATTGGTAAGAATATGAAGCAAATGGAGTTATTGTACCTTGTTGGGAAAACCAAATGGTGCAACTACTTTGAAAAACAGTTTGGTAGTTTCTTAAAAAGTTAAATATCCATCTACCAAGTGACCAGCCATTCTACTGGGTCACTTGGTAGATGGATATTTACCCAAGAAAAGTGAAAACATGTCCACAGAAGAACTGTTCATAAATGCTCATAGCAGCCTTATTTGAAATAGTCCCAAACGGGAAACAACCCAAATGCCCATCAGTGCCACAGTCGCTCTCTCGGGAACTACATTCCAAGACCCCCAGTGGATGCCTGAAACCACAGATAGTACTGAACCCTGTGTATTACTGTTTTTTCCTATACACGCATACCTATGATAAAGTTTAATTTATAAATTAGGTGCAGTAAGAGATGAACAACAATAACTACTAATAAAATAGAACAATGATAACAATATACCATAATAAAAGTGATATGGACTGGGCACAGTGGCTCACGCTTATAATCTCAGCACTTTAGGAGGCCAAGGCAGGCAGATCGCCTGAGGTCAGGAATGCGAGACCAGCCTGGCCAACGTGGGGAAACCCAATCTCTACTAAAAATACAAAAAAAAAAAAAATAGCTGGGCATGGTGGTGGGTACCTGTAATCCCAGCTACTTGGAAGGCTGAGGCAGGAGAATCACTTGAACCAGGGAGGCAGAGGTTGCAGTGAGCCAAGATCCCACCATTGCACTCCAGCCTGGGCAACAGGAGCGAAACTCTGTCTTAAATAAATAAATAAATAAATAAAATTATATGAATGTGGCCTCTTTCTCTCTCTCTCTCTCAAAGTAGCTTATAGTATCGTACTGCTGGTAACTGAAACCAGGGAAGGTGAGACCATGGATAAGAGGGGACAGCTGTGTATCAATATAACCTATAACCAAATGTGACTAGTGATAAAAAGGAACAAGCTATCGCTGCATGCAGCAGCGTGGATCAATCCTAAAAGCATCACGTTGAGTCAAATAGGTCAGACACTCCCCCCAAGTACATACACAGTATGTTTCCATTTATTTACAATTTTTTAAAATGTACACTAATCTGTAGTGATAGAAAGCAGATAAGGATAGGGTGCAGACAGGGATAGATTACACGGAGCACAAGGAAACTTTTGGAGGTGATGGAAATGTTCACTACATTGATCATGGTGATTTGCTAAAATTCATCAAATTGCACAATTTTAGTTTTTGCAGCTTGTTGAATGTCAATCATGCCTTAATAACATTGAAAAAAACTCCACTTGTCCTGGGCCTGTATGTTCAGAGCCTGCTCCTGGTTTCCTAAGAGCCAAATCATCAAGCAGTAAAATCATGAGAGGCTTTTGAGAATCTAAGGAAGAGGAACTACTAAAAGCCAAGAGGGGCCATCAAGACTAGGTGCATTCTCTCCTAAAGCTTCTTGGCTTGGGAGAACAAAGGGGTGTGTAGACATATGCTGAAGGGAGGTTAGCAGGCATTTGGGGCACTCGCGTGGTGCCCTGGTGAACAAGACTTGGAGGTGCCAAGGTGCATGGGCCACGTGAAGATACAGAAGGATGGTGCTGGGGGTTAAATGACCCAGGTGGTACAGATGAGGGGCCTGACATCACCCAGAAGATGTTATCTGCTGGCAGCCACCCTTCCACTTTGGCCTACTTCTGGTTGGCATTTTCAACTGTGACTTAGATGACAACATAAATTACATGCTTGTTAAATATACATTCAGCAAATATCGATTGAGCCCTACAATGTGACATGCACCATGTCGGCCCCACAGGGGATAGATGATGGGAAGAGATGACTTGGCCACCTGGAGCTTAAACAATAAAGAAAGGCTGTAAGACTTACGTACTCACAAATATCCCGTTCAAAGTCTTGATTTGACACACAGAGCTGTGCTTAGAGAAGGAGGGTGGGGTTCCAAGGACCGCAAGGAGGAGGAGTGTGTACAGGGACAGGAGAGCACACGGCCAGGGAGCCCAGAGGGCTGGGTGAGTCTGGCCTTGTGCGATTTGGGCGTTTGGTCTGAGAAGGGCAGCGATGGAGAATTTAGAGCAGCGGGGGTTGTGGTCACATTTGTGGTTTTATTGGATTGCTCTGGGAGCTGGAGGGGGACTTGGAGGCAGAGGGGGATGGCAGCCCAGGGCGGGGATGGCAGGGCCTGAGGGGCACAAGGGAGTGGCCTGCGTACACGACTCCCAAATGCACTCCTCAACCTTGGCCTCCCTTGTCAGGCGCTGCCACCCTAAGCTGTCTCGCACCTCCTGTCCCCTATCCCTGCTCCTCCAGCTCAGGCTCTTCTTGTCTTGGTGTGTCACTGTGAGCATTGTGTGTCTGAGCTCATCTCTGAGTGTCTGCCCCAAACCTCGCACCTCATAAAAGCATATCGATTCGGTGTGGACAGATCTGGCTGCAAACCTTGGCTCCATTACTTATAGCTATGACCTTGGGCAAGTTACTAAGCTTTCTGAGCCTCAGTTTTCTCATCTTTACAATGGGGATATCTCCCTCAGTAGGATGACTGTGAGGATTAAGCTGAATAAATATGTAAAGTGCTAGGTAAACTTTAGGCTTTCCCCTCAGGTTTTGCCCCACAAAATCAGAATGATTCTTTGGCCTTTAATTTGGGGGCACAGAGACAAATGATAATAACATTAGGAAATGTTGGAAATGTTAAAAACCAAACAATCTCTAGGGGCCAGAACATCACTAGGTAGAAGCAGGGTCCAGTAAAATCCTCCCTCCCCCATTAAGTTAGGAGGCATGTCAGAAAGCATTGAGAGTGTGATGGGGGAGGGCCTCGGTGGCCCCTGCACTAGGAAGGCAGCAGCAGATGTTCCTGCTACTACAAGAGACAGGCTGGCCCATCTCGGGAGGCTCTCAAACACTTAGTGCTTCTCAAGTAAAGGCGATTCTGCCCTCCAGGGAGCATTGGCAACGTCTGGAGACATCTGATTGTTACAATAGGGGAGTGCTACGGGCATCTGGTGGGTGGAGGCCAGGGATGCTGCTGAACATCCTATAATGCAAGGAGAGGGGGGACAGGGTCCCCCTAACAAAGAATTCTCCGGCCTCCAATGTCAATAGTACTGAGGCTGAGAAACTCCGGGCTAGTAAGAAAGCTGGGTCCAAATTCCAACTCTCTCATTAATAGCAGTGTGGCTTTGGGAAGGTATTTAACTTCTCTGTGCTGGTTTCTACATCTATAAAATGAAGATGATAACTACAGTAGCCTCATAAGGTGGTTGTGAGCATTCAGTGAATTTATAGTAGGGATTGTGTTTAAATTACTGACTAGGACATAGGAAAACCCTATGTAGGAACTGGGAATCGAACCATCTCCCATTGGAGATGCCACTGGGGTCATAGCTCTTCCCCCAGGGGCCACATCCTTGCCCCCCTCCTAGAGAATTCCTCTCTTCCCTGGACTGCACATCCCCATTCTTTTCGGCTGACACAGCGCCCAGAGGCTTTACCATGCTGTTCTATTTTCTGGAAGGAATCTGGTATGTCAGAGTTACTTTTTTAAAAAGCCGCCCTAATCATGAGGTCAAGAGATCGAGACCATCCTGGCCAACATGGTGAAACCCCGTCTCTACTGAAAATACAAAAATTATCTGGGTGTGGTGGCGGGCATCTGTAGTCCCAGCTACTCGGGAAGCTTAGGCAGAAGAATCGCTTGAACCCGGCAGGTGGTGGTTGCGGTGAGCTGACATTGCGCCACTGCACTCCAGCCTGGCGACAGAGCGAGACTCCGTCTCAGGAGAAAACAAAAAAGCCACCCTAGATTGTACCCCACAAGCCCAGAGTCCTGAAAGCACAGAGGGACCACCATGCTATCACCTTCCTAAACCGGTGCAACCCTCTGGTGAATGTTATCTAAGATGGGGTTGGCATTTGTCATGAGAGTTGTGTGCTGCCGTTGGCAACTTATACTTTCATCAATTGGAAACTCCCAGCCCTGCTTCAGCAGAGGAGTCCCAGGTTGGAAAGGGTCCTGAGAGGGCATCGCAGAGTATGTGCCTCTCCAGTGACAAGTGCTGTATCAAAAAGGAATTTTCTACTCAGCCTGAAAATTCAGTGAACTAAAACTCTGCTTTCCTTGGGATTAGGTGGGGTGGCATTGAACTGAAAAGATCCTCCCAGAAAAGCTATGTCACCAAGCAGGAGACCCTGACCCCTGCATGCCTTATTCCTCTCTCGCCTCATCGCCTCAGTGGGGTTATTAGTCTGATTCACTCTATCATTTCCTAAACTCCTCAGAGAACAGCTTCTTCTAGAAACAGGATCATATAAAAGATTCTCCTGGCCGAGCGTGGTGGCTTGCGCCTGTAATCCCAGCATTTTGGAAGACCTGAGGTCAGAAGTTCGAGACCAGCCTGGTCAACATGGCAAAACGCTGTCTCTACTAAAAAACAAATACAAAAATTAGCAAGGCATGATGGTGCATACCTGTAATCCCAGGTACTCGGGAGGCTGAGGCATGAGGCTCACTTGTACCCGGGAGGCCAAGGTTGCAGTGAGCTGAGATCGTGCCATTGCACTCCAGCCTGAGCAACGGAGCCGGACTCCATCTAAAAAAAAAAAAAAAAAAAAATCCCTCCTTTGTCTAACAACATCACCCCACAGCAGTCTGCAGAGTAGCAGTCTGACAAATAAAATGGGAGATGCAGCTACTGCAAATAGCAAAAACCACTTCACTTCCAAACTTTTCCAAGTCCTAGGGGAGCCCACTTAAGCATTCCTCCAATAGAGAGCCTGTTATACCGTAATGGCTTTAATTTGGTCCAATTAACCTCACACTGGGCTAACTTCTGCCCTTAGCTATGGGTTGGCAGCTACTGCTGACTCCAGGTAAAGTAGTGGGCAGGTAACAGCAGAAACAAACTCGGTGTAAGAAAGGAAAATATGTTCGCCACATCCTCCAAGCAGGAGGGGAAAAAGACCTGGCTCAGGCATGCTGCTCCAAAGTGTACATTCAACCCAGAAATCTTCCGAGAAGCCAAATGAGGTGAAAACAGGACATGTCAACTGAGAATGCGAGTGAGTTTTGTTTGTTTATTTTATATTGTCACTTGCCTTTCATTTGCAGAACATGCTGAATGGATGTGATTTCCAGCTCTCTGTGATTATAAGTCTGATTCAATTCCTTTCAAGGCATAAAAGCCTTTTCTTGCCGAGTTGTCTTTGGGAATTCTTCACTTGCAGTTTATTCTTTCAGTATAAGGCTGCCCTGCCCAAGTGGGAGACCGAAAGCCTGCTGTCTCTTTTACGCACAGCGCCGTGTGTGGGGTCCTCCACACCCAGGATTAATGTTCTTCTTTTTGGGCATTTGAATGGTGGTTTTCACCATCAATGGGCTTTGGTTGTAACTGAATAATGGGAAATGGCAATAGAACACTTGGGGCGGGGACTGGAGAGCTGAGGTCCTCTGACCCAGCCACCTGTATTGTATAAGAGAAATCAGAACCCAGACTCCAGAGCGTGCCCCCAGAACCCCGGGGTCCTGAGAGGGTTAAGTGGAGGGGCATGGGGGAAGAAGCTGGGCACATCGAACCCCTCTTCCTGTTCAACTAGAGCATCTCCATTCTGATAGATTTTCAACTTTTAAAGTTTCACATTTATACAGAAAAGTGCACCAATCACAAACGCACAGCTGGATGAACTTTTACAAACAGAACACACCTGCAGAACCAACCCAGATCCAGAAACAGGGGCGCCCCTCACTGCTGCCTTTCAACACCATTCCAGAAGGAAACCACTGCCCTGGCCTCTCACAGCATCTCAGCGATACATTTTATACATTCAGGCTCCACACAGGATTGTTTTCAACTTTTTATTTTGAAATAATTATAGATTCACAGGAAGTTGCTAAGAGAGTACACGAAAGCACATCGAATTTTATATTCATTTTCAATGTTTAGGAAAAAAAAAATTAAGCTTAAAAACCAGTTGTTTAAACCGATGGTTTAAAGTAAATTAGCAAATGGACGGGTTTTGGAGTCAGGCCACGTGAGATTGAGTCCAAATTCTTTCCCTTACCAGCACATGACCCCAGACTTGTCCCCTAATCATCCTGAGTTGCAAATGAGGCTAATACTACTTTCCTGCTATTGGTGGGATTAAAGTCAAAGTAAGACCGTGTGCGAACGTGTGTAAATGTGAGGCGCTGCCGGAGGTGCGTGGAGTGACGGATGCGGCAGGAGTGTTCAGGCAGTGCCTCTCCCATCTGCAGCTTCGTCTGGTTTCCAGTCAAGCACTACTGCGTACCCAGAACCCCAGCTCCTCCACTCTGCCTCCCACACCTGCAGCAGCTTTGCCCTCCAGCTGTTTGGACAGGTGGGGTCTGGAGGAGTAGCCCCGCCTGGGTAGGAGAGCTGGAGAGGGCTGACCAAGCAGGCCTGCCCTTGGTGCCTCACCTGTGGGCTGGCCATTGTGAAATCAGCCCTGTTCACGTGCCACCTGGAAAGGCTACCCTACCCATCCCCCTCCACTCTGAGAAAGGGTGTGGCTCTCTGCTCATTAAGGAAGCATTCCCACTGTGGATGGGTAACAAAAGGCAACCCTCAAGGAGTGACCTTACTAAATCCAAAGGAATCCGGCCTCCTCTCATTAGTGGGAGGGGAGCTGAGGGTGACTCTCGGCCAGCCGGCTCTGAGTCATCAAGGGAAGAAAGGCCAAGCCTGCATGACCCATCTCAGAGGCCTTGCCCTGGACAGAAAGGGACCTGGAGCCACCCGAGAGATAACATCTGGGCGGGCCTGGGGCTGGATCCACCAGTGGTTAACAATGGACAAAGGCTGTCCACTCTGCCCATCTAAGGCCGTGCCTGCCACACCTCCAGATCCAGGAAGTTGGCAGCAGTACTCAGGGAGGCTCCAGATCAGCCCCCACAGGTCTACACTGTGGAACCTGCTTCTCCTCTCAGGAAAGACTTCTGGCCTCACCCCGTCTTCTAGAGCATGCGATTCTAACGAAATCCAGCTTCCCACTGGGGCCCAGGTTTCCATTCTGCCCATGTCACCTGTCCCTAGAGGAAAGGCTACCCTGCTTGCCCCTGCAGGGGTTGCCCTGTTGTGCCTCTGCAAGTGCTTGGTTCTGGCCCTACGTGCCTCCTCTCTCGGCCTTCCAGGGACTTCCCTGCTCCAGCACTTCCCTCAGGCCCACCCTCTGGGGGTTGTCAGTCCAAGGATGGATGGAGAGGAAGAACCTGTCCTTCCGGTTGCCTGCCATCTTTCAGGTGTCAAAATGTGGCACACTCCAGTAACACCTCTGGGGACCAGAGCATGACCCAACCTGCACCTTGAGGCAGCTGTGCCATTCTGGGAATTTTCCCCTTTCCTTCCGCAGTGGTTAATCTTAGAGTGGCAGTTTTTTTTTTTTTTTTGAGACGGAGTCTCGCTCTGTCGCCCAGGCTGGAGTGCAGTGGCCGGACCTCAGCTCACTGCAAGCTCCGCCTCCCGGGTTTACGCCATTCTCCTGCCTCAGCCTCCCGAGTAGCTGGGACTACAGGCGCCCTCCACCTCACCCGGCTATTTTTTTGTATTTTTTAGTAGAGACGGGGTTTCACTGTGTTAGCCAGGATGGTCTCGATCTCCTGACCTCGTGATCCGCCCGTCTCGGCCTCCCAAAGTGCTGGGATTACAGGCTTGAGCCACCGCGCCCGGCCAGAGTGGCAGTTTTAAGCCTAAAGTCAGGAAGCTCTGGCAGAAGAGGCAATGATGTTGATGGTGATAATGACAATAATAACAATAATAGACAGGGTGGCTGGAGGGATGGTGAGTGGCGTGGGAGTGAGGACGAGTCCCAGGTGGTAGTCGTAAGTAGTCCGGACACCCTGCTGCTAACGCTAGGCATCACGTATTGAATACCTATATGAACCATGGGTTGCACTATGTGTTTTGCATGTGTTGTGCCATTTAATCCTCCCGATAACTCTATGGAGATCATCATCACAGGGTTACGATGTCCTGTAAGTAAATTGCTTCAGGTCAAGTAAACACAGCACTGGAACATGAACGCAAGTCCGTGTGACTCCAGACTCCTTTCCTTTTGCTCTCTTGGTCTCTTGTTCACCCTACAGATACTCTTAATCTTGTTAATTTTCTATTCTAGAAAGGGTTTCTTTTTAGCTAACCACCTGCTACGCTTGTTGAGAATAACCAACACCTGTTAAAGCTTAAGGTGTCACCCATCCTGGGGGTATTTGCGTTTTAATGGGAGCCTGGGTGACAAGACAGTAACTAACACTTCTGTAGAGCAGTGATGTAGGCATCGCAGTCATGATGTAGGCATTGCCGTTTGTAGACGGTTTGAGCAGCACTGTTTTATAGCAGTGTTTCTCAAACTTTAGAGGGCATCGGAATCACCTAGAGTACTTGTGAAATCACAGATTACTGGGCCTTACCCAGAGTTTCTGATTCTGCAGGTTTGGAAGGTTCTGATAATTTGCCTTTTCAACAAGTTCCAGGTGATGCTGGTAATGCTGGCCTGGGAACTGCATTTTGGGAACTATTGCATTGTAGCAATCCAATAAGATTAGAATAGCAAGCATTATTGTTTCCATGTTTTAGACAAAGAAATTGAAGTGCAGGGACATTAGATGACTTGTGGTTGAGTGATGGAGTTATCAAAAAGCAGGTGAAGGACTTTGACCCAAGATGGGACTCTTCTATACAATTATTTCTCAACAGGTCTGTGCAGTGCTGAGATTACTGCAAAGATGATTCAAAACAATTATATGAGCCTCTACTAAATCACCCAGGTGGCTATGGAGACCTGAGTGCTGCCTGCTCTTCAGGGCACATGGCTGCGTTTGTGTATGCTCCCAGTGAAGTGGGAGCATGTGGCAGGGAAGCCTGGTAGGGAAGCCTGCCAGACTCAAAGGCGTCATTCATGTGTATGCAGACATGTCACACACAGACCCATTTTACTTTACTTTCTTTTTTTTTTTTTTTTTTTTTTTTTTTTGAGGCGGAGTCTCGCTCTGTCGCCCGGACTGGAGTGCAGTGGCCGGATCTCAGCTCACTGCAAGCTCCGCCTTCCGGGTTTACGCCATTCTCCTGCCTCAGCCTCCCAAGTAGCTGGGACCACAGGCGCCCGCCACCTCGCCCGGCTAGTTTTTGTATTTTTAGTAGAGACGGGGTTTCACCATATTAGCCAGGATGGTCTCGATCTCCTGACCTCGTGATCCACCCGTCTCGGCCTCCCAAAGTGCTGGGATTACAGGCTTGAGCCACCGCGCCCGGCCACTTTACTTTCATCTAACAGTTTGCAGTGAGAATTGGCCAATAGGACCCAAACTGTGTCTTCAAGTGCAAAAGACAGCGGTCTCCAAAGGCTGCAGCCAGAGCTGGCTCTCAAGGATTGCTCCTAGCAGAGCTTTGGGTAAGTATGAGTACGACATCCCTGAAGTGGGAAAAACAGCCCTGAAGTTACTAACTTCCACAATGTACCTGGGTGCGTAGGCATCCTCTGCTAATGGCATGATTAAAGTCCAGTGCAGAAACAGATGCAGACTCATGCTAAATTGACCACTTAATTCAGTGTTGGCAATTTAGTTTCAGCAAAACCAGACACTTACCTAAGAGCTATAGGATTAAGGAGTTTTTATTAAATTTCATATCTTATTTATATTTGATTTGGACATATTCAAGAAACAAACATGGTGAAAATAATTTAAATCCATACTAAGAGATTTGAGGGGTTTTGTTGTTTGTTTTTTTAAACAGAGAGTCACACTTAAGTGTAAGAAATGCTGTTGTATCTATGTTGCCCCTACTTAAGATCCTAATAAATACATACTTCACCTTGGGATCCCCAGGGATGCAGAAGGCAAATCCCACTGTATGTGATGCCTCTCCTTCCCCAACCCCCAACTGCTGCTGTGACTTTTCTTACAAAAGTGAAATTTAGTTATAAGAATATGACAAAAAGTTTTGATAAATGGAACTAAAGAACCTAATAGTAAATTAAAGCGAAAAGGTATCAAAACAAAAGAGAGCGGGAGAGAGAGAGGTGTCCCCACAAAGCATTCTGTGGCCTGAATGGCAGTGTGGCAGGGTAAGGGTCACTGGGACCTGGTCACACCATTGCCCCGGGGCAACCAGTGTCAGGAGTTTTACAGCCACGTAGTCAGGAGGAACTTAGTCATCCTGGTGCAGTGGAAAGGGCATTGGATTTAAAGGCAGTCTGTATGGGTGATGTTGTACAAGCTTGTAGTCCCAGCTACTCTGGAGGCTGAAATAGGAGGATCCCTTGAGCCCAGGAGTGGGAGAATGCAGTCAGCTATGATCACTCCACTGCCCTCCAGCTTGGGCAACAGAGCAAGACTCTGTCTCTAAAATAAAAATAAACATAAATAAAAAATAAATAAATTACAAAATAAAATGAAGGCAGACTGTAGGCTCTACTCTAGCATTTCCAAGTCATGTGACTTTAGACAGCTTATTGAGCTTCTTAGCCTCATTTTTACTGTCTGTAAAATAGGGACTGTGCTCAGAGTGCTTCCTGCTTTTAAAGGAGATCATGTCAGCGGGAGCCTGTCTACATTGGGCAGCTCCAGACAGATTTGTCCTTATTGTTTCATCTGTCCTTTTTCCAAGTGCTGGTGGCCTTCCCCACCAGTTCTGTAACTCTGCTCTCCATCTCACTGCTCCTCCTACCCCATTCGCAAGGCAGTACCAGCCTCTCAGTCCCCACTGCCAGGAGGGGTCGGCTCCACGGAGGCCAATTTCTAGGGCATGCCGAGGGAGGGTCAATTCTAATCTCGCTAAACCTGGGTGGGCCCTGGAGTCTTCTGGTCCCACCCCTCTTGGGAGAGAGAAGGAAGTGAAACCAGACATGGTGGATGTGACTTTCTTAAGGCATCACCGGGACAAAGATCGAGGAATGTACTCTCTGGGAGTCTTTTTCAATAAGTTCTCTCTTTTCCCCATTCTTCCTCTTATATACAAGGATGGAAAAGGGGCCCAATTTTCTGGAGGCTTGAGGCCCATTTGGCAGAGAGAGTGACACACAGAGAAAAGCCAGAGAACCCCGCCTGGGCGGGAGATGCGGGTCAGGACTCAAATGCCTGGGAACGGAGGGCATGGTGGCAGGGGACAAAAGGAATGAGCTACTGGAGGGTTCCGAGTCCCTGGGAAGATTCGGAAGGAAAGCTGAGGTATGTTAAGAATATTCTCAGAAGACTCTCCTTGGTCGTAGAGAAGTTGTATGTTTTTTTTTCCTTCTCTTTTTACCCATTATGATGGTAATTCCAAAAGATCACTTGCAGGGAGAGGGGGTGGGGGCCGGGAGAGCTGAGAGAAGTGGAGTGAGTCATTGCAGAAAACTTGAGCGGGGCAGAGAAGGGGTTCAGGATCTGAAACAGGAAAAGCTGGGCCCTGTATTACTCATAGGATGTGTCAATCATTCCAGCTTGGCAAATGGCAGGGAATCCAGAGGGACTTTTCCCACTGGAATCAGGACCCTGAGCCTGAGGACGTATTGAATTTAAATAAAAATTATGAGCCTGCGCGGTGGCTCAAGCCTGTAATCCCAGCACTTTGGGAGGCCGAGACGGGCGGATCACAAGGTCAGGAGATCGAGACCATCCTGGCTAACACCGTGAAACCCCATCTCTACTAAAAGATACAAAAAATTAGCCGGGCGAGGTGGCGGGCGCCTGTAGTCCCAGCTACTCAGGAGGCTGAGGCAGGAGAATGGCGTGAACCCGGGGGGCGGAGCTTGCAGTGAGCCGAGATGGCGCCACTGCACTCCAGCCTGGGGCACAGAGCAAGACTCCACCTCAAAAAAAAAAAAAAAAAAATTATTTGGCTGGAAATTAAAAGAAAGGTAAGTTAGAAAGAAAAACATTAACCTCAGGAATATGTAGACTCCAGAGAGGTTAGGGCCAGGCAAGGGCCTAAGAGAGGAGTGTTTCTTTCTCATTTGTGAGCCATTCTATCAGAAATCCTTATCTGTGCCTGCTGCTGCATGACATTTTTATTTTTTATTTATTAATTTTTTAAAACTCAGTGGCAAGACATGCATGGCATTTTCTATGGTAAAGGTTTTTGCTATTCAGACATGTAGACGTGTATCTGTAACACAAAAGCAGTCCAAATAATTTTTTTCAGATTACAGTATACAGTTTACTGGCCTAGAATTAGTTTATAATCAGTTGTGGTCAGGTCAAGAAAATTATTGATATTGGGCTGGGTGCGGTGGCTCATGCCTGTAATCCCAGCACTTTGGGAGGCCGAGGTAGGTGAATCACCTGAGGTTGGGAGTTCAAGACCAGCCTGAGCAACGTGGATAAGCCCTGTCTCTACTAAAAATACAAAAATTAGCCGCCGTTGTGGCACATGCCTGTAATTCCAGCTACTTGTGAGGCTGAGGCAGGAGAATTGCTTGAACCCGGGAGGCAGAGCTTGCAGTGAGCCAAGATCATGCCATTGCACTCCAGCCTGGGCAACAAGAGCAAAAAACTCTGTCAAGAAAGAAAGAGAGAGAGAGAGAAAGAAGGAAGGAAAGAAGGAAAGAAGGAAGGAAGGAAGGAAGGAAGGAAGGAAGGAAGGAAGGAAGGAAGGAAGAAGGAAGGAGAAAATGATTGATATTTAGAAGTCAGAACTATCCTCAATACAATAACTATTGGATTTAAGTAAATCAAAAACATGCCCCACGTAGGTTTGCTGGAGATGACTTAACTTCATTCCAGCCGATTTGTGATGAGTGAGGCATGGAGTCTGGCTCATAGCAGACAATTCAGTACTGATTCTGAAACGTATCTCCAATTCCGGAAGTACCGTGTCTTCTAGGTGGTCAGTCCACTGAAACTGAGTCACTCTCATGGGACTGATGCTTGATAACACAGCCACGCCCCCACACTCAAACTCCAGAGGCAGCTAGAGAAACTTACACATGATTCATATTGCTTCATCTGTGAATCCTTCTTAAATTATGACTTCATTTTCTCCAAATGGCTCTGCAGTGTTTCAAATCTGTGACTCTGTGGCACCCAGGGCAGTTCAGGAATGGGACAGAAAGGCTGCCTCAGGTTCATTTTCAAACCCCATGCCCATGTGAATCTGGACACCTACACTTCTGTGTTCACATTAGAAATGCTCCCCTCTTCCCAGGAGCCTCGATTCGATACATTCAGAAAATTTGTATCACAGCAAGAAGGTACAACTGAAACCTCTAATTTGTCTGGGGTAAATACGCGAGGTTCACAGTCTCGCACCAAGAAAATTTAGGACACAGACACACGGATACACATGAGGAGTTTAGGAGCAGAAGTTTAATAGGCAAAAGAAAGAGAAAGAGAAAGGAAAACAGCTCTCCAGTGAGAGATAGGAGACTTCCGAGAGGAAAAAGAACAGAGACGAGCCAGTTGGCCGTGGATGTGCCGGATTTTATAGTCAGGCTTGAGCAGGTGGTGTCTAATGTACATAGGGCTCACAAATTGGTTCCATCAGGTATGATGTTTACATAGCGCGCTGGCCACCCCACCCTAATCTTATAAGCAAATCAACTTTCCCCTTAGCCAGTGCCATCTTGTCTGCTCCTTACTGTACACGTGGCTGGCAGAGAAGGCAAGATGGAGCCGCCATTTTGAACATGTCTGCAGCTCGATTTTATAGGTTACTCTTTGCGGGAAAGGAAAATGATTTGGGGTTGCTTTTCATTAAAAGGAAAACCTTACCAAGGACTTCCATACCCTCACTATCCGCCTAAGTAATTGCCTCTTTATTCCTGTATCACAGCTTTGTGAGTCACGTCAGAATAAATTCTGACAAGCCCTGGGTCTGAGGACGCTGCTTAGTGTATCTCTCCAGGTTTTGACAGCCCAGCCCTTTACCTGCATGAAAATAAACTGGATGTGCACACTCTGCTTTAACTTCTTCCAAGTGCCCCATAAACTGGCCACAGCACAGGGCTTGAGCATGAAGGAAACTCACCACCTCAGTCACTTCCTCCACCACTTCATACCTGCCAAGAGCCCGACTCACCAACTCCACCAACTCTTCTGAAGTGGATCCCATAGCAAGTGGGTGCATCCACCTTCCCTATTAACTTGAATAAACTTCCATCTGCATCAGGTAAACTCACTTTTCCATGCTGAGACCAAATGTCTCAAATTCCTCATAGGGAAGTAGTTAGCCCCTGCCTAATTTGTATGCACTAATTGGGTAAAGGTTAAATTTTGCTAAAAACGAACAAAAAGCCTCAGTCCTGACGCACCTGGTAGGGCGTTGGGGCAGGTTGGCCAAATGCCTGTTGGCTGATCCCTCTTGAAGCAAGAGGCAAAGCAGCCAGTATTTGCTGAAAGCTGGATACAGCCTTTGCCACTGGCTGATGCATGTATCTCACTCAGACTGCAGGTTACAGGACAGGGAGAACAGGAATGACAAGTCCATCTCACGTGCTGAATCCAAAGAGCTGTTCATGGCTACTGATAGCACCTTGCTGAGAAGGATGCTGAGGCAGCATCCAGGCTCTAGGAGACAGGTCTGTGATTGTTCAGCCAAGTCTGCAGCAGGCACAGGATGCGGGAGCAGCAGTGCCTGGCATCGTGGGTTGGTGTACATTAGACACTAGCCAATAATTCAGAGATCAATTCTTTCAGCAGGGAACCCACATCAGATGTAACATGGCCTCTAGTCTCTACAGGTTGGCCCAACATCCAACACCAACTGGGAGAAGCTACTTGAGGTCACATAAGAAAGAAAATGTCAGGGTCCAATCTGGGTTATACCTTGGAGACCTTGGGGAGATTCCTCGAACTTTCATAGCTTTCTTGTACTTGTTATTTTGGGCACCTGCCATTGATTTTCACAAAGGAATTGGCAGTAAGTCTTTCGAATTACAGGGAAACCAATTGCTTATTTGCTTGTTTTGAGGAATGTGGAGATGGGGAGACTGTGCCTTGCCCAGGAACAGGACATGAGGGAAAAAAATGGTCTTTGTTGGGGGTAGCAGCATTAGAATGGAAAGAAAAGCAGGTCAAGTGCCCGGGGTCTGTGTACCGGGAGACATGAAGTGCACCTAGAGAACAGGTGAGAGACGGGTGGGCAGGTGAGAGGGAGGCCATAGGGAGAATGAACAGGTGGCAGTCGTGTGTGATTTTTTTAAAACATTGAGAATGCTTTCTGGCTTTTCCTCTTATAAGATGATTCAAGGGAAATATTGATAACTTGGTTATATATGTGGCAATAAAAGGACCTGACCTATAGTTTGGGCAAAGAGGACCTACCTGTAGGTTTGAAAATATCAGCTTCAGGCCAGGCGCAGTGGTCACGCCTGTAATTCCAGCACTTTGGGAGGCTGAGGCAGGCGGATCATGAGGTCAGGAGTTCACGACCAGCCCGTTGAACATAGTGAAACCCCGTCGCTACTAAAAATACAAAAAATTAGCTGGGCATGACGGCAGACGCCTGTAATCCCAGCTACTTGGGAGGCTGAGGCTGGAGAATCACTTGAACCTGGGAGGCAGAAGTTGCAGTGAGCAGAGATCACACCACTGCACTCCAGCCTGGGTGACAGTGTGAGACTCCATCTCAAAAACAAAACAAAAACAAACAAACCAAAGAAAAAAAAAACCAAAAATGTCTGTTTCACAAATGAAGACTTTTGCTTTTCCTTCTGCAGAAGTAGCTGCTAAATCTATAAATCTACAAACTTATAGAAAAGGACTATAGCTTGCTGAAGGAACTGGAAGAAACTGGTGTGTGTGTGTGTGTGTGTGTGTGTGTGTGTGTGTGTGTTTTATTTGTGGGTATCAGGGAAGTTAAACTGGTTCTAATTTCTAAACCATAAAAAATTTATATTCCCATTAAACTTTTTATATTTTTTGTAACCATTCTATATTTCCTCATAAGGCACATTGCCCAATTAAGTCTTTTAAGGAAATTCAGTACAAATTCTTTTCATGGCCCAAATACTCTTTGAAGAATGAAGAAAAACAAAATATGCCCATTTTCCTTGGAAGATTAGCTGGGCTATTTTATGAATTGAGACTCTTAAAATTAAATCATTTTGTTTGAAAGAAGCCAGAACACACATTCATTCTCAATACTTCCTGCCTCTCGATGGGATAGTAGATGTTTCCAGAGAATTGCCGTGCCAAAGTTCTACAACTCTGGTCTTTAAACCTGTTTTCCAAGCCTGCCCTCCAGTTGTTTGTGGAGAAACATGCCTTTCATGGTAAATGGAAACATACTCAGCATCAAGTTCTCTGCTCTCAGCTCTAAAATTAGAAAGTCTTGGGTGAGGGGAGTCGAGTAGGGGTGAGGAGTGTAGGACTGACTGCACTTACTCAAAAACTCAAATTAGATGGCATTATCATATGTAATGTGTGTTTTATTTTCCATGAAACCAGGGTCTTTTGAATGTTGGGGAGGGGGGGCTGTGTTCCAGGGAGTGTGAGAAGAGAACTGTGATCCTGGGTTGACGGTTTGTATTCAAACAGGAAGCCCTCTTCCATCCCACAATACTCTGGCCTCTGTTTGTTTTTTAAATTTCTACTTTTAAAATCAAAGTGGAAAGGGCAATAGATGGATGGATAGATTGTGTGTGTGTGTGTGTGTGTGTAATGTTGGGCAAGTTCTGAAAATTTGAAGTTCTACCTCTGAACTGTCCCTGAAAATCAGCCTCCTCCTATCATATTCTTCCCAGTGTACCTGTCCCCCAGGACACTCCAGTGTCCTGACCTTTCCCTGTTTCTAAGCAAAACCGTGAGGGTGGATGTCTCTGTTGCCAGAGCCACAGAGATGGGGCGGGAGAGAGGAAAGAGGTAGCGTCCAAGTGCATCTACTTCTGCTGCAGGTTAAGAGGTAGGTTCTCCTTTCTCTTCCGCTTTGCCAGTGGGGGAGGAAGTATGTAAAAGAAGTCCTTGCCCTCGGTCTACGGTCCTATGAGCAGTTTTGCCCTGCCCGTCAAAGCAAAGTTTTACCAAACCCATTGCATGCCTGTGCATTTGTTTGCTTCCTCCTTTGCTTAGGTCGTAGGTCCTATTACATAAATGTTAGCTCTTCTCTTCATGTCCGCCATTATTATATAGCCTTCTGGAGTGCAGGGGCTAGACCTCATTTATCTAAGTCTCTCTTCGGAGCTGGCATGTAATTAAGAGTTCTACAAACATCTGAATGACATCTATGTGTGAGACCCATATTCTAGCACTTGAGTATGTGTCTGTGTGCGTTGGGGTTGTGGGATTCCAAAGGTGGCTCAGGCACCTGCAGTTTACAAGATCCTAACTTCAGGGAAGGGAGAGGACACGATCTACTGTGGTGCCAGGCGGAAACAACGCTCAGTGCCAGCTAGGAGGTGCACACAGAGGTGCACACATACACACATTATCGAGTCTCTAAATCCAACCTGGTGCTTAGCACATAGTTTTACATGCTTGTTGGTTATGTTTAAATGTTCTAAATCCAAGAAATACTAAGTTTAAATATTTTAAATCCAAGATACACTATTTCTGAGTAGTGTTTCAGGTTTCCAGCCTCCAACCCGCTCTTGAAGCTGCGCTTTGGTGCAGCCCTTCTCTCTCCAGTCTTTGAAGGAGCCTTGAGTGGGATTCAACAAATGATCCCCTCACCCTCATCCAGGGTCTGCGGCACTTCTTTCGCATTTCCTGAGGCCATGGGGGATGATTGCAGCCCAGGGCTCTAGAGGCCAAGGGCTTCTAATTAGCAAACTGATCCCATTTGTGACGCTGGTTAGTGGTTGTAGTAAAACACCTCAAATTAATCTCTGGTGAAGCATCGGCTTTGCTCAGGCAACCTCAGGCGGGTGGAACAAAGGGCTTGGGGGGCAAGATTTGCAGCCTGGCCACTGAGGAAAAACTCCTCAGTGGGGTAGGGCAAAGGGAAGAGGCCACACTTACTCTCACTAAATAAAAGCTGAAAAGGCCCAGCCAAGTTCTATTGATTGCTGCTTGCTGGCAGTGGTGGCACGGGAGAGAGAAGATGGATACAAGGCTAGGGTCTGTTTTGAAGTCACAGGAGGAGCCAGAAATCGCTGGTAGAGGTCACTGCTTTGTTTCAAACAACTGAGATGACATTGCCAAAGGGGAAAAGTTCAAAATCTGAAACTATTGTAGAAATTATTTGGCACTTCTCCCTTGATTTATTTGACATTAAAGTGTGGTGTAGGCTGGGCACCGTGGCCCACGCCTATAATCCCAGCACTTTGGGAGACCGAGGTGAGCGGATCACCTGAGGTCAGGAGTTCAAGACCAGCCTGGCCAACATGGCAAAACCCATCTCTACTAAAAACACAAAATTAGCTGGGAATGGTGGTGCATGCCTGAAATCCCAGCTACTCGGGAGGCTGAGGCAGGATAATCGCTTGAACCCGGGAGATGGAGGTTACAGTGAGTCGAGATTTGGGCACTAAACTCAAGTCTGAGCAGCAAAGCAATAAATACTCTGTCAAAAAGAGAGAGAGAGGGAGAGTGGGAGGGAGGGAGAGCAGGAAGAGAGGGAAGCAAGGGAAGGAAGGAAGAAAGAAAGGAAGAAAGGAAAGATGATTGTAATGTACACTGTTTGCACGGGGCATTGAGAAAGTTTTCTGGCAATAGCTACCAGTGTTCCTGTTTCATAGAGAACTCCAGTCACTCACAGCATTTTGACTCTTGCCGTCTCCCTCTCTTTTTTCTGAAACCAAAGGGTTCTTTGCTCTTTACCAAACAATTTAAGCCTTGTTCTCATTTTTCGCTTGGGATGTTAAAAATGCTCTCGGGAAACAGTTCTCCCATTCAGAAATTCCAAATATATCCGTGAGTCTTTATTATTCTTCAAGGTTACAGGAATTTTCCTTGGACGCTGTTTGGATTTGAGTAGAGTTTTTGCCTTTCATGTCTCCTCTTGCTTTTAAAATAAGTTTTGGTAAATGGAAGTCACTGAGCTTATATTTGCTTATTTATTTTGCCAAATTTAGTCTGTCTAAATATGCTTTGTCATTAAAAAACAAACCAAAAAAAGTAGTTTTATTCTCTCCTCCTGAATTTCCTTTTAAAAATTAACTGGGGAAGATATTACAATGTGTCATTTGTTACCTTCAACCGTAAGCTGGTATTGACATTTAAAAATGAAGCCAGCTGTACATAAAAAGACATCTTTTGGCATCTCTTTTAACAATTTGAACAAAACCTCGAAAGCCATTTCATCTTCTGGTCCCAACTTTGTAAATTAGACCCTTGAATCTGCCAAATTTCAGGAGCTCCTTTATCTTAATGCCGAGATACTCCTCCAAAGAGAACTAGCTATATAGAATGTTGCCAGTAGAAACAAAAGCATGTGTATTTGAGACACAAAGGGAAGAATGCTGTCAGTCTCACTTCTTGCCTGACATATTGAGTGGAAAATGACAGCTGGCACAGTAGCCTCTCCCAGAGGCAAGTGTGCTCACTCCAGAACCACTTCTGCATCCCAGCAATCTGCCCTGCCCAGGCACAGCACTGCTGTGGCGGCCCAGCTCAGAACTGGATTCTGCAGACAGGTTCCCAGGATACAACTAGGGACCCAGGAGGAGGGACTGTGTCATCACTCTTCCTGGGAACAAGAGTGCTGCCTAGCCAAGGTGAACTCATATGGGGCAAAGTCGAAGGACCTCAAAAAGATACATGAAAATCGAAAGATGTCGCTCCTGACATTGATCCGAAACTAACAGGGGGCATCTGGGTGGATCTTGAAGATGCTCCGTGTGCTCTTGTTTGGTTGGGTTTAACCAGGTTTGGTGAGAAGCTCACAGATTTGAGATCACATGATTGGAAGTCATGATGCCTTCCTCCTTTAATAGCTGTGCATCCTCAGGCACATCCTCTAACCTCTCTGGACCTGTATACAATGTGGACAATATTGTCTGTAATGGTGCTGTCCAGGTCCTTGTGAAGAGTAAGCAAGTTGATGGCTGTGAAACCATTCAGTAACCTGTAAAATGCCAGTGATGGTGGCATTATGACTGTCTGGGCTCTGTGCTAAGAGTCTAAGCTTGGAGAGTGTGTTCTGGCTTCTAGGCAACTAGCTTTGGCTTGTGTTGACTGATACATTTGGCTTCAGAGTTATTTTTTTACAGTCCATCAGCCTACTCTAGTCTCATCTGTCCAACTACTTCACCATGGGATGTTGGCCAAACCACCCCACCTGTCTGTGCCTCAGTGACTCCTTCTAGAAAATGGGCCTGGTACATAACTCCATTTGTCTCAGGGAGACCCATCAAAGCAAATCAAGTTCATTCACTTAACCAGCATTTATCAAGGGTCTACTCTGTGCCTGGCACCTTTAGGGTAGAATCTTGAATAAAATAAAGCTCCTGCCCTAGAAGAAGAGACAGACAAGTGATCAGTCAGTTCCAAGGCAATACAATCAGGTTACAAAAGAAAAACAAGGATGATGCCATGGGGCCCACCAGAAGCCTTATGCCTAAACAGCAGGATTAGAAGAGACCTTCTTGCCAACTTAATTTCACTGATGTCTCCAGGAAAGAACCTGTGCTGTGCTCATCTAGGGAGAAATGGTTAAATTGGGAACATTCACCCATCTTGCACAGGGTTGACCCCCCCATAACACAGAGAGCCACAGGAGGAGAAGTGTCTATACTTCTTACAGTAATCTCAGGCTTATTGTCCAGAGAAATGTCCAAAGTGGAGATGTCGTTACCTCAGTGCCAAAGAGAGGGTGACATCACACCTGGATACTTTGCTAATTTGTCCCCGAAAGTCATTTCTTATTGGGGACGAAGTAACACTCAGCAGTTGCGAGATTTGATAAGCTGAGAGTGAATCACCACTGTGGGGCACACCTGGGAGAAGTCAGGAGTGCCCTGAGGTCAGCCTTCCCTGACTCACTGAATTGGTGACTTCCCAGCTTCACCTCCAAAGCTGATGGACAGGCCTTATCCTGCCCTCTGCCTGTGCTGAGGTGAAGACATCATCTGGACTCTTGTTGTATGTAGGGTAGGCAGGGGCCACTGGACAGGTGGTCATAGCACCAAATTATACAGAAATTCATTCATTTATTCATTCTTTCATTCACTTATTGAATGGAATTGAATATATCACATGGGCTGAACTCGATATGGCATAACCAGGAAATAGCAGCTTCTTCTTCTCCCTCAACTCCCATCACTGCCCTTCCAACCTTCTCTGTCAGATCTTCTTCCACTAGTAAACATCTCGGGCAGATCCCACACAATTCAGTCCCTTTCATGTCGAGCTGTTTTCATGTTAGAGTGTTTTAAAAAGCCTAGTGTTAAAACAGTTTAAAACTGTTTCCCATCAAGTTCCATGCTCTTTCCCTTCCCCCCAGCTCAGGCCTGACCCAAGCTCGTAAAGATTGCATGGTCTGTCTTTTATGATTGCTCTGTCTCTTGTCACTCACTAGCTGAGTTTTGCTCCCAGGGTAGGGCAGAGAGTCGGGGGAGAGGGAAAGAAGCAAAAATGTCTTTTTCCTTTGCTTCAGCTGCTGTTGTCTAGCCATTGGCATTCTTTGAATACAGATGCTGAAATACTGGTTCTTATAAGGTACTTTAGTCAGGTACTTTGGAGTGACCCCATCCGCCTGCCCCAGGTCCTGTGCCTTGCAGTGCCTGGACTTGGAAGAGTACCCTCCCTGGTGGATTCTTAGGATTCCCCTTCAACCCAAGGGTCATTGGGACACCCCACGTGGCCATCTCATGTCGGGTTTACCTGGCCCTGGCAGTCAGGGCCCATGGCTGGGGACCTATTAAAAGGAGTCAAGCTCAAGTCCCATCTTCAGAGTCCACGTGGCCCATGAAAATATGTTCCCCATATTAAGCTCTGAAAAGCAAGCCTTGCTGAGAGCTTTTTGCTTCCCAAGATGGTGGCAACCAGGGCAGGCCAAGACCCTGCAGCTCAGCAAGCATCCACCACAAAGGGGGAGATTTTAAACTCTTCTCTGACTGCCACACTCTCCTGAAGCTATCTTTACTTGGCTCAAGGGGCAGGGAAGCAGCCCACCTCTACCACCTCACTCAATGAGAGGAAAAGGAAAATAAATGCACAATGCTTTTTACTAGAAATCCCTTACAATCAATCCAAAACCACATCTCTATATTTCTATCTGTATCTATCTGTTGCTTTGGCCAACTCTTAACCAGTCCTGCGTGGTTGGTAAGCTGCATCTGTCTTTAGAATATGGGGCCACTTATTCCTCATCTCAGCTTTGGTCATCAGCAGAAATTCTCAAACAGAAAAATTTCAACTTAACTTTCTGCTATTCATTCATTCATTCATTCATTCATATTATTCAGCAAACATTTATCCAATGTGAACTATATGCCCAGGGCTGTGCCAAGGTTCACCCAGCAAGAAGCAAAACTGACATGGACTCTGCCCTTTCATAGATATGCTGGGCGAATCCACCAACTGCTGGCTGCTTGATACCTTTCAAGAACATCTAAATTTGATGAACCCGAGATCCTATCAACTGGAACTCTGTTACTCTGTCACTGGTGAATGACTACAAAGATAGGTATGACTTCGTGTTTGGAGTAATGATCCCCAGTGCCGCAAGATCCTAAAGTGCCTTTGAGTCATCACCAATAACTTACTCATCAGAATTGCTTTCGTGTTGAGTAGATTTTGCTGATATCTGATTGTTCAGCAAGTACAAACTTAATTAAGCTTCTATTTTAATACTAGATACATGCTCTAAGATCAAGACAGAGTTCCCTATAAACAGAATATTTGCTAGATCATATCTCATTATTTGAGCAAACTGGATCCAGAACATTTTCTTGTTTGTTTATAAAGTAGTTCATGTGTACATTTGTGTGTGTGTGTGTGTTTGTAAATTCTTCCCTTCTTGGTGAATTTTCTTTTATTAAATTGAATTCTCCCGGTATTTTCCTTTTTATCCAGAAAATAGGAGTACCCACTTTCCTGGCTTAAATGGATAATTCATGGAAAGATTTAACTTGATTTTTTAAATGCAAAGTGATATGTTTTAAAAACACTGTTCCTGTTCTTGGCACTGCCAATCAAAAACATTCAACTTAGAATATCTGATTTGTTCCTGAAGTTGGATTCTATGTATTTTGATTTCATGAGAATTTAAAGAATCAAATTAAACCTCAGTGTAGATAAAAAGTTTTGATCTCATACAGGGGAAAACACCAGAGGATCTTTATTGTTGCCAAGCGACATTGATAAAGTTTTGCATTCTAACCCCAGTTCCCTGGTGGAATATATAAATCTTGTTAACCTTATAAGTATGATTTTTCAAGAGCAAAGAACTTCTCCCTTCTTCCTTTATTATGTCTAATTTGCATACAAGTACATAGTCCAAGTGTTGGCAGATAATATTTTAAAGGGCATCGAAGTATAAGAATAACTACATACTTGCAGATGTGTTATGAAATATACCCCATTAGTCACTTTATATTTGAAAGGCAGAAAAGCAGGCACCTAGCAACAGCATGCCATCACTCAGGATTAGAGAAAAGCCACTTTACATCCAGGAACTATTACCCCCTCATTTGGGAGTTGTCAAGTTAGTACATTTAATTACACAAAAGATCCTTGGCTGTTGATTGTCCGTATTCATGGTGAATGACAGTAATGACATCACCTAAAGGATGCCTTTTGGTGGTGGAGGAGACAGGAGACTGGGCTTAGTAGGAGCTCTCCAGACAGGTTCGTCGGTCAGTCCTGTGCAGAGAGACCCAAGGCTCCACTTGAAAACTGTGCTTTCTCTTCTGGAAAGCCATTCATCCTTCCTTCTTTTCCCTCTGAGTGGATTACTGGGTGGATGGGGCAGGGGGTTGCCCTCCCAGAACCCAGAAATAAGGGTCCAGCACTTAACACTGTTCAGGAGCAAACTTTCCCCCACCAGCCATGGGGGAAAGCATCAGATGCTGAGCTCTTATTAGACCCAATCAGATGGAATTTTCTCTTTTTTATTCTTTCTTTCCTTTTTTTTTTTTTTTTTTTTTTTTTTTTTTTTTGAGATGGAGTCTTGCTCTGTCACCCAGGCTGGAGTGCAGTGGCGCAATCTCAGCTCACTGCAAGCTCCGCCTCCCGGGTTCACGCCATTCTCCTACCTCAGCCTCCCGAGTAGCTGGGACTACAGGTGCCCACCACCACGTGCGGCTAAATTTTTGTATTTTTTTTAGTAGAGTCAGGGTTTCGCTCTGTTAGCCAGGATGGTCTCAATCTCCCAACCTCGTGACCCGCCCACCTCGGCCTCCTAAAGTGCTGGGATTATAGGCATGAGCCACTGCACCCGGCCTCAGATGTAATTTTCACAAGGTTCTTTTCTCACACTTGTTAGGATGGATAAAAGGTAACAGGAAGGAGATGACAAGAAGGAAGAAAACATCCAAACCTAACATTTGGCTGGGGAGAGATTCCTTGTGGAACATCTGCAGGTGCTTGCATCTGGGCCAGACAATGTAGGGGCCCCCAAGGCCACTCTGCAGAGATCACTGAGCCCCTGTGGAAAAGACCAGGGTCCAGAACAAGGATACACAGCTCAGTCCTCAAGCAGCTCCCTTCAGGCAGGGGAGCTCAGCACTCGGGGAATGTCCCAGAAGCAAGATGTTCCCTCTGTGTCCTAGAGACTTGGGTGCAGGCAGAAACTCGCATATGATCAGGTCTTGCCTTCCAGTATGAACCTAGGTTAGGTAAGTAGAGGAGTATCAGGAAGAGCAGTGGGGATTTGCATGCATGGGGAAGGCCAGGGCTGGGGGCGAGATGGACTTTCCCTCTCTCCTAAAAAACTGAAAAATAAACATAAGAAACAGGAAGGAGGAAGAGAGAAAGGGAAAAAGAGAGGGACCAAAAAAATAGTATCCATTTGAAATAGATGGTTTTAATGATTGTATTGCAACGTCATGCACAACATTGTGAATGCAATTAATACCACTAAAAATAGTTAAAATGGCAAGTTGTATGTTATGTAACAATTTTAAATGATGTAATATGTCAAAAATCACAGTGTGCATTTTAAATGAATGAAATATGTGGTATCTGAATTTATATCTCAATAGAGCTGTTTTTAGAAGGTGGTATCCACAAGCAAGCGTGTGTGTGTGCACGTGTGTTGGAGTACATTTGCACGCACATGTGTGTGTGGCAGGAGTGTCAGTTTCCTAGCTAATCTACTTTGGGTGGAAACTGTCAGTGAGGACTAGGCAAAAGTGGAGAAGAGAAATGTAACCTGCCTGTCCGTTGTTCACTGGTGCCCTCAAGGAAGAGAGAAAAAAGTATGGCAAATGCTAAAATAATATGATATTATAAGCGTCACATATTTTTTAAGGGGGAGTATTCTCCACCACAACTTCCACGCCTGGTTTCCCTTTCTCAATGCACTTTGTTTCCAGAGTTAGCCTCATGAAAGCTGTGGCATGAATGATCACGCTGAAGCTCTTATTTTCCCCTTGAAATATGCACTTGTGCTTAGGAATGCAGCAAATCTCTTTCAGTTATACCTTGGCGCCAGAGTCCCTTTTCCTGGAAGTACACCTCCAATGTCAAGAGGGTGTGGTGCAGTGGAGATGATGCTGTGTCTGGGTCAAAGACCTGCCTCCCTGCCTAGGAGACCTTGAGCAGTCATTGCCTGGACGTCTTTGACCATAAAATGCAGATGATGATGATGCCTCCCTTGCCTTCTCCCTGGAGTAGCGTGCGAAGCAAAATCCAAACAGGACAACATGTGAAAGAATTCAGTAAACTGTGAATCACTGCCTTAGTGGAAACTCTTCTGGATGCACGTAATAGAAACACAATCAAGTAAGCAAAAAGGAAGACACTGAGTTGAAAGTAGACTGGGATACCTCTCAGAAACTATGGCAGGAGGTGAGGCTGGATCCAGAACAGGGGTCTGGAGAGCAGAGAATGCAAGCAGCTCATTCCTGTGGCTTCTCGCTGCTTTTCCATCTGTTTTCATCTCTGTCTCTCTCTCCAGAGTGGCTTCCATTGTACTGGCTTGCAGGGCCAAGCAGGGATACCCCATGGCTCCTGTGACTACATAACCTTAATTTAAGCCATGAGCCCAGATGTCTATGCCAGGTCCTAATTCAGTTGGTTAAGCTGGGCTGGGTGTGGACACGTGTTGTCCAGTGAGTCATGAATATGGACAGGGGTCACATAGAATAAATTTGACCATTCTTTGTCCATCCCTGTGGGTGTGAGCTGGGCAGGTACCAGGAGACGAGACTTCTACAAACATTTGGCAACATCTAGTGGTGTGATTACAACAGTCAGTGAAAGAGGAAGATTCAATTTTGAGAACCTCTTTTCCTAGTGTCCCCATCTTTGCTGCCTTCCATGAGTTTGATCATGTGAACTCCATGGAGGTTGGCCACTGCTGGGCAATGCAGCCAAACAAAGTGAGCAAAAGTAGGCTGGAGGGCTCCGTGGGTGAATGGGGCTAGGCTGGCTGTGGTGCCCCAGGAGCCCTGAAGCCACCTTGCAGCCCTTCTGAAATGGTGAACGGGCTGCTGTTCTTCTTGTACCAAGGTGTCCATGTTGCCGTTCTCAAAAAATGAATTGCAAATAAGAGTGGGTACAAGTCATAGAAACCCATTCCAAGCTAGCTTACACAAAAAGGAGACCATTCTGGGGCTGCTTTTCCAGATCCCTCTGTCCTTTCTTTCCTGCTGCCCTTTGAGCCATTCCACTGTTTCCAGCTCTCTGGAGACAGGCATGGTGAGGTCTGCATTGAACCCCCTGCCATGAAATGAAGGGGAAGATGCTGAACTGGTGATTTTTCCCCCTTCTTTTTCTGTCATTGCCTGTGGTCTGCAATTACCCATTCCCCTCTTGGCCTTGAGAGCTGTGCCAGGGTGAGCAGGTGTTGAAAGCAACTTTGTTCTTTTTGAGTCAATTTCATTACATGGAGAGGATCCAACTCTCTCCATGTAGCTGGCAGCTCCCAAGGCCAGACCACTGGGCAGGACTCCCAAGAGCAGTGCTAGCCTCTTTGGTGTCACAAAGGGTCGGGCCAGGCCTGCTCATCTCTTTCCCCAAGAGCAAGCTGCTTTTTGAGCAGATGTATGAACAACTGGATGCCTCTGATAGACTGCAGTTCTGTAAGGTTGCAATCCTACCAGCCTTGCAGAAAAGTAAAAAGAAAAGCTCCAAACTGAGGCATCTCAATTCTGCCATCTTTCAGACTTTCCTACGTTCTCACAGGTGGGCCAGCAACTAACCACGGACCAGTAGGCCTGTCCCCTGCACTATAGAAGATGCTGGTTATGGGATGTACAGGTGGAAGAGTGAAGGGAGCCACGCAGAAGACCCAGGCCTTTTCCTTGCCCAGAACTTAACTGGGCAAACACACAGCAGATTCCTGCAGGATTTAACCCTTAAGGATTAGCCCTTAAGAAGCTACAAAGGTAAACAAGTACATGATTACATTCAAGCTGGTTGCTGAATAGTAATAGCATCTGTTCCTGGCATCATTCTAATCAGTTTACATGTGTCAGTTCACACAGCAAATAAGTGACAGAGCCAGGATTTGAACCCAGACAGTCACTACACAAACTTCCTCCCACATTATCAGCCTCTCACAATGCAAACAAAACACTGACACAGAATGTGTCTTTGCTCTTGTGTACTTGTGGTAATTTGCATGATTGAAAGATACCATTAGGAAAAAGAAATGTTTTAAATATCTAACCCCTGGAAAAGCAAGGTTTAGAGACTAAACATTTCATGACCCATCCGAAGCTCAGAGGTCAAGTTTGCAATTCTGCGAACTTCCCGCAAGAGTAAAACTGGCTGCTCTCGCTGCTGTTAATGGAGGAGGACCGTGACCTTGATGTACAGGTGGTGGGAGGGTGGGGCATTATTTAAACAACGCGATTTGATGGGGGGTGCTGGAAAGTGAACAAAAGTGTGAATTATTCCACAGCTGCTCACCCTGACGTTTATTGTGACTTTAAAATCTGTGAACATATGGTAACGGCTGGAAGCACGAAATAGCAGTTGGAAACGTGTAGACTTAAGGAAAAACCAGCCACCCTTATACCTTCCCACTTAGCTTCTCTGTAGAATGCTGTTGTCTTGCTAGCCTTTTTTGCTCCCAAATCTGAAGAAAGCCCAGGAACAAATGTCCCCTTTTCTTCAGCCCATCCGCCCATGCATCCGTGAGAGCTTTCCCCCTCCGGTAACAGAAGTTAGTGTTTTGGTTCTTGGCTATGGTATTTTTATGTATTGTGCCCTTCCACAGTTTTTGTTGGATCTTGCTAAATTCCACATCTTTGTTTTACAAGGCTGGATAGAGAGCTGGAAACATTGGGATGACATTTTGTTTGGGAATCCATGGTGGTCCTTGGAAATTCAGGTCAACGGCTGCTTCTATTGCCAGCTGAGAGAGCCCCACTGTGTGGCTAGGAGATACCACCACTCCCCGGCCTCCCAGTTATTCCCCTGGTCATCCAGCAAGCCTCACGTCTTCCCCTTCCTCTTGAAAGCCTTTGGGAGCATCCTAGTGGCAATGACTGCACCCTTCTCTGTGCCAGGGGCTGACTTCCACTTAGCCTGTCTAACTTTCTAGTTTTCTTTTTTTTTTGAGACAGAGTTTCACTCTTGTTGCCCAGGCTGGAGTGCAGTGGCGCGATCTCGGCTCACCACAACCTCCACCTTCTGGTTTCAAGTGATTCTCCTGCCTCAGCCTCCCGAGCAGCTGGGATTACAGGCACCTGCCACCATGCCCAGCTAATTTTTGTATTTTTTTTTTTTAGTAGAGACAGGGTTTCACCATGTTGGTCAGGCTGGTCTCGAACTCCTGACCTCGTTATCCACCCACCTTGGCCTCCCAAAGTGCTGGGATTACAGGCTTGAGCCACCGCACCCGGCTCACTTTCTAGTTTTCATGTTTTGTGTTGCTCTCCTAATTTGTAAGATTCTGAAGTTTCAGAAGCATGTTTACTTGATCCATCCGCTGCCTCACTACATTGACAAGCAGTAGCCGGGTGCTTCCTCTGTCAACATACACATTCACATTCATATTTGTATGCTTGCTGCAAACCACCATGCCTTTGATCAAGGAATGAATCCACTGCTTTACAGAGATTTCCATTTCCTGATTCTCTCCTTTCCTGATCAAGTTGACTTGGGAACTAGGGGCACTCATAGAACCGAAGCCAGTTCACCCCTCTCAGAGTGAGAGAGACCTAGAGGTCAGTTTCGTGGGTAACCTGAGGCTCCCTCAGATACCTGCTCTTTCACATAACAAGCTCTCCCAGAAGGACCAGTTCATACAGCAACTTCTTTTCTAAACACATCTCTCTGGAGAGCCCCATACAGAGAGTGCTAGCTTCCTACGTGATATCCACCCCCACCTTCTCTCTTAGAGATCCCCGGTGTTATCCTGGTTAGCACGTATCCAGTGAAAAGATGAGTTCTCTTGCAGAAGATAAAAGCCGAAGTTGTTGGGTGGGACTTCTAGGAAAGCCTTGTTTGCCATCCCATCCTTCCTGATTCCTGTTGTTTGAGATGTGGATGTGATGGCTGGAGCTGCAACAGACATATTGAGGCTGTGAAGAAAAGACTAAAAGAATCATGGACCAGATGCAGTGGCTCACGCCTGTAATCCCAACACTTTGGGAGGCCGAAGCAGGTGGATCATGAGGTCAAGAGATTGAGACCATCCTGGCCAACATGGCGAAACCCTGTCTCTACTAAAAATACAAAAATTAGCTGGGCGTGGTGGTGTACCCCTGTAGTCCCAGCTACTTGGGAGGCTGAGGCAGGATAATCGCTTGAACTCAGGAGGCGGAGGTTGTAGTGAGCTGAGATCGTGCCACTGCACTCCAGCCTGGCGACAGAGTGAGACTCCATCTCAAAAAATAAAAATAAAAAATTACAAATACCTGTCCCTGATTTTCTCAAGCCACCAAACTAATGCCAGTAATTACCCATGTCTGCATTTCTCATGACATGACAAAAATAAACACCTTCATGCATTTACACCACTACAGTCAGTTCTCTATTGCTAGCAACTGAAAGCAATTCCTAACTGATATACTGTGTTAGAGAGAGAGTAGTTCAGTGATTATTCACAGGCTTGAGTGACAGGGAGCTGAGCTCTTATGAAGCCAGTTCTCAGGAGTTCTTCCTTTGCTGACAAGCCCTAGAGTCAATCTTCTCTGAGTTAAGAGATTCTTTTTGGTGTTCCCAAATATAACTGCTTCAGTGAAAGTGAAACACGAAAGCCACCAGGCTCCCTCCCTAGAAGCAGTTTTAGGAAAGCAAGTCATCATCTCTCTTTGACGTGTGGTCACCTGCCAAAGTGTTGCTGATACCAAAGCCCACGAGCTACATGTCCAAGTTCTCCAACATCTGGCAGCTGAGCTGCTACTTGCTTTTTTAAGCACAAAACCAAGCATTCAAATGTTCCCAATTTAGCCTCATAAGCTTTATGTTGGGCTCCTCTACCTTAGCCCACAGCTGCCAGCAATTCAAAGCTCTCTCTTTTTTTTTTTTTTTTTTTTTT